>NW_026067918.1:12812094-13020672 GCF_014885135.2 Alexandromys fortis | reverse complement strand
CCACCTCCTCCACCTCCACCACCACCACCACCACCACCACCACCTCCCGAGCCTCCACCATCTCCATCACAGCTCCTAATGCCGTCATTACAGTCGCCATTACTACCACCATCTCCATCACTATCTCCAGCCCTCTACCATTTCCCCCATCACCGTTTTCACCTCCACCATCTCCATCCCATCTCTACCACTTTCACCCTCCGTCACCATGAATAGCACCACCAACCCCACAGCACAGCCATCAGTGTTGACACTACCGTTGGCACCCTCCTTCCGGGGTCTCTGTTACAATCCATCCATATCCATGTCTGCCGCCTCCTCCTCCTCCTCCTCCTCCTCCTCCTCCTCCTCCTCCTCCTCCGGGCCAGATGGTGCGGCTGGACAGCGGGACTGGTATTGGGGAAGAGGGCCACATGCTGGTGACTATGTCTGCCATTGCTCCAGACTGGCCTGAAAGCCATGACTGCATCCAGAGGGCCTCGGCAGGCTGGCCTCTCACATGGGTGGTCATAAGGTGCCCGAAGAGACAGGTTATCTGCATACTATAGCAGTGGTGTGATTGATCGGCTCATGGGCGCTGCCCTTTCTCTGGCAAGTGCTGTCATGAAAGGGGTCTCAGCAAATAGGGATGGGCATTCCCTGCCTCACATCCTCCTTTGAGCTTATAGAGAGCTCTCAGGTCAGGGTGTGTCTCAGTACTTGGGGTGCATGAGCTCAGAACCCATGATGGAAACAATTCTACTTTCTGGCCTGGACAAGTGTTATGCCGGTAGCCTAGGGCCTCTCAGACCTCTGGCTTCCTCCTGGGGCAGTAGGAACACCGTGTTTACCCCAAACTACTCAGGTGTCACACAAGTGACCAGTGGCCAAGCCACACCCCACAGGTGGAGATGGCGCCTTTGCCCTAGAAGCCCAGGTCCCGGGCAAGGTTGCCTTGGCTTGTGTCTATTAACACTGAAGATAACCATGAACTCTCCCACTCTTGGGGCACCACAAGGTTCCCATTGGTAAGGCATATGAGAGTCATCCTTGCCCTGCCCTGGCCCCTCCCTTATCTCCCCCAAAGAGCAGAAAGGGGGGCAGCAGAAGAGCAAAAAAGAGTGGGGCCTCCCCAGCCTCTTCGACCTTTCCACTGCCCTCAGACTCTGCTGATGCCTCACCGCACCCCTCCAGTCTTAGAGACAGCGGCAGCCCAGCGGGCAGCGGGCATTCGCCAGGCGTCCAGAGAGTGATGAGCTCTCCTGGAGCCAGCAGCCCTCAGCGGGCTTGTGAGCTTACCCTGTCTGTGGAAACACCCATCTCCAGTGGACACACACCCACCACAGGACATGTGATACACACACAACACAATGTCAGCTGCACACAGACACACACAACCCATCACGTGTGACACACAGCACAATGTCAGCTGCACAGGGATACACACACACAACCCAGCACACGTGGCACACACAACACAATGTCAGCTACACACGGATACACACACACAACCCAGCACACATGGCACACACGTGTGGCACACAACACAATGTCAGCTGCACACGGATGCACCCTACCTTGCCTCACAGAGACGTAGCGGTGGTTGGCAGCCACCAGCACCACCTGCGGGTGACTTTGCTCCAGGTCGAAGAGTTCATCCTTGCCGGGCCTCGTGTTGCGGCCAGCCTTGAGTGTGCCGGCAGGTCCCACAGGTGCCAGGTAGCGGCCATCGCAGTCCTTGAAGGCCAGCTTGCCCGCCTTAAACTCTAGCGTGTAGCAGGCACGGGCTTCGGGCTCCCAGACAAGGTGGCCATCGCTGCGCAGGTAGCGGCTGTCGTAGGACTTGAGGCAGTACCGCCTACTCTGGAAAATGAGGGTGAGCAGCGCATCCACACCCCACGGCATGTCACCATCGGCCGCCATCTCGTCCTCCTGCAGACACAGGTGCACGTAGCGCCGACGGCTCACGCTCAGCAAGTGAGCCTGTGGGTGGATGGCCAGGTGCACAGTCCACAGCTCTGCCGGGGAGATCGCCGTCGCAAAGCAGGACAGTTGGTCCTCCGTTCCTCCAAAGAAGCGGCCGTGCGGCTCCGACTGCAGTACCCAGCGCCCGTCAGGCTGCGGCAAGACCAGGAAGCGGCAGTCACGGCCTGGCCGATCCATCTCACAGGCCACACGCCCGTCTTCTTCTGCCGACAGGTAGCGGCCCAGGTGGCTGCTGCGGAACAGCACAGCGGTGCCCTGCCCTGGGTCAGGCTCCAGGACCCATGTCTGCTTCCTCTTGAGGCTGGACGCTGAAGCGTTGACCTTGAACCCAAAGCTCTCTGCTGTCAGATAGCGGTTGGCATCGTTGACGAGGCCAAACTGGATCTTCAGCACCTGGTGCAGCCCGTTGGTTGGCATCTTCGAGGCTAGTCACGTTGCTTCAGGGGCCTGGGACGCTCTCTCTAAGTGTTCAGGGGCCCTGTGGCCCCCCAGAGGCCCAGCTCTGTTTAGCTGGCCCTTGGCCCCCAAGCCTAGCCAGTGACATGGATACTACCTGCTCCAACGCTGCCTCTGTCTTGTGGCCTTGGCCACCCAGGCAGATCTTACATGGCCAGTGGGCAGCCGAGGGCGGGTGAGGGGGGCGGATCAGAGACGTACCAGCTAGAAGGAGTAGCCTCTTGCTTTTACCCGCAGCTTGGATTTCAGAGGCTCCTGGAGAGCACCAGGGCCAGAGCCTGAAGCCCAAGAGGACAAGAGCAAGACTGACCACCTCCTTGTCCTCACCCACGGCCGCCTAGGTCCTATATCCTATCTTGTGGGTCCCACTCCTCTTAGCTTCTTTTCTTACTGCCTCTTGCTTCAGGGCCTTCCACCCCCCAGCTCAGACCCCCAGTCCAGCCCAGCTCTTTCCCAAGGCAGAAAAAGCAGCCAGTGGAAAACTCACAGCAGGGCGGCAACCTGATCTCAGCCCTCCACCCTCAGCCGGATCCTCTGCAGGATCCAATTACTGCATCTCTGATTCCTGCTGCCAGGAGCAGGAAGGCCCCCTGTAGCATGCAGCCCCATCCTGGCCCGTGGTTCCTACCCTCCTGTGCGGCCCTGGGTCTGACGCTGTCCCTGTCCGTGGGCTAGAAGACAGCTGGAAGGGTGGAAAGACCAGTAGTAAGGCTGGGACACCCTGACCTTGACCAGGGATGGCAGCGTGGAGACAGGCATTGTGCCCTGATGTTCCTGGTCCTCTAGGTTTGGAAAGAGCAGCCTCAGATGGTACACTAGGGAGACCATGTGATGCTCACATTCAGGACTGCCTTGTGCGGGAACATACCCCTGTAGCAGGCAAAGAACCAGGTGTACCAGGGTTCCTATGTACTCTGCCAACTATTGGGGTGTGATGTTTTTCCCTTCTGTGCAGGGGGCTCAGGGTGATCTAGCTTCAAGGGCCTTCAGCAGATCTGGGGACCCCATTACTGCTGCTTAGATCAGAGGGGATGTGGGCTTGACTTGTGGCCTTTACAGACTTGAGAACAGGGGGCTGTGTGGGGCACAGTCTCCCCCATATTTCCAAAAGTGCCGCATGGAATCCAAGAGGGGAGATGGGGCGTGCACTTGTTCAGATTCTGGAAGCTGGCCACCCATGACCCCTGGCTCCTTTTCACCCTGGGACCCCCTGGCTGCACCCTCTCCATCCGGCGTCTGAGGAACCTTGGAGAGCGTCAGTGGCCCTGCTTAGCTTTACCCACGGTCCTGTGTGCTACACCTGCCTCAGGGGACCAGAGCCAAGCAGGGAACTGGAGCTGCCTGTCCTGGGCCTGAGCCAGAACTGGTGTCTTCTTCCTCATAACGGGGCATGACTGTTGTGGACTGGGAAGCCCACGACAGCATGTGAAGGCCTTCCTGGGGGTCAGTCATAGGAGGATGTGGAGCGGTTCCGGCCACGGCCCCAGTCCTGTCATCCTCCTGGGCTCTTCACCCTCAAGTGACCGTGGTCGGGGACTCATACAGGGGCAGGCGGAGCATGCAGAGGGTGAGGCAGAGCCATCCAGCACATGGCAACACTGAGGAAGAAGAAAGGGAACTGGCATCAACGGAGAGCTCAGGGTCGGACTCACGACAGAGCGTGTGCACACTCTCCCCTGTGACCACACCCCTGGATGAGGCACCAACTGAAAGTGTGGTCAGGCCGTGTGCCGGTACTGCCCTAGAGACAGTCCTAGGTGACGTGATGTCCAGGCTATGTCCATGCGGAGACGTGTCCCCAGCTTGGAGCAGTTCCACTTCAGTCGGGTCCCAGGGGCTAGTTCTGCTGGTCTGTGACGGGGACTGGGGACTGCTGAGAGCTGTGCTCAGTGTGGCCCAGCCAGGCTGCAGAGGAGCCCTGGGTGTCTAGTCCCTCTGATTGGCATAACAGCTTCATTAGCCTGACTGGTGCTGGCAGGGTTCACCGGCATCAGGTGCCTAGCGGGAGGAGGTCTGGCCGCCAGGCACTAAGTGGCCTGGCTCTGGACAGTCTCCTGATAACAGAGCAGGAGTGTAGGTGGCTGCTCGGTTTGGGGACACTCCCCCAACAGCCTCAGGTGGAGCAGAGCTATTGGCATTGACGTTTGTGTGATGATGAGGGCCTGCTGGGCTCCAGGGTGCGTGAGGAGGGTCTCCTTGGAGGGAGGCAGCTCTCTTGGGTCTCACCGTCCAGACCTCCACTGCGGTCTCCAAAGGGTGTCTCTCAGTTCCAGATCCCATCAGGGGTTCTGTCTCGGAGTCGGTGATGCCTAGGTGTCCGACTGATGTTGGGTCTTGTCCCTGTGTTAGGAGCTGCGGGTCTGTGGGAAGTTGAACTGCTGTGGTCAGGATGGGTAGCGAACGTGTCCGTGTTGGTGCGTGTGAAGGTTCACAGGGAGAGGGGCTGGGCTGAGTCACTGTAGTCACCTGGTGAGCCAGCCCAGCCTCTGAAGATGCTGCCCCAGAGGCCAGCTCAGAACCCTCTTATGGATGCTGGCATAATCCACTTAAAGGCTCCCCTATTCAGGGTTTAGATCAGATTCCAGCTACACACAAGTCTACGGCAGGCTTGATCCTCTGGTCCATCTTCAGGGTACCGAGATGATAAAAAACACACCTTTCTTTTTTCCTTCTTTTTATTTATTTATTCATTTAATTTTTATGCGTATTTGGCCTGCGTGAAAAAGTTGGAGCCATTGGAACTAGAGTTGCAGACAGTTGTGAGCTGCCATATGGGTGCTGGGAATTGAACCTGGGTCCTTTGGAAGAGTAGCCAATGCTCTTAACCACCGAGCCATCTCTCCAGCCCCAATGCATACCCTTTATTTTTATTTTTTTGGTTTTTCAAGACAGGGTTTCTGTGTAGCAGCCCTAGCTGTCCTGGAACTCGCTCTACATATAGGCCAGATGACCTCAAACTCACAGAGATCCACCTGCCTCCACCTCCCAAGTGCTGGGATTAAAGGCGTGGGCCACCACTGCCCGGCTTGCACACCTCTTATCTTGGGTCCGTGTATGTGTCTGACACCGTGACCTGTCCAGGCTGCACCCTGGGAATGTCCTCTAGGAGTCCATCTATCTACCCTGAGCCAGCTAGACCCAAAGGGGAGGACGATATGCCCAGTGTGTGCCTGCCTGACGCTACTGCACCAGGTCTGGGCCCCAATGTCAGATGACCGCCTGATGTATGTCTTGGCAGAGGAGCACCTCTGGGGACTCTGAGAGGCCACTGGGGTGAGCAATGCCCCAACCCCTACTTCAGAGAACAGCACACTGTGAGGGGACCCAGCAGGGGGCCATTCTAACCTGAGTCTGAAAGGCAAGGGTCACCTCAGCTGTTAGCCTGGCTATGGCAAGGCTAGGGTCTGAGTTGATGCCCTTCTCCATGAGAGTCCATGGGCAGAGAGTACCCTGGAGGCCCCCAGACTCAAGGTACTCACCACACACCTAGCTCTTAGGAAATCTCTCTCTGACTGCTGGGGGATGGGTCTCCCTGACTACTAAAGGGCCTCTCTGCCCTAGTCCCCAAACCTGTCCTGAAAGTGTTAATAGTACCCAGAACCAGATAAATCCCCACCCCAGTCTAGATTAGCCCAACCTGGGTCTCCTGCCAGCTTGCTGCCTACTGCCATGGCAACCAGCATGTGGGCCAGGCTGGGTGCCCAGGAGCGCTGAAGCTGGTGGTGTGAGCTGGCACAGGCTTGTCAGGGGTGGGTGTTCCCCCGCTGATGGCCCAGAGCCCTGGGAACTGGGAACAGCTGGACAGAACTGTGGCCAAGGGCTGGCCTTTCACAGCCCTTCAGGGAGACCAGAAAACCCCGGGACTTCACACTTCCAGAGATGCTCTCCAGCCCCACAACTCAGGCAAAGGTTCAGATCTCTGTCCTGCCAACCCCTGTAGCCAGCCCCTTCCTGGCCTCCATGCTGCCCAACACTGCCCACACCTTGACTGTCTCACCCTTGTGCAGGGCACCTGCTCCTGCCCAGGGTCCAGTTTGGCAGAGGCCCAGGCCCCGCCTCCTGCCGTTCTCTCCCTCCCTGGGCTCTTGAATTAATTTTTCATGCTGGGCTTTCTGCAGTTCCATTTACACAGGGCAAAGTGGGAGGGGCCTCGCAGCGTGGACTCTTCCTAGGTTCACTTACTGAGGCCCGCAGGCCTGGTTTAGGGTGACAGGCTCTGCTCAGCGAGGGAGGGGAGTCATGCTAGACAGAGGAGCACGGGGAGGGAGTCTCTTGCCTGCACAGCAGCGAGCGCCTCCCCTCCCCCGCCCGCCCCTCCCCCTCGTCCCCCTCCTCCCTGACCCCCGCCTGAGCAAGGCAGTTCATGAAGCACTGGGATTCTTTCTGTTGCTGTTTTCCATTTTTTATTTTATTTTTGTGATTATGATATAGTTAGAGCATGTCTTCTTCCTTCGCCTTCCTCCAACCCTCCCAGATTTCACCCTTTACTCTTTCAAATTCGTGGCCTTTTTTTTTTTTTAACTTTATTTAACTTTATTTCATGCGCATTGGTATAATGATGTCAGATTCTCTTGAACTGGAGCTACAGACAGCTCTGAGCTGCCATGTGGGTGCTGGGAATTGAACCCAGGTCCACAGAGGAGCAGTCAGTGCTCTTAACCACTGAGCCATCTCACCAGCCCCCCTTTCCTCCTTTTTTTGGATTGTTGGTTTTGTTTTTGTTTTTGTTTTGAGACAGGGTTTTTCTGTAGCTTTGGAGTCTATCCTGGAACCAGCTCTTGTAGCCCAGGCTGGCCTTGAACTCACAGAGATCTGCTTACTTCTGCCTCTGGAATGCTGGGATTGAAGGTATGTCTGGCAAGTCACATGCACTTTTAATGTGTGTGTATTTGTCCTTTGTGTAGGCATGGATGTATGTGAATAGTGTAAATCCCTGGTCTCTGGAGGCCCCACCCCTGTGCCCCTTGCACCTTGACCCCTCCCCAGGAAAGGTCAAGACCACTCCCCCAGGCTATGATCCCCCAAAAATAAACAACATGGTTTTTCCCTTTTCCTCCTGGTGGTCACTTTGGCGACTTTCTGGTTCACTTCAGGGCCACCAGAGAGCACAGGAGTCCAATTAAACCTGGATATCTTTTCATTTGGTTTGTTTTGATTTGGCTTGATTGGGATTTTGCATGGGCAGAGAGCTCGTGCTAGAAAATATTCCTAACATCTGGAGGTCTGAACAAAAATTGACGCTGGGTACCTTTCCATTGCTCTCTGTTGTTCCCCCTTTACTTCCTGCCTGGCTACTGGCCAATCAGCGTTAATTATTATGATTGACAGAATACAGACATTTGTCCCATACCACTCCATCTTCCCTACTTGTTTATTTATTATGTGTGTGTGTGAACCAGAAGACAACTCTGGATTCAGTTCTTCCCCACCTTGCAGAGTGACCTCAGGTCAGCATATTCCATGATAAACGCCTTTCCCTCCTGAGCAGGAAGTCCCAGGGATCCCACCCCCCTCCATTGCCTCTTCCCAAGTGCTGGGATCTAGGATCACAGGCACACACTGCTGCAACCTACTTGTTTTAGGTAGGATTCCTACTGCTGATGTGGGAGTGTCATATCAATCTGTTGATTTCATTGGTTGAGCAATAAACCAACTGCTTGGCCTCATAGCTTAGAACATAGATGGGAGGAGAAAACAGAATAGAATTCTGGGCAGAAGAGGAAGTGAGGTCAGACTCTGCGCTGCTTCCAGAGGGACCGGACAGCCGCCATGCTCTGCTCTCCCAGGCAGCTGCAACCCACGATGGACTTAGGCTAGAATCTTCCTGGTAAGCACACCTTGGGGTGCTTACACACATCATTAGAAATGGGCTAGTCCAGGTGCGAGAATTAGCCTGTAAGGGCTAGAGTTCATGGGCCAAGCAGTTCTTAAATGAATACAGTTTGCGTGTTGTTATTTCGGGCATGAGCTAGCTAAGCGGCCGGGGTGTTGGGGACGCAGCCCCATTGCCGCTCCTATTTCAACATACTGCTGTGGTAAACGCAGGGACCAACAGCAGCTTGGGGAGGAAGGGTTTATTTCACCTGACATCTTTTAGCCCATCATCCAGAGAAGTCATTTCAGGGATCATGGCAGAAACCTGGAGGCAGCAGATGAAGCAGAAGCCACAGTGTGCTTGTTCTCTATTGCTGATGCTCAGCCCATTTTCTCAGGTCACCAGGTAGTACGGACGGCCCACAGTGGGCGGGGTCCTCCGCACCAGTCACTAATTAAGAACTCACCGAGCTCCATCTGCTTGCCCCACCTCCGCCTCCCAAGCACTGGGATTAAAAGATCTAATTATAGCTGAGCAGTGGTGGCTCACACCATTAGTCCCTGAACTAGGGAGGGAGAAACAGGCAGATCTCTGTGAGTTTGAGGCCAGGCTGGTCTACAGAGTGAGTTCCAGGACAGCCAAGGCTACACAGAGAAATCCGTGTGTGTGGTGTGCGTGGGAGGTGTGGCCTTGTTGGAGGAAGTGTGTCACTGTAGAGGCGGGCTCTGAGGTCTCATATGCTCAAGCCACGCCATGTGTTTCAGTCTACTTCCTATGTCCTGCATTTCACCATGTAGCAGCTCCGTCCCCAGCACTACGTCAGCCTGCACTCTGCCATGCTCCCCACCATGACGATAATGGACTAAACCTCTGAAATTGTAAATGTTTATAAATCCTTTATAAATGTTGCCATGGTCATGGTGTTTCTTCGCAGCATCGTAGATTATTGTAGCATCGTTTCCTGATGGCTGTGCTGTGAAGAGGATGGGATGCTAGGACATCAAGCCTGGACCACCTTGTAAAATGTCTCAGAAATGAGGCAGGGAACAGTAGGCAAGGTGCTTATAAACAGTTACATTTGATATTACTTCAGAACAAATGTTAAAAATGAAAAAAAAAATTCAGGCCAGGTATGGTGGTGCACACTTTTAATCACAGAACTCAGGAGGCAGAAGCAGGCAGAGCTCTGAGTTTAAGGACAGCCTGGTCTCCAGAGCGAGTTCCAGGACAGAGATACATAGGGAGACCCTATTTCAAAATAAAACAAAACAACACAGGAAAAACATTAGAGAAAAAAGGTGAGGGGGCTGGAGAAAGGATCAGTTGTCGAGAGCACTTGCTGCTGATCTTCCAGCAGACCCAAGTTCAGTTCCCAGCATCTGGGACTGGCAGCTCACAATTGCTCCAGGGGATTTGACAGCCTCCGAGAGCACCTGCATCCACACGACACACATCCACACATCCACACACACACAGCCTCCGAGAACACCTGCATCCACACGACAAACACACATACACACACAACTACACACAAATGACTCTTTGTAAAAAATGAAAAATTCCACCAAGTGCTAGAAGTCAAGGAAACAGTCACATACCCACTCCATTAAAAAGACAATGAGCCTGGTCTACAGACTGAGTTCCAGGACAGCCAGGACTGTTATACTGAAAAACCCCTGTCTGGAAAAAACTAAAGCCACTCCCCGACCCAAACAAAAAGGCCACAAGGCAAGGTAGTGTTGACCTTTAATCCCAGCACTAGGAGGCAGAAGCAGGCAGATCTCTGTGAGTTCAGTTCGAGGCCAGCCTGGTCTACAGAGTGAGTTCTAGGACAGACTCCAAAGCTATGAGAAACCCTGTCTGGAAAAAACAAACCAAAAGAAACAAAACAAAAACCACAAGGCAAGGTGGTGCTGGCCTTCAGTCCTATCGTTTCTATGAATTTGAAGCCAGCCTGGTCTACAGAGCAGCTATATAACAAGACCTTGTCTCAAAAATCAAAAAAGAAAGATAAGGAGGTAGAAGAGAAATAAATAAATAAACCCTTTGACTCAGCGGGTGTGTGGAGGGGCTGAGTCTTCATCTCCTCTATAGTCACTTCCGGCTCTGCAACCGCACCACCTTCCCTGAACCACCCTTTCCCTTTTCTGAGAAATGATGGCTGTGAGGTGGCTCAGTGATGGTATGACCCCATGACACCCAGGAAGTACAAGGCGAGGCAGCTGGGCACAAACTCTCACACTCGTAATTAGACACACCAGGTCGGGGTGTGCCTGTACGCTGGGGTCCCTATGTGTGTATCTGCTCCCGGATATCCGATGGTCTGGTCCTCTCTGGCAGAGTCCCAGCTGTTCTGGGTGCTGGCTGCCCCTGCCCCACCTCCTCTCCGTGCGTCAGCGCCAGCTGAGGTCATCCGTTGCTTGGCGGCAACCCTACCGTGGTTACCCTGCCAGAGGTGACTCAGCGGCGGGCCAGCCCTAGCCCTGCGTGGTTAGGAACTTCAGGGTCCTTCTCTGCCTTTGAAGTGAGGATGACTTGGAACTTGGGAGCTGCACGCCTTTCAACCTCTGTAAGTCCCAGTATCGGGACCCACCTGGCGGTTCACACGGGAATGACACGGATCAGCCACTGACCTGCCTTCCGCATGGCCCTTGCTAGGGGCGCCATCTGCTGGGCTCTGTACTCCAAGCTCGAACCCCCGGGAAGCATCCCTGCCCCCAGCCCGCGCCCACCCAGGAAAGCCCTGTGTGCACCCGCTCCGCCCCAGGCCGAGGTCTCAGGAAGGGGAGGTGAAGCCCGAGCGTTCCTCGCTTTCCTCCTGTCTGCAGTGTGTGTGTGTGTGTGTGTGTGTGTGTGTGTGTATGTGTGTGTGTGTAGGGGGTGCAAGCTTCCCATGCCTTGATGTCTGAGGCAGCCTTTTCACATTCCCGACCACCCACCCCATTGGTTTTCCTTCCGAGGTCCACTGTCCCCTCTGAAGACAGGTTTCTCCGCGGGATACCAGCGCTGACCCTAAAGAGGGAAGGGGAGAGTGGACTGGCTCCAAGGATGCCGGTGGAGAGCGGCTAGCAGCTGGATTGGTCCGCACACCATCACCGTGGGCCAGACACTGGACTTGGCCTCTGAGTGCAAGCCGGGCTCAGAGGACAGGTTCCCACGCCCTGCAGAGCACACTCCCACTGGGCCGCGCCCAGGTCACGCCTCCCTCCTTCCCTAGGGAGGGCAGTGGTAGAGTCAGAGTACCCCTTCTGAGCGCCCTGCAGAACTCCGGACCACCTCCTCTCCACCTATCTCCTCTAGTGCACGCCAGCTCTGGCAGGGGGAACAGCTGTAGGGCACAGAACGGCCAGAGCAATCGCTTTCTGCCCATTGTCCAGCCCTGGCCTTCCTCCCAGCCTCCTGACTAGCTCTGCGGCTACTCTCTGCAGCCAGCCGCCAGTCGGAGCAGAGGTACGGTGGGGAGGTTAGCCTGTCCTGTCCCCTGCAGCCCTCAGCCTATCGGGGGTCACTAGAGCTGATGGCAATGAACTGGAAACAGCAAGGGACCCTGGGAAAGGATGGAGAATAGGGCTCTCCGCTCCCTGTGCTCCAATCCCTGCATTTTGAGGTCAGGGAGTTGAAACCGAAACTGCCCCATTTTCTTGGTTGTCCAGGCCCTGCCCACTTCTGCCTCCTCCAGAGTGGGGGAGGGGGGCACGGGATGGACGGCACACTGGACAGATGGGTCGGACACCCTACGTCTCCATTTGACTTCCTACCTGTCTGTACGGGTGTCCAGCTTCATCAAGGACTTCTGTGGCTACTCAGACTAACTGCACATAACTGGAAGCCTCAGACCGCTGGGCCCAGGGCTTGGGGCAGTCAGTTAACTTGGGGGCAGAGGTGGAAAAGTGGTCAGGAGCCAACGTGCAGTCAGCAGGGATGGAACTGGCAACCTCAACCTCACACAAGAGCCCCAGGGCCCTTGGATGGGGCTCAGAGCATGAGGCAGTGCTGGCAACAGAGATGGGGTACACAGAACTCACTGTGGGGGCCAGACACTCTGGCAGCTCAGAGGACTGTGTCTTCTGTTGTTCGGAAGGAGAGCACTGGGAATAAGAACCACAGGGAAGTATCGGCTTTAGGATGGGCTGGGCTCTCGGGAGGGGCAGCGGGTCCTCAGCAGGGCTCCCCCAGGACCACACACCACACAGAGAAGTGAAGAGCAGATGACACCTGGCCTATAGAGCTACTCCATGGAGCCAGCAGGGAGCAAGGCCCAGGGGAGTACCAGTCTCTCTTTTCCTTGAGACAGGTTTCTCTGTATAGTCCTGGCTGTCCAGGAACTCACTTGTAGACCAGGCTGACCTTGAATTCAGATATCCACCTGTGTTTGCCTCTGCTGCTGGAGTGATGGAATCAAGGTGGGGCCACCACATCGGCTTGGGGGAGAATTTTTTCCGGGGTCTCAGCTGGCTGGGGGTGAGTGTATCCTTCGGGCAGCCCTGCCTAGTCTAGCCTCAGGTCTGATGTATAAGGACACTAAGTGAAAACAGAATACTTGGGAAGATCTTGGAGCAGTTGGGTACCAGCTCGGGCTGGGCAGATGTCCTCCCCAAAGGCGAGGATGAGAAGGGACTCTCTAGCAATGGAAGACTCTTGCCCCTGTCCTCTCCCGCAATCCCTGCTGAGGGTCTTGTAGTTCTGCACACAACCTGACAGCCGATGAAGACAAACTACTGCCGGTGCCCAGTTTCGGGGTGCGAAAAAATTCTTGACCTGGATTTTATGGTCTTTCCTCCTTCTGGAGGAAAAGGGGGAGGGCAGCCTCACAGTTGGCCAACATACTATGTCACGTGGTACGTGTTCCCGATGCCCTGCGGAACCTTCACCTTCATGGTTGTAACGTGCCCTGAGTCCTGGCTCACTACCCTGCCACTGGAGATTGCCTGGGCCTCACCTTCAGGGGCAGCGCCAGTCCTGTGCCTCCTGGCACTGGACAGACAGGAACTACCCACTTGCATTTAATGTGTCCGCAAAGGCCTAGGACAGGAAAGTAAAATGTTTAAAAGGGTGTTTAGATTTTGTTTTCCTCAGACATTATACAGTTTATTTGTTTGTTTTTGAGACAGGGTTTCTCTGTGTATCCCCTGGCTGCCCTGGAACTCGCTTTGTAGACCAGGCTGGTATTCAACTCCTAGATCCACCTGCCTCTGCCTCCTGAATGCTGGGATTAAAGGTGTGCACCACCACCATCTGGCAACACTTTACTTTTTATTATGGGTTTTTAGACTTACAGAACCGTTTCAAGGACAGAGGAGGAGCTCACCCATTACCCTCCCTCACCGAAAGGTTCCAAACCTGACCTGAATGTCACAGCTTCTTCAGTCTCTTCTGCTTCAGGGTGAGGCTGATATTCCTGACGGCAGGAATAGCAGAGCCCAAGAGTGGAGGCCCAGGACTAAGTTCCTCCTTCCTCCTTCTGTTTGCCTAACACGGCAGCCTGTTAGGAGGAAGTATGAAGCGCCCAGGTGATGGAGCAGGTGCTGGAAGACGGAGGTAAAGTACACAGGTGGCCAGGAGTCCAGGGAGCATCCAAAGAGGCTGCAGGGAGAAGGAACTGACCGGTTGCTTCAGGGTCGGGGCAGCCTGTACTAAAACTCTCCAACTCCACTTTGAACTGCTGTTTTCTCAGCCATTAAACGACCAGAATAGGAAATAAGATGCATCAATAAAAACTGACCAAAGCCAGCACAGGGGGAAAATTCCTGTCATTTCTCGAGACTGAGTCTCTCTTTACCACGGGAGGACACGCCCACTTCTGGCAGACCTGCAATCGCTGCCCCTGGCCTGCAGGCTCTTGGCAGGCCTCCTCCATTCCAGCTCCAAGAGGGGTGGGGCCGCCAACTTCCGCAGCAGTCAAGAACGGCCCCGACCTGACTTTGGGTGAAGCCTCACACTGCCCGGTTGCAAAGCAGAAAAATCACAGCGCGCACAGAGCGCCTGCGTCCGGCGCACAGGATGCACGGCGTTAGGAGGCCTGGCCGCTCGCTGCTCCGCTCCGCCGGGGCATGCCCCACCCCCGCTGTCCCCGGGGAGGGCCGCGTCTCCGAGCCCTAGCGCACACGCAGCCGAGGGTCTGCGGCGCGCACCGGCCGGGACCGCCGCCCCTTTGTCCCGCGGGCCAATGGGTAGCCTGCTTGACTAAATAAGGCGAGGAGCGCCTCGTCCGTTACGTCCGCCCCCGTGACTCAGGGCGGCCGCGGGCCTCCAGGCGGCGGGCGGAGCGCGGGGCGAAATCGCCAAATAAGGCCGCGCGCCGCCCGCCGCCCCTGCCCCCACCCGCACACCTGAGCCGCACCTGGGCCCCGCCGCGCGCGTCGCCGCCGGGGGTGGGGGACGAGGCGCCCCCGCCGGCGTCAGAAGGCGCCCGGCCTTACAAAGCCGTTCCCGAGTCGCAGCGCCTCCTGCGCGCACAGACAAAGGCGCTCTAGAGAGCCGGGGTTAACTGCGCCCCGCCCTTGGCAGCACTTGGGTACCAGGGGCGTGTGAGCGAGAGATGGTCACCGGCTGAGAGCGGCTCCCGAAACCTCCCACTTTCCCTGTGTCTCTCGGGGTGCGCTGTCCCATCCTGGGGCCACCCACCCCCACCTACGAGTGGAAGCCCCCGCTGGCTCATGGTGCCACCCAGGTCTTGGAGGCGTTTCTGCAACCATGCAGCCATGCGTCCTCTTCGTTGGTGATGCTCACATTTGGCCACCTCTAAAACCAGGCTGCTCGCGGGCCTAGCGCCCTTCTTTCTCGGCCTGGCGACAAGGTGACTGGCTGCTGGCACGGGTTTTGTGCACAGCAGGTAAACTGGCCGGGCTGCTTGGCTCTCTTAGACTCGTGTTCACGTCTCCCACGGCTGAGCTGACCTTGCAGGACTGAGGGCGCACGGAGCGCGCCCGGGAGAGGGCTGGTGGGGAGTGGGGCAGCGCCCCCAGCCGCTAGGGTCAAGCTGGTTGTCCTGTGACCTTGGGGTCCGTCACTTCCCTGCGCCCCTCGGTTTAGTTCCACACTGAACAATTGCAGAAGCTCACAGATAAACCCGGGAAACTACGGGGCTTTCCCTCCGGCTCTCGCCGGAGCACTGGAAGGTGTGTCCACGACCCCGCCAAGGGTGACAGGTTTCCCAGGGCCTGGACAGAAGGGCACTGATGCCCGCCCCGACCCCCACGCGCGCGGCTGTCTGGGGCGGACTAAGGCCGGGCAACGTGTGCCCCAAACCAGTTTGACCCGGGCTTCATTATCGCTGCAGAGACGTCTCGCCCAGCTTGCCCGAGACGGGGGGGGGGGGGCGGGGCTGAACCATTCTGAAAGTCAGAAGTCCTCCCTTGCCTCAGTTTCCCTGCCACGTCCTCGGGAGACCAGCGTGACACAGGCCCCCTCACCCCCTCCGTGGACAGGGATGTCCGGTGATAACCGGTCCCGGCCTGCGTAGGGGACGACCCTCCTCCGGTGCAGGGGCCTACGCGGACGTGGCCGGCATGCAAGAGCTAGGGACCCCCACTCCCACGTGATCGCGAAGCGATGGCCGCTCCCCGGACCCCCGGGGACCCTGACGGCCCCTCCTCAGCCAGGCAGCAGCTGCCGAGGCCCAGATCTGCCCCGAGCCTGTAGGGAAAGCGCCCGGGGGTGTGCGGGGTGCAGAATTCACAGACGGGCGGGGGCCACGGGACTCACCCCAGCTCGGGGCGCGGCCCCCTGGGGCCTGGCAGTTTCGGGGCGCAGCCCGGGCCCTCCCTGCTGCAGTACCGGGGCAGGGCAGGGCCGATCGCCCGCACGCCACTCGGCCGCGACCCCCGCAGGCCAGCCCCGCGCCCGGGTCTCGAGCACGCGGGGGCGGCGCGGGCGGGGCGGTTGGCGGAGGCGCGGGCTAGGGGCGGGCGGGCCCCGGGCCCCACGTGTCCCTGGCGGGCGGGCCAATAGGCGCCCGGCTTTTGGAAAGATCGCCATATATGGACATGTTCTGGGGCCGCGCGCGCCTCCGCCGGTGCGCGCGGCCCGCTCCCGCTTAAATAGCGGCGGGGGAGGCCGTGGTCGGTCTCACACTCCGCCGCCGGTTTGCGCTGCGTGTCTTTCCGCTGCTCCGTCTCTCCGGCATTAGCTGGTAAGCGGCCCGCGCCCCTCGCGCTCGCAGCCGGGCCCAGTGCCCCTCCGTGGCCCGCTCGACCCCCGGGATGCTCTCCCGCGCCTCCACGGAGCGCAGGGCGCTGGCGGCCGGTGGACCGGCCGAGGTCCGCATCCGCGGCTCCGGCTCCCGCTGGAGCGCAGGGCGGGGCCCGCCGCAGTGCGCAGCCCCTCGGCGCCGCGGCCGAACCGGGGGGCCGCCGGTTGCCGACGGTTACGCGGCCCCGGGAGCTGGGTGGGTGGTGGGGAGGGAGCGGCGCCCCTCCCGGGCTGGGTCTGGGAGCGCGGGGAGGGCTGCGCTGACGCCGTGGCGTCTCCGTGCAGATCGCCATGGAAGAAGAAATCGCCGCGCTCGTCATTGACAATGGCTCCGGCATGTGCAAAGCTGGCTTTGCTGGCGACGACGCCCCCAGGGCCGTGTTCCCGTCCATCGTCGGGCGCCCCCGACACCAGGTGAGTGCCGAAGCGACTCCCCGGAGTCCGCCCTGGGCCCCGGGTGCGAGGCGGGTGGGGCAGGCGTGACCGCCTTTCTTCTCGCAGGGCGTCATGGTGGGCATGGGCCAGAAGGACTCGTACGTGGGCGACGAGGCCCAGAGCAAGCGAGGCATCCTGACCCTGAAGTACCCCATCGAGCACGGCATCGTCACCAACTGGGACGACATGGAGAAGATCTGGCACCACACCTTCTACAACGAGCTGCGTGTGGCCCCCGAGGAGCACCCGGTGCTGCTCACCGAGGCCCCCCTGAACCCCAAAGCGAACAGAGAGAAGATGACGCAGGTACGCCTCGACCCAGGCCTGTGCTGTCCTTGCGTCTGACGAGCCATTTTCTGTTCTGCCTCATTTCCTGACATTCAAGTGTTTCTTTGGTGTTTCCAGGGTTCTGTTCCTCCTCTCCTGGCATTTCCTCCCTGAGGCCTCCAGGTTTCTGTTTGCGTTTCTGCCTGCGTTCTGTTCCTTTTTTTTTTCCTTCACATCACATTTGTGGCATGCGGCATGTAGAGTGTGGGTGTGGGTAGCTTTGGGTCTCTGCCACTGCCACTCACTGAGCTGTTCTTTGTTCCTCTAGATAATGTTTGAAACCTTCAACACCCCAGCCATGTACGTGGCCATTCAGGCGGTGTTGTCCCTGTATGCGTCTGGGCGCACCACTGGCATTGTCATGGACTCTGGTGACGGGGTCACACACACAGTGCCCATCTACGAGGGCTACGCCCTTCCCCACGCCATCTTGCGTCTGGACCTGGCTGGCCGGGACCTGACAGACTACCTCATGAAGATCCTGACTGAGCGGGGCTACAGCTTCACCACCACGGCTGAGCGGGAAATCGTGCGTGACATTAAGGAGAAGCTGTGCTACGTTGCCCTGGATTTTGAGCAGGAAATGGCCACTGCTGCATCATCCTCTTCCTTGGAGAAGAGCTATGAGCTGCCTGATGGGCAGGTGATCACCATCGGCAATGAGCGGTTCCGGTGTCCAGAGGCTCTCTTCCAGCCTTCCTTCCTGGGTAGGTGTCCCGAGCATGGTGCAGGAGCTAAGGGCATGGACCACACAGAAGTTAGTCGCTAAACGAGCTCTGTCCCCTAGGCATGGAGTCCTGTGGCATCCATGAGACCACCTTCAACTCCATCATGAAGTGCGACGTGGACATCCGCAAGGACCTGTATGCCAACACGGTGTTGTCCGGTGGTACCACCATGTACCCAGGCATTGCTGACAGGATGCAGAAGGAGATCACAGCCCTAGCGCCCAGCACGATGAAGATCAAGGTAAGTAGCTGCTGCACCCCCTGAGCTGGCCCAGCCCCTGTGGGTGGAGGTGGAACCCAGAGACAGGTCCTCACCCACTGTGTTTCTTCTGCAGATCATCGCTCCCCCTGAGCGCAAGTACTCCGTCTGGATCGGCGGCTCCATCCTGGCCTCCCTGTCCACCTTCCAGCAGATGTGGATCAGCAAGCAGGAGTATGACGAGTCGGGCCCCTCCATCGTCCACCGCAAATGCTTCTAGATGGACTGAGCAGGTGCCAGGCATCTGCTGCATGAGCTGATTCTGAAGTATCAATTTGCCCTGGCAAATGTACACACCTCATGCTAGCCTCATGAAACTGGAATAAGCCTTTGAAAAGAAATTTGTCCTTGAAGCTTGTATCCAATATCAGCACTGGATTGTAGAACTTGTTGCTGATTTTTGACCTTGTATTCAAGTTAACTGTTCCCTTGGTATATGTTTAATGCCCTGTGCATATCTTGATTTAGTCCTTAGTCATGTGGCTCGGTCACTAGGTGGCTGGGGAGAGCGAGAGCATGCTGTGGATGAGAAATCCCCAGCCTGGTGGATGTGTGAGCACCGTGCAGTGATCTGTGCAGGGTATTAACTGACTGCTGACTTCCAGGATTTCTCGAGGCTGGCAAGGGTTCCTGAACCAGTTACCACTTCCGTCTTGCCGGTCTAACAGGGTGGGAAAGTCCGAGCCTTAGGACCCAGTTCTGGTGTTTTCCCTCCTGACTGCGTGGGTTGTTACTTGCCTTGAGTTGGGAACGTTTGCATTGACACCTGTAAATGTATTCATTCTTTTAATTTATGTAAGGTTTTTTGTACTCAATTTAAGAAATGACAAATTTTGGTTTTCTACTGTTCAGTGAGAACATTAGGCCCCAGCAACATGTCATTGTGTAAAGAAAAATAAAAGTGCTGCAGTAACCATCCTTGTCCTCCTGTTGGGGAAAGGGCAGTGGGGTAGCGGGTGGAGGGCTGTGGGTGGTGGAGGAAATGCGGTTGGAAATTAACAGCCTGGCTGCTCAGTGATGGAAGGGTGAGACTTGGACTGGGTGTCAATGAAGGCCTGCTCACTAGGGTTGCTGTGGGAAGAGCAGACAACCAGCCCTTGCCCATGGCTGTCAGGTCCTCGGTGAAAAATGTGTCTAGGGCTCCCACTGTCCTCCCCAGATTTAAGAGTTGCTAAATGTTCATTCACCCTGACAGCCAAAAGGCAGGAGTGAACTAACCCAGATAGCTTTCCAACTGGAGCAAGGATTTTAAAGCCTGCAATGGAACGAACGCAGCCGAGAGGAATGAAGTGCTGGCAGGTGCTGCTGCAGTGCTGGTGGATCCTGAAAGACTGGTTCTGGTTGATGTGGAGTTGGTAGGGATACACTTCAATAATGAAGTGTGTTAAGAGTGTATTCAAGACCTTGAATTCCCTGGAACCACATACATCAGAGAGGATCAGGAGTTTAGAAGTCATCTTTATGTCCATAGTGAGTTCAGCCAGGACTATCAGAGACCCTGTATGAAAAAAGAGCTATGGGGTGAACTGGATGGAAGGCAGGTTGGTGGGCAAGACCTGGGTGATTGACAACTGTAACTCTAGTTCCAGAGAGTCCAATGCCCTCTTCTGGCCTCGGCTCCTGCAAGAACTGGTGCACATAAACACATCAACAAAAAATTTAAAAACCTAAAAAGGGCTGGGTGTGGTTGTTCTCAGGAGGCAGAGCCCGGCAACCTGGTCTGCAGGTGAGCTAGCTCCAGGCCAGCTAGAGCTACATAGAGTCTGTCTAAAATTCCAAAATAGATTATAGATAGATAAAGTGATTGATTGATAGGTTGATTGATAGTGCAATGCTGGGTGGACTGGAACCTTTGACGTGAACTCTACATTCCAAAATCCAGAAATTCCAATCCATCCTGTCCTTTTTAGGCTTGGAACACTAGCCTTGCTGGGGCCCCTGCTCCGCCCACAGCCAACCCTTCCTGGTTTCTGGTGTGTAGGTCTTCTTGCTGGCTCCAGACTAGCAGAAGGCCTTGTGTTGATCCTCACCCTATCCTCTGTGTGGGGCAAAGCAAGCCTGTGTTCTGGGGTTCATAGAGATCCAGGCCTGATGTTGCCCTCATACCTGGCATAAAGCCAGCCTTGACAGGAGCCGGCCACATCGAGGCATTTTTTTTTTATTTCACTTAGTTTTATTTTACAGGATCAGTCTACTGCTCAGAGGAGGCAGTCATGTAGTTTTTAAAGAGGTGGAGGGCAGGGGCCCAGACAGGACAGGGTGTCCCTGACTTCTAACCTTTAACCATCATCAATGCATCTTGTGTGCTCTTTTTATTCTGGAACTAGCCCTGTAGACCAGGCTGGCCTCAAACTCAGAGATCCTCCTGCCTCTGCCTCCTGTGTGCTGGGATTAAAGGCATGTGCCACCACTGCCCGGCAACAATAAATATTTTTTAAAGTAATCAAGAAGTTCTAACTGGTGGGAACCAATGAGAGTGTGGGTCGCTTATTATTATGATGTAGCACAGCAAAGTCTCCTGCCTGGTAAGTAAGTGTCGCCTGTGCCAATGGCAGCCCCAGGGGTTGGGTAGTACCCCGCTTCCCAGGTGACTGAAACCCTAGCCCGTTCCCCTACAGAGACCTCCTACCAAGATTAGCCAACCCTCCTCCTCTTTCAGCCGCGTACAATAAACTTGCCTCCGGGATTCAGCTGTGTAAAATAAGCCCATCGACTTTCCAGACTACAGCTGGGTGTGTCTCCGCCAGAAGGCACGGTCCACCTGATCCCATCACCCCAGTCCGGTTAACCCCAAAGCCATGCAAGCTCTGGGCACACCAGCTGGGTAGCTGGCATCCTGCATAGCCAGAGCGTTTTCCATCTCGTTGCCCCTGTGCCTGGGCTCCTGCTCCTCCTGCTTGCCTCTCATGATACTGCCCCCAAGCCAGTTCATATGGGGCTGGGGTTTGAATCTCAGGGTTTTGTGCTTGTGAAACAAGTATCTCCCAACTGAACTGCATCCCCAGTAGTGTGTGTGTGTGTGTGTGTGTGTGTGTGTGTGTGTGTGTGACAGAGAGAGAGACAGAGAGAGAGAAGGAGCGCCCGTGCACAGGCATGCTATTATGTCTTCTCCTTGTTTGACGGGATCTTTGCTGTTGGCCATATGCTTCCGGGCTTCTCCGGTTTCTGCCTTCAGAGCCCTCACAGACACATTGCTGTGCGTGGCTGTGTGTGGCTGTGTCTGCTTGTGCGTGGCTGTGTGTGTACCTGTGTGTGGGTTCTGGGAATTCACACTCAGGTCTTCAGGTTTGTGCGGTAGATACTTTATCCGCTGAGTTGTTTCCGCAGCCAAGGTTTTAAGATTATTCGTTGTTATGAGTGTGTGTGTATGCTTGCTTGAGGTTGTGCACACTGCAGGAATGCAGGACAGAAGGGGGCATCGGGTGCCCCAGAGCTGGAGCTACGGGTGGTTGGGAGCCACTATGTAAGTGCTTTTAAAATTGTGGTAAAAGCTGGACAGTGGTGGCGCATGCCCTTAATACAGCACTTGGGAGGCAGAGGCAGGCGGATATCTCTGTGAGTTTGAGGCCAGCCTGGTCTACAGAGCGAGTTCCAGAACAGCCACAGCTAAACAGTGAATCCCTGCCTGAAAAACAACCTAAGTAAATAAATAAAATTGTGGTAAATACCCATAACAAAATGTTTCCTTTTGCTCCTTTTCTCCCCGCCATGACCTTGAGCGTGCAGGGAAAGGGCTCTCCGCTGAACTATAGACTGTGTTCTTTGACTTTTATTTTGAGGAAGGGTTTCACAGGTGAGCCTACGCTGGTCTTGACTTGGAATATTTCTGCTTAGCCTCCTGAGTAGCCAGAATTACAGGTCTGACTCATCAGCCCAGCTCTCCTCTGTGCTCTTGGCCTCGCTTGCTCGCTCTCTCAACCATTTTTAAGTACACTTCTAAAAGGTGGGTGTGGCGGCTCACGGCTATAATAAATACCAGTGCTGTGGAAGCTAAGACAAGAGAATTGCTTTGAGCTCAAGGCTGAAGAGCAAGACCCTGTCTCAAACCAAACACCAGGGTTGGAGAGACGGCTCAGTGGTTAAGAGCACGGGCTGCTCTTGCAGAGGACCTGGGTCCAGTTCCCAGAACCAGCATAACTGCTCACAGTCTTCAGTAACCCCAGTTCCAGGTTACCTGACACCTACTGAGGGCACATGGAACATGCTGAGTTCACACATACATGCAGGCCCACACTCATACCCATAAAATGAAAAATATTTTTTTTTTTGAGACATGGTTATTCGACATAGTCCTGGCTGTCCTGGAACTCTGTATGTAGACCAAGGTGGCCTCAAACTCAGATTAAAAGTAGAGACTGGAGCCGGGCAGTGGTGGCGCACGCCTTTAATCTCAGCACTTGGAAGGCAGAGGCAGGCGGATCTCTGTGAGTTCGAGGCTGGCCTGGACTACAAGAGCTAGTTCCAGGACAGGAACAAAAAGCTACGGAGAAACCCTGTCTCGAAAAATAAAAAAAATAAAAAGTAGAGACTGGAGAGGTCTCAGCGGATAAGAGTGCTCGCTGCTCTTCCAGAGGACCTGAGTTCAGTTCCAACCACATGGTGGCTCACAGTCATCGACTCATACACATAAATAAATTTTTTAAAAAAGATTAAAGACAGTCAGAAGATGGTGGTGCACACCTTTAGTCTCAACACTCTTGAGGCAGAAGTAGATGGATCTCTGTGAGTTCAAGGCCAGCCTGGTCTACAGAGAGAGTTCCAGGACTGACTGGCTCTAGAGCTACTGGAAAACCCTGTTTCAAAAAACTAGAAACAAACAAACCACCACCACCAACAAAAGATTCAAGGTATTATCCACCATGCCCAGCTCCATAATAAATAAATCTTATTTATTTCCCAATAACAAAAAGGTATACAGTTAAGTTAGGGCGCTGCTTGCACGCTTTTCTTTGTTGTTAAAATTTTGAAAACGTCATGTGGGCTGGAGGGATGGCACAGGGTTGAAGAGCATTTGATCTTCCAGAGTTCATTTCCCAGCTCCCACATGGCAGTACCTCTAACTCAGTTCCAGGGGCCTGATGCTCTCCTGACTTCCGAGGCCCCTGCACAGTAGGTGGTGTGTGTACAACACTCCGGTACACACACACACACACACACATATGCACACACATGCGCACACACACATGCACACACGCCTCCCACACGTATGCACACATGCACATACACATGCACGCACACACATGCACGCACACACATGCACGCACACCCCCACACGTATGCACACATGCACATACACATGCATGCATGCACGTGTGCAAAATTCAATAAATATATATTCCTAAAATTATGTGTATGTGTTTTCTTTTATGTATGCCCCATGTGTGCGGGTATCCACAGAGGCCAGAAGAGGGAACTTACAGAAGTCACCATGTAGGTGCTTGGAATCAAACCTATGTCCTCTACAAGAGCAGCAAGTGCTCCTAACATTCGAGGTCGTCCACTGTGTTGCGGGCACTGGGTGCTTCCCTCCTGGATGCCATGATGTGACTGGGCCCACGGCCCATGCCCAGCCCTCTGGCATCTCACGACTCCAGAAGTGGCCACCCTGGAAGGTGTGGTGCAAACTGAAGGGTGGGTTGTCTCCAGGCCTCTCAGGAAAATACCTGACAATGCTCTACAGAAGCCAGAAACCTAGTCCAGGAAACACTCAGAACTCAGGCAGCAGAACCAACCCAGAGAGAGGTCAGAGCCATCTATGCCGATAGAGGAGAGAGGTACGGAGGATCCCGGGACTTACAGGGTGTGGAAGGACAGGCAGTTTTAGGATTTCCTGGTTCATGGGCACCATGGTTCGGACAAGTGTCCCAGAGGTCTTGAGTGTGCTGGCGGCTGGGCCCTCGTAGGTGGCAGACGCAGGAGATCTAGCGTAGAGCAGCGTGTGTGTACTCATCCTTGGGTGTTCGCACACAGACCAGTGTTTCTCTGTGTGGCCTGCAGCATCTACCAAACAACGGTTCCCACCGAGGGCAGACTCAAGCAAGTCCTCCCTTCCCGCTTTCCAGTCCATTCTCTGGCTCTGCCTGGGGGTTCTGAGGGAGGTACAGTGGGCACAGCGTGGCCACCACGAGGATGACTTTACTGGCCAGAGTCAAATTCTCTACAGTTTCCGTTGCCTTTGTTCTTACACTTTGCACTAATTTTCAGCTTCTGAGGTCACTTCCTCTCTCAGTGAGGTCAAACCCCCCACCTTCCAAAAGGCTGTTCAGCACATTCTTCATGTAGATTCCTGAAACTGTCTGAATTCCATCCTGAAATCCTGTTTCTTCTAAAGTGCGCTGTCTTTGTCTGTGTGAATGTGTGTGCATGTGTGTCTGTGTGTTGCGTGTGCATGTGTGTACATGCGTGTCTCTCTGTGTCTGTTTATGCATGTGTATGTGCATGTGTGTCCTGTGTGTGCGTGTGTGTATGTGTCTGAGTGTGCATGTGTCTGTGTGTGTCTGAGTTTGCATGTGTGTGTGTGTTTGAGATAGGGTTTTTTTTTTTTTAAAGATTTATTTATTTATTATGTATACAACATTCTGCCTCGATGTATGCCCGCACGCCAGAAGAGGGCACCAGATTTCAGTACAGATGGTTGTGAGCCACCATGTGGTTGCTGGGAATTGAACTCAGGACCTCTGGAAGAGCAGCCAGTGCTCTTAACCTCTGAGCCATCTCTCCAGCCCGAGATAGGGTTTTGCTATGTAGTCAAGATTGGTTTTACCCTTGGGATTGTCTGTCCCAGTCTGAGTACTGCGATTACCAGCGTGTACCACACACAGGTGTGTTCGATGATGCCTGAGCTGTGAGCATCGTGACCCGCCTTTCCTGCAGGAAGTTTCTTTGTTTTGGTCTCTGTTTGGTGCCGCAATGGTACCGTACCAACCCAAGGCCTGGCCATGTGCTACCCAAGTGCTCTGACACATCCCCAGTCCTTGGTGAGACCTCACCATTACAGCCCCACGGAGAACATGTCCACCACCCTAACACACCTTCCCTGTCCACCTTCTCCGGCCACTCCATCTCAAGCCCTTAGTGGTGCTGGTTGCAGTCTCGCCTTTTCTAGAACATCCCACAGACGGAATGACATGGTGGGTGGCCTTTGCAACTGGCTCATTGCCCTGGGAAGTATGCATCAAAGATTCCTGAGGCTCTGTGCCAACATTGGCACCTTGTTATCGCAGTCCCTGGACCAGAAAACCTGGGTGTGTCCGCCTACTGACGGGGAGAACTCCTTTCGGTTTCCAGTCGTGAAGAAGCGGTCCTGAGGTTTTATGTGGACATGTTTTCCACTCATTTGGGTTAAACACCTAAAAGGGTTTTCTGAGTCATACGGCAAGATATATTTCTCTTTGTCACAACTGCCTGGCTGTTTTGCAAAGCAGCTGGGTGAACGGCTTCACACTCTGACCACCCATGAATGAGAATCCCCACTGTTCCATGCCCCTGGTAGTTTAATGTTGGTAAGTTTAAAAAAAAATTGTAGTAAAATACATATAACTTAAGACTTGCTGCCCTAGCTGGGCTGTGGTGGTGCACACCTTGAAGCCCAGCACTTGGGAGGCAGAAGCAGGTGGATCTCTGAGTTTGAGGCCAGCGTGGTCTATAGAGTGAGTTCCAGGGCAGCCAGGACTGTTACACAGAGAAATCCTGCCAAAAAAAAAAAAAAAAAACTAAACTAAACAAAACAACCCAAACAAACCACTGTACATTTAATAATAGCCCTTAGGCTCCACTCCTGTGAGGCTGAAAACAGACATGAGCCACGGAGCTGGGAGAAGGGGTCCTAGCAGACAGTCCAAGCCCTGCTCATGTCTTTAAGCCTTGACAAGCCCATGTAACCCCCCCAGGGCTGCAGAAATATCTCAACCCAGCCATGAGACCAATCTTAGACTTTGAGTGGCTCAAAAAAAAAATTAGATACGAAGCATGAGTTAACTAGGAAAGCTGCCTCCTACAAGTCAGGGCGTCTTTGTGTGCTTACCTGTCATCAGGCAGCTGATCCTTTTCTTATGTATGTGCCTGAGAGGTGTGAAGAAAGGCCGGGGCATTTCTTCACGCAGGAAATGCAGGCAAAGGGTCTAAATGAACCCCTCACCAAAGAAGATACAGAAAACTAGGGATGATCTCAGGTGTGGAGGCAGGAGGATCAGAAGCTCAAGGGCGTCTCTGGCTACAAAGTGAGTTTGAGGCTATTACAGACTACAGGAGCCCCCGCCTCTGATATGGCCCCTTCAAGAAGGAGGAAGAGGAGGAGGAGGAGGAGGAGGAGGAGGAGGAGGAGGAGGAGGAGGAGGAGGAGGAGGAAGAGAAGGTGTGTGACCCACACCTCTAACGCTAGCACTTGGGAGGCAGGTGGGACAGCCTGGTCTACACAGAAAGATCCAGTATAACCGGGGTTGGATTGTAAGACTCTGTCTCAGGAAACAAAAGTGAGAGGTTATAACTGTGTGCACACCAGTGGTGATAACTGTGCACACACACCAGTGGTGATAACTGTGCACACACACCAGTGGTGATAACTGTGCACACACACCAGTGGTGATAACTGTGCACACACACCAGTGGTCTCTTCCCAATCACTCTTCACTGATGGACCACTGGGCCATTTCTACAAATGAAGCTGCTGGCCATTTCCACCTCCGCACACAGCATGGGTGCCCCGTCACACACAGCATGGGTGCCCCGCCACACCAGTATTGCCGATTCTCCTGGGTAAGCAGAGCAGGATTGCTGGGCCACATGGAAGTGGATATTTAACTTTGTACAAGTTCCCAGATGGTCTCTCCCTGTGTTTGCCTTAGTGACACTCAAACCAGCCCTGTCTGGAAAGTTCCAGTAGCCCCATTCCTTTTCCTCAAATGATGCCACTGGTCAGTTTAAGCCATCCCCACAGATACGGGTGTGATCTCAATGTGATCATTGTCTGCGTTTTCCTTATGATTACTGAATATCCTTTTATTCTGAATGTATTGGCTTATTCTAAGGATTTATTTTCCCTTTAATTATGTGTGTGTCTTTGGGTGGGCATGTGCACATGCGTGCAGGTGTCCTCCAGGACAGGAGAGGACACTGGAGCTGGGCGGTGGTGGTGCATGCCTTAGATCTCAGGACTCAGGAAGTAGAGGCAGACTGGTCCAGGACAGCCAGGGCTATACAGAGAAACCCTGTCCTGAAAAACCAAACCAGGAAGAGACAGAGACAAAGAGAGAGGGCATTGGACACCTTGAGAGGGAATATTATAGGAGGCCAAGAGGACCCTGACATAGGTCCTGGGACCCAAGCTCAAGTTCTCTTCACGTGCAGCACGCACTGAGCCGTCTCTCCAACCGCTAAACGTTTTTTGTTTTGTTTTTTGGTTTTTCGAGACAAGGTTTCTCTGTAGCTTTGGAACCTATCCTGGAACTGGTTCTGAAGACCAGGCTGGCCTTGAACTCACAGAGAGCTGCCTGTCTCTGCCTTCCGAGTGCTGGGATTAGAGGCATGAGATGCAGCTGGAGAGAAGGCGCAGAGGTCAGAGCAGTAGCTGCTCTTCCGGAGGCTGTGAGATCAATTCCCAGTAACCACATGGTGGCTCACAACCATCTATAAAAAGATCTGGTGCCCTCTTCTGGTGTGTGTATACAAAATAAATAAGTAAATCTTAGAAAGGAAGGAAGGAAGGAAGGAAGGAAGGAAGGAAGGAAGGAAGGAAGGAAGGAAGGAAGGAAGGCGTGAGCCACCACTGCCCGGCTCAGCCTCTAAATGTCTAAGCACTCTTTTTTCTTGCCGTTTTCCTTTCTCTTTTGTTTGTTTTTTGGGATAGGATCTTGCTCTGTGGCCCAGGCAGGCCTTGGATTATGACCCCTCTACCTCACGGGTGTTGATATCGCCCGCACCACCACCAGGTTCCTTATGTCTGAAGAATATTTTCTCTGGATAGGATCCGAGGATGAAGATGTTGGCTTTAGCAGTTTTAATAGGTCATTCTGCTTTCTTCTTTTGTCTTTTACTGTTTCTCTTTGTAAATCAGTTGTGATTCTTGTCTTTGTTTAGATTGAACATGTGTTGTCTCCTAATTAATTTTACTGTATTAGTATTTTGAGATAAGGGATCACGTAGCTGAGGCTGCCTCAAGTCTGCTATGCAGTTGAGGATAACCTAGAATTCTTGACCCTCGTGTTTCTACCCAACAAGTGCAGGGTTCTAGTATGTTTTGTTTTTTTCTTTCCAGTTTTTTTCGAGACAGGGTTTCTCTGTGTAGCTTTGGAGCCTGTCCTGGAACTTGCTCTGTAGACCAGGCTGGCTTCGAACTCACAGAGATCTGCCTACCTCTGCCTCCCGAGTGCTGGGTTAAAGGCTTAAAGGCGTACACCACCACCCCCTGGGCTGGTGTTCTTTCTTGCAGGGGAGGAAGGCACTAGGGTTTGGGAGGTCTGGGAGGTTTGGGAGGCGTGACTGCCCACTGCTGGAGCAGGTTTAACCAGTTCCCTTCACTGCTGTACCACTGGCGTGTCCTGTGAACTCCGCTGAGACGCTAAAGTCAAGAAGCTCACCAGCACATTCGGCTCTCTGTGCTTCACAAGGATCTCGCCGTTTGCCTCTGAGTGGCCAGGACTGACACCACTATGTGCTTTTCCTTTGTTTTTTTGTTTTTTGTTTTTTTTGTTTTTTTTTTTTTCTTTCCCCTCTAGCACTTTACAAAACCAGCTTACACGCTGGTCTGACTCATTCAGACCGGCTTCACCCACCTTCTAAAGGGCCTGGCCCACCACCAGCTCAGTAAAACCAGGAGAACCCCACAGTCTGGGGTCCCTGGTGAGTTCACACCTACTGCCTCTCTAGCTGTACTTTTGACCCTCTTACACCTACGGACAATGTGTTCTGGCCGGAACACTCACCTCCCATTGTCTTCTCTTTCCACCTCTCACAGTAAAGCACGGACAAGACTTCGTGTTTCTCTTCTTCCCTCCCCACCTTCCTTAAGTTATAAAGACAACAGATTGATTTGGTTCATAATTCTGGGTCAAGGCTGGGATGCAGTGTGCACCCGAGTCTCCGGGCAGCACAGGGGCTGGCATGTGGAGAGACAGGGGGTGACTCTGGAGAGGCTTGTAATGGTCTTAGTCCCAGCAGCCACCTCCTCGCAACCAGGAAAGGAGGGAAGCCCCGCTGCCACGGATGTTTCAGGGGGAAAGAGCAGAAGAATCTGAGACCCGGAACGGACAGCCGCATCCGCTCCTAAGTGCCCCAGCGGTCCCCCCCCCCCATCGATAATTATGTGAGAAAATAATTCTCTCGTGAGCCGAATCTCCTGCTGATTGACACTCTGTTCTCTGCAGCCACATTCGTTCCTGGAGACCAACACTGCAGTTTCCTCTTTCCTGGGGACGCCCCTGTGATAACCACCAGCTCTGCTGAGAGCCTGGGGCTAGCAGAAGCCACGGCCAAGAGAAAGCATGCAGGATTCTTGCCCGTAGGAGCTCTGGGTAGCAGAGTAAGAAGACAGTTGGGGGACAAGATGGGGTGCCCAGTGAAACCCGGGGGGCAACCAGAAGCATGCATCTGTGGAGGACCAGACCCCATCACCATGTTATCCCGGCATTTTCCTCTCCTGCGGGGGCCTAAGGCTCAGGGACAATTGCTGCTTACCCCAAGCCATGGAGCCCTCGCCAGTGGTGTGGCCTTTTAGTCTATAAAGCAAGCCCTGAAGGCGGGCGTGGGGTATACGGCAGCCCAGGGGACGCTTGATGAGGAACTGCTCCAAAATTGGGGCTACAGAGTGAGTTCTGAGGCAACCTGAACTACATAGGGAGACCCCGTTTTAAACAAAAGAAAACTAAAACAAGGCTGTATGCAGCTAGCATCAAGCACCCACAGTCTTCAGGCATAGCTGGGTTAGGGGCCCACTTTTTTGTTTGTGCGTGGCTCCAACCCAGGGCCTCGGGCTCAGGTGTTCAACTTTAGGCTACCTCTCCTGCTAGAGCCAGCTTCTCTTCAGTTTCCTCAGCTCTGCCCTGCACACTCCCCACGCCCTGCTTCCTACACCGGCGGTTCTGCAGCAAGCGCAGCAAATCCAGACCGCGCAGCTCAGGAGGAACAAAAGCCTGGGGCTCTGCGGTCAGAGAGAACTTCATTGTGGTTGGAAGAGGCTTGGATGGCCTGAGCCAATCACAATGCAGGGTAGGCAGCTGTGCTCTGATTGGCTCGTGCGGTGCTGGGCAGGATGGACGCCAGCAATGCCCAGCAGCTAATGTCTGGTTCGCAGGACGTTTTGGGAGCTGAGAAACCGCAGCAAAGCAGGTGGTTTTGCCCCAGGCAAGCCCGAGCGTGGATCTAGAGCCAGTTGCCTACGTCAGTTCATTTCGGCTCGCTCACTTGGTACCACTTACAGAATTAAGTTCCGCAGCCGCGTTGCCTCAGTTTCTTGGACTGTGTGGTGTGGTTCACAATCCTGGGAGCTTAGAAAGCTCTGTAGTAACGTGTGTAAATGAATGAGTGCTACACACACACACGCGGAACACACACACACACACACACACACACACACACACACACACACACACGGGAACACACGCCCAGTCACTGAGCCCTAATCCGAGAAGAGAAGATGCTAATGTCATGCCCTCCGGTCTCTAAAACTCTGTACAATGCTTTTATCTTTATAAAGTGAGCCCATCTCCCATATTCCATTACAGTTTAAAAAAAAATACTCCAACGCGCATGGTACTCCAATGCGGATGGAGTGTCAGCTCTTTATTGCCAGGCAACAAACGACCTTACAACCCTGAAGCTTGAAGCAGACATCTGTTACTGCACACGGTGTTCGAGAGTGCGCAGACTCAGGTGGTTTTGGCTCAGGGTCTCCCATGAGGGGTGTGGCCAGGCTGGGGCTAGCTCTACATCGCCACACCACACCTACTGCCAGATGCAGTCCCCACGGAAGAGGGGAAACAGAAACCATAGCAACTTCCACAGCCTGACTCCACAGGCATTAACACTTCTGTGGCCACAGACGCGGACGGAGGGTAGACACAGTCAGAGCATGAGCACTTGGAGGCGCTGTTCGGTGGCTGTGTGTCCACCTGTGACCCTCTTACTCTCTTGCCGTACAGTTTTGTAGGGAAGCTCCAGGTTTTGCTGCAGTTTGAGAGACCCACTCCAGAAGTGGAATTTGGCTCGTTCCCAGCGCTCTGGGAAAGATCCTGCAGCTCACTCCACTCTGGCCCACCCAGTGTGTACCAAGACTGGGAAACTTTTACTGTTTCTTTTTGCTGACAATACCCACACTGGCTGCAAATAAAACCCTTGCCTTGACACTCTGATTTTGTCTGTTTTTGTTTGTTTTTCGAGACAGAGTTTCTCTATGTAGCCCTGGCTGTCCTGGAACTTGCTTTGTAGATCAGGCTGGCCTCAAATTCACTGAGATCCGCCTGCCTCTGCCCATGAAGTGCTGAGATTAAAGGTGTGCGCCACACCACCACTCAGCTTTGCTGTGATAGATTAAGGATGGGGTAGAGTCCAAAATCTCCCCGAGAGTCACGAGCACAACTTCGTCAGCCCCAAAGAGGGATCAGGGCTGCACCCCTACCCAGTTCTCCCAATGACAGGAAAGAGGTTTCAGCCACAGGTTTCAGGAAAATGAGCCCACTAGCAACGATTGTACAAGAGGAGGCCACAACAGGGGTGTCCTCAAAATGATCATCAGAATCCGGGAAATGGTTTTTAACTCCAGGGGCCTATGGGATTAGACCCTGAAGGTCAGGAGTTAGGTTTTCAGCTATCTGTCCCATGAAGTCTCTGCGGAGATCAAATATTCGGTCTGCACCATTTAAAAAATTAAATGAAATGTGCCCACACTACAGCCTTCAGGCAGCAATGCAGAGGGGAGGGGGTAGAGAGACAGATGGGGCTGCCCTAGCTTCATCCCACTGACCACCAGGCCCTTCCTCAGAGAATGAGCCCCACACCAGCTAAGTGCCCCCGACCAGCCGCAGACCAGACTCCTTCTCCCAACAGTAGATGAGCTGAGAATGAGAGAGGGGTGGGGGCAGGCAGCGGGAGGTCGGCCTGTCCAGGGAGCATCTGTGGGATCACCCCTGGTCAGCTCTGTAGGGCCATTATCCTGCGAGGGTCTAAACTCTGGCCACTTGGTGCTTCATTTCTGCACACAGCGATCTTGCATGGAGGTCTGCCTTGCCCTTTTCACTCTTCCCTTCGTGGGAAACTTCAGGAGCTGGAGTAGCAGGTCCCACCACCTAGGCCTGTTTTCTCCCACAGGGTGCCCTGCCAGCTTCCCACACAGACTGGCCTTTGCATCTGGGAATGTGTGCCAATTTGACTGATGATAACTGACCGCTCGTGACGACCTGAATTTGTTATGTCATTCTTATGGGGCCATTATGGAATATCTTTGATAATCTTTGCTTATTTCCTTATTTCCTGTTCTTCTTCCTAAAGAGCCATCTAGAATATTCGTTTCTATTTACTTAACTTTGAGACAAGGTCTGTATGTAGCCTTGGCTGACCTGAATCTCACAAGATCTGGCTGCCTCTGCCTCTTGTACACTGGAATTAAAGGCATGGGCCACCTCCCTGCAATATTTGTTTTTCAAATGGCTCTGGTGTGCAGTTGGAAAGGAGCCAGCTAGCTGTGGCTTGAGAAGAGGCTACACGTTCAGGTCGAGTTTCGTGTGTTAGAACATGTATGCGAAGGTGTGCACGTCCGTCTGCACACACACAGAGCTCAGACAGAGGTCGATGTGGGTTAGCTTTTTAAGCTGCTTCTCAACTTTAATGTTTTTTTTCTTCACTTATTTGTGTGTATGTTTAGGTTAAAGGCTAACTTGCAGGAATGAGTTTTTCCCTTCCAGTATGTTAGTTTCTTGGCATCAGGCTTAACAGAGGGAACCACTAACCACTGAGGTATCTGAACAGCCCTCCATCTTGCTTTTTTGAAAGTCTCTCATTGAACCCAGAGCTAACCGATTGGTCACTGAACCCGGAGTTCACTGATTGGTCACTGAACCCGGAGCTCACCGATTGGTCACTGAACCCGGAGTTCACCGATTGGTCACTGAACCCGGAGCTCACCGATTGGTCACTGAACCCGGAGCTCACCGATTGGCCAGGATCTGCCTGTTTTCATAGTGCCGGGGATCTAAGCTCAGGTCCTAGAGCTGCACAGCAAGTGCTTTACCCAGAATTCCCAGCTGGACACTGTAGCCCTGACCGGCTTGGACCAATTCAGATACGTAGTTTATCGAGATCAGAATTTATGTGACACATTTCTCTGTAGTTCTGGCTATCATGGAACTCCCTTTGTACACCAGGCTGGCCTCAAACTCAGAGATGAGCCTGCCTCCTGAGTACTGAGATTAAAGGTGTGCACCACCACCAGGCTAAAATGAGATTTTAAAGAAAAGCAGAAACAACAGATTTAAGCATTAACACGTAAGCCAGGCTGACGTCAAAGCTGTGGCGATTTCCCGGCTTCAGCCTTTCAGTTTCTTGAGTGCTGGGATTGGAGGCATGTGCCACCCCAGTGAGTTTAGAATTAAATTTATGGTGAATGCCTTTCCATAGCTTTGTTCTCTGCTTGAGGTGGGTGAGGAGGACAGAAGACCCGGGGTGCGGGAAGGACCAGAGCCCTTTCCCACTGGTCTGTGGAAGTCTTTGGATGAGGAATTCCAGCGTGATTCATAAAATTTGCCGGGAATGTTGCCTTGGCAGAGACAATATCCCTTTTACACAGAGATATCTCAAATAATAAACCAGCAATAAACCAGGCTTGAGACCTAACCGTACATGACCTCTGAGTCTGGCCTCATTCTCTCCCCAGATATAAACCTGCAATTTTCTAGGAACCTCACAGGCAAGATTATAAACCCCATTTTGGTAATGGATATGGCTTACCCTCTCTGCAACCTTAGCAACCCATGGTTTTACCAGATCAGACTCAGGAACTGCTGACTCTATGGTCTCCCTTGCTGAAGAGGGTAAGGGGGCCACTTTAATACGCTTTGAGCAATAGCTCAGGAGCTACCAAAATTGAATGTATGGTTATTGCTAGTCACTCAGATCAGGACACACCCACGCCTGGATGTGTACTGTCCTTTTCTGGAGCATCTTTAATGCTTAAATCCGTTAAAAAAAAATCTCATATTAATGAACTTCATCTCACCAGGCTGTGGTGGTGGCGCATGCCTTTAGTCCCAGCACTTGGGAGGCAGAGGCAGGCGGATCTCTGTGAGTTCCAGGACAGCCTGGTCTACAAGAGCTAGTTCCAGGACAGCCTCCAAAGCTACAGAGAAAAGCTGTCTCGAAAAACCAACCAACCAACCAACCAAACTCCATCTCGGAATCCTGGCTTCACCTGTTTGAAAGGGTGCCTCAGACTGCTACAGGTACCAACGGGGAGCGGTGTTTCGCTCCCATTGCGGCTGACAGTTAACACAGACTCCCCTTCCACCCAGCCAGGTAGGCCTGACTTAGACCCTAGCTAAGGGCACAGGTTATAAGAGGTCACTGTGTACTGGGCCACAAAGTAGGGAGGAGCCAATTCTGCAGGTATGGGGGCCAGTGTCCCCGAAGGGACCCATCTTGGAGGTCCGCAGGGTGAGGCAGGTGCACAGCACAGGGAGGTCAGGTGGGGCCGCGAGTTCCCACGTGTCCTCAGGATTCTGAGAAGGGGTCCTAAGCAGTGCAGGGCGGTCAGGTGACCTGACACAAGCTGAGGGCTGACAAAGCTTTACCTGCGGTGCTGCCAAAGGGCCCCAGGCCCCGCCCACCCCATGGCCCGGCCGCCTTTGTTCCCTCCCTCTATGGTTTGGGGTTCGGGGCAAAGCAAGGCCCAGGCCAGGGAGGGTGGAACTGACCCCTTGAAGGGCCACACTACACAAGGAAGGAAGGAAGGACGGCCGGGTGGCGCGGTTCTGCCTGGCGTTGGAGGAATCCAGCCTCCTGTGGTCCCCTGGCCTCAAGTGCAGCCAGTGCGCCCCACGTCATCTCCTTCATCAGGACGCAAGGCATCCAATGCAACGCGGGGGGGGGCACCCAGCCGCTGTGCGCCCCTCGCCGGGGCCCTCGCCGAGGATCTTCCCCGCACCCGGGAGCGCGGCCCCGGCGCTTTGTCCTAGGGTGAGGGGCGCGCCCCCGCCGCCGAGTCACGTGGGGACCCAGCGGCCGGCTCCGAGCCTCGGACCTCCCGGCGCGCGGAGCCCGGTGCGCACGCGCGCGGCTGCCGGCCCGCCGCCCGTTGATTGGCTCGGGCTGTCGTGCTCTCCGCCAATGGGCGCGCGGCTGCGGGGCTGGCGTCTGGCGGGGCGTGCGCGTCTCCCCCTGCAGACGGAGGCGGGCGAAGCGGGAGGAAGGGAGTCTCGGGGATGCTGTTGCTCCCCCGACCCCACTGTCGCCGTCCAGCTTGATGGATACCTATAATCCCAGCACGAGGGAGGCAGCGACGATCCCGGGCTGCATGTCAGGACTGACTGAAAAGGAGGGAGGCTACGGTTGTAGCCGAGATGGTACAAAGCCTCGTGAAACCTTGTATGGTGGCGCACGCCTGCAGTCCCAGCACCCGAGAGGTGGAGGCAGGAGGATTAGAAATTCAAGGCTGTTTTTGGCTGTGCTGTGAGTTCAAGGTCAGCCTGAGTTATCTGAGACCCTGTCTCGAAGAACAAAGCAACAAACCCCACAAGTCTCTTTAAAAATTAGCAGTGATCATAGCTGACATATTTTCCTAATATAGAGTAGTTAGGGGCCGGAGAGATAGCTCAGTGGTTAAGAGCATTCTCTACTCTTCCAAAGGTCTTGAGTTCAATTCCCAGCAACCACATGGTGGCTCACAACCATCTCTAATGAGGTTTGGCGCCCTCTTCTGGCCTTCAAGCATGCAGACAGAATCTTGTGTACATAATAAATAAATAAATAAATATTTAAGAAAAAATATAGAGTAGTTAGATATTTGGTTCACTACAAAAATTACCACGTTAGTTGCTGGAGAGATAGCTCAGGAGTTAAGAGCACTGGCTGCTTTTCCAGAGGACCTGAATTCAGTTCCCAGCACCCACATGGCAGCTCATAACTGTCACTCCAGTTCCAGGGGATCTGGCGCCCTCACACATCAATGCACATAAAATTAGAATAATCATTAAAAAGTTACTGCTTTAAATTGAAAGGTGCCCCCTGGATACTAGGCTCCAAGAGTGCTTGTCAGTGTTACTCATAATAGACAATAGAAATCGACTTCTCCACCCAGGACAAATGGGTAAGCAAGGGCAGACGATACCTATCTTAACACTATAGAGATATAAGGAGTATAGTATACGGACCTTAGTAAGGGGCCTGTAGTAGGCTGGCTGTTGAAAACACGCTACTAATAAGGCAATCACCTAGGACAAAGCATGAAGCACCTACTGTAGGATAATAAAAGTTTTCTGTTGTTGCTGTTTGTGCTTTTGAGACATGGTTTGCTTTTTAGGTCAGGGTGGCCTCGAACTCACTGAAACCCACCTGCTTCTGCCTCCTAAGTGCTAGAATTAAAGGCATGCACCACCCATGCCTGGCATAAAGTTGTTTTTTTAAGAGTTACTTATTTTTAATCCCTGTGTATTTTGTCCGCATAGATAGTGCCCATGAAGACCAGAAGAGACTAAGAGATCCCCCTGGAGCTAGGGTTGCAGATGCTTGTGAAGCAACACATGGGTGCTGGGAACCAAACCTTGATCCTCTGCAAGAGCAGAGGGCCCCCTTAGCCACTGAGCCATCTCTCCAAATCTATGACAGCTTAAAGCTGGAGAGGAGCTGGAGAGTGACAGAGAGCTGACGTCTGCCATAGATGGCGGTGGGTGGCTGTACAGCATTGCAAGTGATCTTGAGGCTACTTATTTATTTTTAGACATTGTCATTTTTTTAAGATTTATTTATTATGTCTACATGTATGCCTGCAGGCCAGAAGAGGGTGCCAGATCTCATTATAGGTGGTTGTGAGCCACCATGGGGTCACTGGGAATTGAACTCAGGATCTCTGGAAAGGCAGTCACTGCTCTTAACCTCTGAGCCATCTCTCCAGCCCCCTAATGCTATTTTTTAAAGCTAATACTGTAGCATATCTGTAGACCCTGTAACCTGTGGGTTTTATGTCATGTGTATACTGTTTCAATAAAACTATTACAAACTTACTGCTTGTGTTGGAAGCCTCCCTGCCTTCCACCTAGGTGTGGCAGGATTTGGTTCCAGGATTTGGTTCCAGGAAGCAACGATTATCCGTGGGTGAGCCAGGGTGTGCCACTCTCCAAGAGGAAAATCACCAGCGCCCACTGGCAAGCAGTGGGGCATCTCTCCAGCCCCTGGAAAGTCAGTTTCTTGACGAAGTCTTTATTTTTCTTGCGACACAGCCTCGGGCAATGCTGATAAATCAGGCAGGGCAGTGATGCTTCCCAGCTCCTCAGGAGTGCTCCAGGCTGCTTCTTGCTCTCCTGTACCTATCTGTGCATTCCTGCCATCTCCTAATATAGACAGCTCTAGCTCCTGACTGGGCTGGTTTCATTCTGGTCAGGGGACCTCTGGCTCCACCCCTTCAGGATCCTAGTGGAGTCACCCAGGAAATGTCCGTGTGTGTGTGTGTGTGTGTGTGTGTGTGTGTGTGTGTGTGTAGGTCAGAGCAGAAGGCCTGGAGTTTTCCCTATTCCCTGCCTTGAGACAGAACCTCTTGTGGATTCAGAAGCTTGTTGGTCACATTAAGCTGGTTGAACCCTGGGCTCTCAGGCTTTGCCTGTCTTCATCCTCCGGTGTGGCTGGGGCTATAAGCAATTGCAGCCAGGCACAGCTTGGGTGCTGGGGATTCAAACTCAGGTTTTGTATAGCCCAGTGCACTTAGCCACTGAGCCATCTCCCCAGCCTTTAGGTTGCCGTGTGTGTGTGTGTGTGTGTGTGTGTGTGTGTGTGTGTGTGTACCACATGTGTGGGTACCTGGAGAAGCCAGAAGAGGGCATCGGATCTCTTGGGAGGCAGTTGGGAACTGCCTGACATGAGAGCTCTGGAGAGCAGCAAGCACTTTTTTTTTTTTTTTAAAGGTTTATTTATTATCTACAGTGTTCTTCCTGAGTGTATGCCTGCAGGCCAGAAGAGGGCACCAGATATTATTACAGATAGTTGTGAGCCACCAAGTGGTTGCTGTGAATTGAACTCAGGACCTTTGGAAGAGCAGCCAGTGCTCTTAACCTCTGAGCCATCTCTCCAGCCCGCAGCAAGCACTCTTAAGTGTTGAGCCATCTCTCCAACCCCTCTGACTTGTTTTCTAAAAGCAGGTTCCATCATGCGGTGGTGGCACATGCCCTTAATTCCAGCATTCAGGAGGCAGGGGCAGGGAGAGCTCTGTGAGTTCGAGGCCAGCCTAGTCTACAGAGCGAGTTCCAGGACAGGCTCTAAAGCTACAGAGAAACCCTATCCTGAAAACCCAGAACAACAAATAAATAAATAAAATAAAATATAAAATAAAAGAAAGTGGGTCCCACTGTGTAGCCTAAGCGGCTCCCAAACTCTGATCGTCCTACCTCAACCACCTGAGTTAGGGTCACAAGCGTGGTCCATCACACACAGCATGAGGCATCTTACTTCCCTACCCACTAAACCGTTCGTTTTTTTTTAGTTCCTAAGTTGCCCACGATTCAAAGCAGGAGCATTTGGATCCTGGAAGCAGTCCCAGTTCAGATCCCCCTCCCCCATTGCTTCCTTTCCCCTTTCCCGCCAGCTGCCATATCGAATATGACCGCTGGAGGGCGCTCCCGCATCGCTCCTACTGGCCAGCCGGCTCCTATGGGAGGGCCCCTGTGCGTGAGCGCTGAAGATTGATTTCCAGATTCTCATACTCAAATTGTAAACTGAGAGCCAGAGCTTGGGAGGCTGCAATAGGGACTTTAAAAGTTCCCCGACCCACTTGGTGGCTAGGACATTCACTAGGTCAGGGAGGCAAAATTAGGGAAACGACTTTCTGTACAAAAGCACTGTTCGCGTCTCGGTCCGCCTACCTGCGGACCGCTTGGGAGCCCAGTTTCTTTGTACGACTGTAGCCACGTCCAGTACAGATGAAATAACGCTGCCAGATGCTTACAGGCCGCACATGTGCAGACCAGCCAAGGCGCGTTCTTGAATCCCATGTGGTCTGTCGCCAGGCCTTCAACATGGAACACAAAGGCAGAGGTGGGGTCTCCAGCGACTTTCTTTGTCCCCTCTCTCCTGCGTTCCAGCCTCTACGCATCTACCTCCCTTTTATCCGCCTCTCCTATAACCGCTCGGTCAGGTGGTCAGGAAGCAGCCCACCCATGGAGCTCACGGCTGTGCACCAGACACCTGCAGAAGCCTCCTCCCATTGGCTGCTTTGCCTTCTAGCCCCTTCTCGTTATTTCCTGTGCTCGTGAGCCTCCCCACCCACCCACCTCCCCACCCTGCCATTCCGTGTTGGCCAACGCAGTCCCAAAGCCTTCTGGCCCGGGGCTCCTGGTTACTTCAGATCCTTGCTAAGTACTCTGCCGTCCTTGGCGACTTACCGATGGTATGCTCACGTGCCCTCAGGTTGCCCACAGAGGGTTGCCTGACTTCAAAAGAACAAGGATGGTTGGACTCTCAGACTAACAGTGAAACACCCTAGCATGCAACCACGGAGGAAAAACAGTAGCCGGCTGTGACTGCATGGCTGTGGGCAGGGAGCTCTGCCTGACTTATAGAACGCACCCCTCCCCCATCAACACTAGTCCTGATCCTGGAGAAAAAGGCCTTTGAGGCTGAGAGCAGCCTGAACAGGAGGGACTTGGTAGCAGCTTAGTTAGGCCGCCAGGAGAGGTCTGTCCTAGTCCGCTGGTCACAGGGTGTTACCCCCTAATTTGTCTCGCCTGAAGAAGAGGGTTCTGCTCCTGGTGGGTGACCCGGGCACTTCCTAGAACCTACAATGGCTTCCTTTTTTCCCCTGCCACCTCCTCTATACATCCAGGAAGTCTCATCACCTGGATGTAGACTCCCAGCTTTTGTCGAGCCCCCAAAGAAAGGTTGAGATGCTGGAGGCTGCAAAGCCCAAATGCCTGGGAGCTGGCGGGCACACGGCCACCACGGGTCCCCACTGGAGTTTCTTCTCATGCCTTACCAGCACAGGCTGTCTGGTCTCAGATCAGCAGGGAAGAGGGTGGGTTTGAACTTCACGGGGTTGGGTTGCCTCTCAGGCACCCGCAATACGACCCTCTTCCTTGCCATTCACCTGCTCCCTGCCACCCAGGGAAAAACACTCCACAGACGTAGTCTCCAGCACCCCATACTTAGAACACCTGCCATAGACCTGGAGCCGAGAGACCTTCCAGGACCACCAGCGGCAGGCTGATCCAGGAGCCTGCACTGCTTGCTAGGGAAGCATTTTGAATGCAGACTCCCAGTTCTAGGAGGGTGACCTTGGAAATGCCCCCACTTTGGCCAACCTGCTTTCTTCTCCACCAACCCAGGAGCCTTTTCAAATCTATGTTGTGAGGATTCTGAGGGTTCCCAGGGCCCGAATGCTCCTCCCCAGACTGTGTGGAGAGTGGGGGGTCTGTGTCACGGCCTACAGCACTGTGGCCTCTCTGCAATGGATGCCCGCAGCCCTGGCTTAGCTGGGGAATGTCCTGAAGCAGTTTCTAGGAGGAAGGTATTGGGACCAGAGCAGGAGACCCAGACCTGATCCCCTGACACCCGCCTCCTCCCCAGCTCAGCCTAGAGCTCCCCACTCTAATGCTGCTGGCTCAATGCTTTTGAGGCCACCACTTTCCACTCCAGACAGAGTCCACTACCACTGAGTGATTGAGGAAAGAGGGTGAGGCCGGGCGGTGGTGGCGCACGCCTTTAATCCCAGCACTTGGGAGGCAGAGGTAGGCGGATCTCTGTGAGTTCGAGGCCAGCCTGGTCTACAAAAGCTAGTTCCAGGATAGGCTCCAAAGCTACAGAGAAACTCCATCTCGAAAAACCGAAAAGAAAAAGCAAGAAAGAAAGGGTGAGATGGGCTTATGCCTTTAAGCCCAGCAGAGGCAGGCAGATCTCTGAGTTTAGGCCAGCCTAGGAGTTCCAGGACAGTCAGGGCTGTTACAGAGAGGGCCTGTCTAGAAAAACCGAATAAGGAAAGAAGGGGGGTGGGGAGTAGAAAATTTAAAAGAGAAAAAAAGAAATAAAGAGGTGATTTAGGAGAGGATCAGCACAGGCGGGCTGTCAGGGCGGGTGTTCTGTCCGATTCCCACCCAGTCCAAGAGAGTCTAATTTTGCAAACAGGCTCAGGTTAGTGAAGACCTCTCTAGGCAGTTCCCCACGTGGCCTCTCTTAGGAAAGACCAGAGCCCTTATATCACTGAACGCTAGGTTTTAAGAAACATCCCACGCTTGCTGCCAGGTCCTGTTCTTCGCCACAATCCCTAGGAGACAAGGAGAAAACGAGGATAAGAAACCAGGGAACGGAGAATAAAAGGGCCCGTCCAAGGTCAGACCCTGAGAGGGCTGCGTTGCAGGCAGCGGCTCCTGGCTCGCGTGTGCGAACAAGCGGGGGGTTCCGGGAGGCGCGCGGGGCCGGAGTGGGCGCGCAGGTGGCGGGGCCGGAGCGGGCGCGCGGCGCGGGCGCAAAGAACAAAAGGGAACCCCGCTCCCGCCCCGCCCGCTCTCGCTGGGCCAATCGGCGCGGTCCGAGCAGCAGAAGCCCTCTAATTGGCTGCTCAGCGACCAATCGTGAGCCAAAGGCCCAAAGCCCCGGCGGCCCCACGTGGGGTGATGCGCCTGGCTAGGGAAGGGCGGGGCAGGGAGTTGGGACGCGCCACGCGCGCCTCGGGGACCTGACGGCGACCCGCGCTGCCCCGGGGATCCCCTGCGGTCCCCGGTGGACCTTGTAGCCTCCGGTCCCCGTGGGGGCGTCGTCAGGCTCCTTCAGCGCCTTGGGAGTGCAGAGCCTCCCGGTCGGGTGGTAGTGGGGCCAGCACGGGGCTGTCCCCTACTCCCACGGGAGGTGATGGGGAAGGCAGGAGAGCGCCACCTGGGTTTGGCTCGGAGGCTGAAGCTGGTGGGGAGGAGGGAAGGAAGACACGGTCCTGCTGTTTAGTGGCGGAGGCATCAATTCATTCTTGGACGGAGTCCGGCTTTGACACCTCTCTTACCCTGGGGACACAAAGAGAAGTGGCCCCTGTTCGGGCTTGGGGGGCTAGCCTCCCCCTGGCCGTTTCCATTAGCCTCCCTTCCAAACTACTCCAAGTGGAACTTACAAGAATGTTTTTTGATACGGGCAATTGATACGGTCTTACATTTTTATGGCACCCTCAGACGGGACATTTGAGGAGAGTTGAATAAATCAAAAATACATGAATTAAAGGAAAGATGTGTAGTACCCAGGCTAGCAACAAAGAGGAGCGTCCACCACCCCAGACCTGAAGGACAGCTGTGGTGGAGAAATAGACCCCTTTCAGGAACTGTGACGTTGGGAAGAGGACGCTGTGACCTGGCAGGGAGGTGCTGGGTGAGGTATAGTTCCTTGGGATCTCTAGTGCTTCTCACTGGCTGAATCCAGACCCAAGATGGAGCTAAGAAAGCTGTACTGAAATTGTCTACAACCAGTTTCTGCTGTGGAGAGGAGGCTGGGGTGATGGTGGTGTGTCAGGGTGCTGGGGCCAGCAGCAAGAATGTGTCCTGCACCTGCTCTCGGGAGTAAATAAAACGGGCTACACGACATGTGTTTGGTTCTGTGAGCAGTAGGTAGATGCAGTGTGGGTGGACCTCTGTGTCATCCGGCAGCCTTGTGATGGATGGGCGGGACTGGGCTGAACTTTCTTCCCTATAAGAGACCTCTTCTAAGTCACAAAGTGAGAAAAAAGATGGAGGATGCAGCCGGGTGGTGGTGGTGGCACACGCCTTTAATCCCAGCACTTGGGAGGCAGAGGCAGGCGGATCTCTGAGAGTTCGAGGCCAGCCTGGTCTACAGAGTGAGTTCCAGGACAGCCTCCAAAGCTACAGGAAACCCTGTCTGGAAAAAAATAAAAATACATAAATAAGAGGATGGAGGATGGTGTTCAGGTAGACACCTGCCCTCCTAGATGTGCCAGTTTTGTTAGGCACTTTCATATCTCTGGAGTGGGCTCAGGGCAACAGAGGGACCTTAAGTTCTGTCTCAGGGACTTGGATTCTGCTTATGGGGTTCTTTTCAAGGCCTGCCTTGCCAACCAACACACACTGCACTTCACCTAGTGACTCTGAGGCCGGGAGCATTTATTAATTCACCACAGCTTTCAGGAGAGGTCTTCTGTACCACGATAGACTCAGTCCTGGGGAAGGAAAAAGGGCACAGTCCAGGCTTGGAGAAGTTTATGGTTCACTGTGTGATCATACTCAAGTCCAGATGAAGGGCTGCAGCCCCGGGAGGTCCAGAAAGCCCTCTCGCAGAATGAGGACAAGGGAAGGACGGATTTGGTGCTTGAGAGAGCTTTGAAAGACAATTAGGTGTTGGATGGCGGAGAAGGGACGACCCCAGGTGTCCCAAGAACGTGGCATCCAGCAGATGTGGTTGTGTGCCGTGGGCCTCTGACACACGGAAGTCAGGGGACACGGGCAGTAGCCCCCTTCCATATGGCGATGCTAACAGGATTATTGGGTGGCTGCAAGGAGGATGTGCTGTGTGCAGTCCAGTGTTGCAATCGGCAATTACAGGCGTAGTGTGTATGCATAAGCTGTCAGTACAGGCACAGGTTGCAGTCGGGAGGTCTTTGTGGCGTGTGAACTGAGCTAAGTAAAGACAGCTTTCTTTTTCTTCCCACATTCAGCTGGCCTCACCTGTCCCCAGTTGCTGGCCTATAGTGCAACAGGTCGGCCTGCAGAGTCCTCAGCCTGCCCCCTGCCACCAGGCAGCCTTCCCATGAGCAGGGGCAGCAGATACAGGACTGCTCTGTTTGCCAGCCCCAATTCTGCTGTTAAACACTGCTGTTTGTGGGTCTGGAAACAATAGTGTTAGGTTCAGATCCAGCTGCTCTGAGCCCCAGGGCAGCCAGAGAATGATACTTTGGGGGTGACATGGGCAGTTCCCTGACAATGGTGCTGGGGTGCAGGTGCCCTGGGCAGTTGGGACAACCTCAGCATTCCAGGAAGAGCAGACATCACCTCCTGATGAGAACGTAGGGAAGACGGTCCAGGGATGCCTGGAGAACAGTAGCCCAACCTGGGCATAGTGGTATAGAGCCCGGAGTCTCCAGAAGAAGCCAAATGCTCTAAACAGGGAAGGAGACAGCACACACACAGGCTGGTCTGATGGTGACAGTTCCTGCAGACACACATGTGCTGATGTGACATTAGACTGATCCATGGTCTGTCTGTCTGCATCTATGTATGTATTCATGCATACATGCATGCATTTTGTGGTGCTGGGGATTCACCCTAGTGCCTTGTATGTTCTAGGAAACCTCTGTACCACTGAGCCACATTGCAGCTCGGTCTCCTCTATCTATCTATCTATCTATCTATCTATCTATCTATCTATCTATCTATCTATCTATCTATTGTTTTTCCAGACAGGTTTTTGGAGCCTGTCCTGGAACTAGCTCTTGTAGACCAGGCTGGCCTCGAACTCACAGAGATCCGCCTGCCTCTGCATCCAGAGTGCTGGGATTAAAGGTGTGCACCATCGTGCCCGGTGTGAAGCTGAGTTTTGACCAAGATGGTTAACATGTAATGACAAGCATCCTTAAAAACGGAGCTGTGCCTTTTCTCATTTTTTTTTTTTTATTATGAGAAGGAAGCCACATCTGAGAGCAGCAGAATGACCAGGACCTGGGCTTCTAATGATAGACACATCGCATCTCAGGGTTTTCCAATTACAAGATCCCCCCTCCCTCCTTCCTCATCCATGACTCTACTCTGCAATTCTCTGGGACAAGACCCCCAACCCCATTCTGCCGGGATGCCCTTTAAGGGTCCCTGAAGCCCTGAGGGACTCTTAAACTCCCTGAGGCCACAATCTCCTATAGTTTGAAGTCCCTGCCGGGTCAGGCCTTCTAACAGCGTGGAACACTCACCCCAGTCAGCAATTATGTATTTATTGTGGGTTTATTTGGCTGCTGCCTCCCTGGGACTGTCATCCAGATGATGGCAGAGCTCCTGCCTGGGTGTCCAGCACGGTGTCCCCAGCATCCACAGATCTGGGCACAAGAAGGCATCGCCATTTGTCCTCAGCTCCCAGGCCACATACTCAGAGCCCTGCCCACCCCACCTTGCAGCCTCCCGCGCTGCCCTGTTCTTGTTGATACCAAAGCCTTCTTGCAGCAGCCCCAGCCCAGTGTGGGCATCTAGCTCTGGTTTCAGATATGGGGAAAGAGTGGAACATTGACCCCCACACACTTCCCAGTTCTCTTCAGGGAGACTGTTTGGCAGGGGTGAGAGACTCCTGGAGAGCTACCTCCCTACCTTGAGTGACACGGGATCCACTCAGAAGCCAGTGAACACACTGTGGTCCCGGCACATGTAGGACAGACGTCCAGTTTTACAGAGTAAGCTCCAGAGGCCACAGCAACAACCACAGACCCAGACTAGACAGTTTCCCTGGGTCAGTAGGGGAAGGCAAAAAGCGCTCCTGCCTCAGGGAGGGGGTGTGGGCACCAGGGCAGAAGTTCTGCCTAGTAGTAAATTTAGGAATAATCGGGTGGTGGTGGCGCACGCCTTTAATCCCAGCACTCTGGATGCAGAGGCAGGCGGATCTCAGTGAATTCGAGGCCAGCCTGGTCTACAAGAGCTAGTTCCAGGACAGGAACCAAAAAGCTATGGAGAAACCCTGTCTCAAAAAATCAAAAAAAAAAAAAAAAAAAAAAAAAGGATGCTAATACGCCAGCCTTCCATCTACACTCCAACCAGCAGGAAGAGAGAAAAGGCACAGCCCCGTGCTTAAGATGATTGTCATTACATGTTAACCATCTTGGTCAAAACTCAGCTTCACACAGGGCATGGTGGCGCACACCTTTATCCCAGCACTCGGGAAGCAGAGGCAGGCAGATCTGTGAGTTCAAGGCAAAGCGAGTTCCAGGACAACCAGGGCTCTGTTACAGAGAAATCCCATTTCAGAAAAACAAAACAAAACAAAAAACTCCACTCAGTTTAACAGCTACAGAGAAAACTGGAAAATGTAGTTTTTACTCCGGAGGAAAAGGGGAGGGTGGTGTTGGGGCTCTTCCTGGTTGAAAATGCTGACGTTGAAAGCAGGAGACGGACAGCTGTCGCCGACTCTCTATAGCCATAGGCAGGACTCAGCCACGTCTGCGTTGAGGCCATCTGGCCAGTACCAGCCCTATCACAGACAACGAAATTAGCTCCCAGGGAACTGATTAGCCTGCCCAATCCAGCTGGGGACAGCCTGAAGCGAGTCCGGCTAAGAAGGCTCCGGAACTATTGACCACGAGGGGCTCCCTCCCCCTCTCTGTCTAACTGTGGAATGCTTCGTGAATGTGTACATCCGTGTGCAGGGGACATGCTGTCTCTGTACCGCTCCAGTTTTAGTGTCTGTGCCACCGAAGTGGGTGCAGGACCGGTCTCCTTCCTCACGTCAGGAATTCCTGACGTCACCTTCTCTTGGGTGTCCTTGAGAAGTCGGTGAGACGTTGTTGTTGTTGTTTGTGGATTTGAGACAAGGTTCTGCTCTGTAGCCCTGGCTGTCCTGGAACTCACTCTGTAGACCAGGCTGGCCTCACACTCACAGAGATCCTCCTGCCTCTGCCTCCTGAATGCTGGGATTAAAGGTGTGCGCTCCCACTGCCTGTGTTGTCCTCTTTTTAAGTGAGCAGCTAGGAAGTTGCGCACAGGCGTCTTTCCCCCTCTCCTTTTCCTCTTTCTTTCCTTGTCTCCCTCCTCTCTCTCTTCCCCTGCCCCACACCCCTCCTCCTCCTTTATTTATTTATTAGTTAGCTAAAATTTTTAAAAATATTTATTATGTATACAATATTCTGTTTATGTGTATGCCTGCAGGCCAGAAGAGGGCACCAGATCCCATTACAGATGGTTGTGAGCCACCATGTGGTTGCTGGGAATTGAACTCAGGACCTTTGCAAGAGCAGTCAGTGCTCTTAACCTCTGAGCCATCTCTCCAGCCCACTAAAAAAAAATTTTAAGATAGGGTTTCTTTATGTAGTCCTGGCTGTGCTGGAACTTTCTCTGTAGACCAGGTTAGCTTTGAACTCACAGAAGTCCACCTGCCTCTGCTTCCTGAGTGGTGGCATTAAAGGTGTGTGCCATCACCGCCCGGCTATGCTTTTTTTTTTTTTTCCTTTGAGACAGGGTTTTACAGTAGCCTTGGTTTGGAACTTATTTTGTATCAGTCTGGTGTAACTTACAGGGACCTACTTGCCTCTGCTTCTCAAGTGCTGGCATTATTAATGTTGTATACCACCGCGCCGGCCTGAGCCTTAATCTTGGCCACAGTTATGATAGTTACGACGGCCACCCCGTCCAAGGCAAGCAGTGCTCTTCTTTCTTGGTACTGGGGCCTCACAAGGATACTCTGTTTGATCCGTAGCTGCTTCAGGATATGAAAGAAAATGCATGTGGCCCCAGCCAAGAAACTACAAGTCAAGGTGCCCTCCTTTCTTGAGGCGCCCCCGTTCTGAGTTTCCACATGTGATGGGAGGGCCATGCCCGGGCGGAGGGACCAATCCTTTCCCCTGGGGTCAGCTCCTGTACCCTGTCCTGTCAGAGTTGCAGAGGTCCCTCATCACATCAGGACATCGCAGAGGAACAGTTTTGAGGTTCCCTGTCTATTAGCTAGCCCACACCCTATCCTCCATCTCCCTGGGGCCATGGTTGAGGGGCCTAGTTGAGGAGCCACCTGGTGTTTTGCTGTAGGTGGCAAGGCTCTGACACAGATTGGAGGCTGAGCCCTGGACATGGTGTGGGCAGAAAAAACCCAACTTGTCACAGGCTTTTTTTGTACCACCAGTCCCCAGGTCACGACAGGAGGCTTAATCTTAGTTATAAATGCCTGGCCTTAGCCTAGCGTTTTTCCAACTAGTTCTTATTACTTAACCCATTTCTATTTATCTTGGTGCTGTTGTGTGGCTTGTGGTTTTTACCTCTCCTTCTGCGTGTCCTGCTTCCTCTGTGTCTGACTGGAGACTCGGCCTTTCTTCTTCCCCAAGACTTCTCTGTCCCCAGAAGTCCTGCCTAATCTCTTCTTGCCTAGCTATTGGTCATTCAGTCCTTTATTAAGCCAATCACAGTGACAGATTTGCCCAAGGTGTACCGTGTTCCACAACACCAACTCCTGTCCCTAATCTTGCCTCTGGTCAGGTTCCACGCCAGGCCACCAGGGCCCTGGGTACCCAGGTAGTGGTGAGGACGGGCCATGACTCAGTTCCTTGTGGAACTATTCTCACACTCTGTTGCTGTGGGGATAGAGGAGGGGGCTCTACAGAGAGCGTGGTCTGTCCAGTTCAGACATTGTCCACTATGGCAAGAACAGGTTACTGCCTGCGCCATGATGGAAGCGCCCACAGAAGCCGGGCACTGCCAAGTAGCGTGGAATTACATTTAGAATCAGAAGTGTGAAGATTTTATTTTTTTAAGACGGGGTCTCTTGTAGGCCAAGCTGCCCTCACATTCTCTCTGTGGTCAAGCTACTCTTGAATCCCAATCCTGTCTCTACCTCCCAAGTCCTGGGATTACAGGCATATAGCTACCAAGCTGTGTTCTTTCCATGTGCCGGCGGGAATCCAGGCCACTGTGCACATCACAGAGACTCATGATGAGGTAGCCTGTGCCCATAGCCCCCCAAGCAATCCCGGGCTGGTTGGAAGGTCACGTGCCCTCTTCATTTCCCCACGTGTGCCTTCGGTGATGTGCACAGTCTTCCACTTTCTATGCCACAAACCTCCTTTAGCCTCAGACGCGGAGACAATCGCCCCATACTTCTTGTCAACCCGTGGAGGCTTGCTTTGTTTTGTTTTTGTGTGTTTTCCTCCAGAGACTGCTATGCGGGCTCAGTTGTCTACTTGAGGCGGGGCTGCCACCATACAAATGTTTGCAAAGCTAGGCTGCCACATTTTTGGCTAGCAGGACCTTCTCACTTGGGGTGAGGGAGTCCCGGCACAACCTCTTTTGTTTACATCCTTTCTGCCCCGCGCTGGACAGCTGGGAGCACCTGTTTATGGCAAAGGGGTTGGGGAATACCCAGTTTGAATTGGACAGCTGGATTTCACAGTTGCTAGACTTAACCAACAAAACACAAATTATTAGGTTAAATTCAAACTTCAGATAAAGAGTCATTTTTAGCATAAGTTCATGCAACATTTATGCTACAAAAATTTCCTCCTTCTAATTCAAATTAAATCCAAAGTTCTAAAATGTATTCAGCAACTTATCATAGAGTCATGTTTCTGCTAGAGTGACCACTGAGGGTTTATAAGGTCCCTTCATGACCATTCCCAAGAAGCGCTAAGCGTGGTCTTTAGGGGAAAGCCCTGATTGGCTCGTCCTGGGTCAGATGCTCACCCTGAAGCCAATCACGATGACTGGGGGAGGTAGAAGTGCTGTAATTGGCCTACGTGAGTCACGTGACTAGAGGCACATGGCAGTCTGCAGAACCAACTGAGAACAGGGAAGACTTCCCTGGAGACTGTAGACACTGAGTAGGCACCCCACTGTTGCTGGAGAGGTTTGGATCCTGGGCCTGAGGCTGGGGGGTTTTGACGGGCTCCAAACTTTGAAGTCCTGTGTGCTAGACGCCTCCTAGCAGACACCTCAGATCACCGTCATCTTTGAGGTACCCTTTCTGCCTCAAAGTGTGTACAGCCTGGCCTCAGGCTGCCTGGTGCCCTGGTCCTCGTCCGTCATGGTCTCTTCCACACTCACCTCCAGTCCTCCGCGTTGGCTCTTTTGCGTGGGTTGTCCAGCTCTCGTCTTGCAGGCACCCCCAGACAGGAGACATTTCAGGCCTTTGGGGTGCCCTAGGCCCAAGTGCTCAGGGTCAGAGAGGGCAGCTGGGGACCTGGACGAGAAATGTTATTGCCCAGCACTTCCCTGTTCACCTCAGCCCCGAGACTGCTTCTCCTAAATGGAGACAGGTTTCCTGACAAGGGGCAAGATCATAAACTCCTTTGGAGGCTCCCAAATAAAGTGACTGTTTTAACTTTCCCTCCTCAGCAAACCAATTGTGAGGAGGATCTCTAGGCCATGTCAAACTGGGGGGGGGGTGCGAGGGGGCTGCTTGGAAACGTGGGCTCCAAATGAGCCTAGGGAGGCTGCAAAGACAGACAGCTCAGAAGGAAACAGGCTGTTACACAGGTCTGGATCACAGCCTAAGGTAGGGGAGGAGCCTTGTGCTTGGAGGCGTCTCTGATGGCCCAGGACACCATCACAGGGCTCTTTTGGTAGTATGGCTAGTCCTGAAGCAGGCTGGAGGCGCAGGCCACTTCTGGTTGCCATCGGGGCTGTGAATCCGCCAAGGGACTGAGTCGGAGGGCGGTGGTAATGTTATTTCTCACGTTTACAATCTGTGGATGTGTGATGCCCGCCTTGGGGTGCCCCAGCGAGCAGACAGGAAAGCACCGCAGAGGGGACACTACAGCTGGAATGGCACGCGTGGAGGATCCCTGGTCACTCACGGGAGGCCACTTGCCGTGGGGCACGGAACCCGCAGGGTGGCTTTCCACTTCCTGCACCCTGCGAGCCCTCCTTGGACTTGGCAGCTGCTGGGGTCTGCAGTTCCTCCAGCTTCAGGAAGGCCCTCCCCCAAGCCCTCAGGACTCCAGTGGCTTGTATGGAGGTCAGACGTGTCTGGACTGCAGAAATGACAGTGTCCACAGGACGATCCTTTAATACTGCCCCAAACACAGCGCTAGGATGGAGGCAAGACCCATTCCTCTGTCTGCATGGACTGGGTGCTCCTAGGATTGCCTTTGGGTGGGGATGGGGGTCGGAGCCCCCGCAGAAGGGGTGGGATCTGCAGAAAGCACTGTTCACGCCCAGGGCAAAGCCCCTCCCCCATTGCCCTGTCTGTAGCAGGACAGCTTCCAGTGGCTTGATCCACTTCTCTATCTGAATCCCAAGCCGCGAGACACCAATCTGGCTTCTGTTGTCCAGAGTTGGTCCAGGCTCCTGGTGAAAGGGGTGTGTGGGTTCTCCAGACCATCCCTTCAGGGGTGTGGCCCTCAGGTAAATCTGATGGCTACTCTCCTGATACTAGGCTTGTGGGGCTAAGGAGATACAGGTTGAATGACCCGGTTGGGACCCTCCTCCCTTCTGTCAACAGCTCCTGCATACCTCTGCCTCTGCCTCAGCCTGCCCGGCTGTGGGGCCCTCAATGCCCCTGCCAAGTTTTTCTATGGGGTCCCCTACAAGTGTGGAGAGAGGCCCAGCTCAGATCTATCGGGGTGGGTACGGCAGGTGGATGACACCTTTACACTCAGTACCGCTCTCTGAGCGGATGACTGGGTACGAAGCCCTCGTGCTCTGCAGGAGCAACACAGGGTGACACCCCAAGATAACCCACTGCCACCTGGTCCCCAAGGAGCTGCTGGGGAGAGAGAGAGAGAGAGAGAGAGAGAGAGAGAGAGAGAGAGAGAGAGAGAGAGAGAGAGAGAGAGAGAGAGAGACTGGGATCGCGTCTCTTGACAGCAGGCAGAAACTTATTTTGCCTGCATTGTTACCCAACTGAGGACTTGTTTTGTCTCCGTGTCCAAGTCCCACCAGGAGGTGTTGAAACAGTGGACCTGGGAGTGTATTTTTCTTACACGGGAGCTGAGTTTTTGGGGACCCTTGCTAGGGACTGGGTTAGCCCCACCCACATGCTGGTTCCAAGCCCCCCCTCCCTTTTTCTTTTTTGGTTTTTCAAGACAGGGTTCCTCTGTAGCTTTGGAGCCTGGCCTGGAACTAGCTTTTGTAGACCAGGATGGCCTTGAACTCAAGAGATCCGCCTGCCTCTGCCTCCTGAGTGCTGGGGTTAAAGGTGTGCGCCACCACCGCCTGGCTCCTGCGACCCTCACCCTAGTCTCAGCAGGCTGGGGACAACGTCTGTGGAAACAGTGAAGATTCTTAGGCAATACAAGAGTGAAACCAGACAACAGATGCTGCAGGTCCTGGGCTCCCGTCTCACTTGCTGGCCCTTTGCCTTGTCTGCCGCTCCCCAGAGGAGGCTGGAGGGCTGGGTCATGGCCTCTTGGTCCAGTCAGCCATAGTCTGGTGCTCGGGGGACAGAAGACTGGATGTGGCTGCCTAGAGGGAAGTTCGTCGCTGCTTATGCTATTTTGAGCAGGTGGCCTGTGGAGACCCAAGGGGTGTGTGTCCAGGAGTGGCTCAGAAAGTGTAAGGCTGGGTCTAAGGGAGGTGAGGGGAAAGCAAAGAGGAGAGGCTGAGATCTCCACGGGGTCCTGGTACAGGCTTGGCTGCAGGATAGCAGTGCTAAAGTGCAGGGAAAGACCCAGCCATTCTTCCGACTGGTTACTGTGGGAGCTTCCTTAGCCCACATGAGAGCCACGGCTGCCCCTCCTTACCTGTCTCTAGCCCCTTGATGCTGCAGACACAGCTCAGGGCTGTGACCCCACGGACTCCGAGCACCTCTCAAGGTTCAGCGCTGGTGAGGGCTCCCCTTTGCCCGGCCTAAGTGGTTTCAATGCCCCACCAGCCCCCGGCAACCTTGCCAGGGCTGAGGCCCAGCAATTAAAGCCCCCTCGTCTCCAATCGGTTCGGAGTATTAAAAACGAATTGCGATCGGCCAGGTTGTCATTTCTGCCTGATACAACATCACTTTTATTGATCTCACCCACCCAGTGCCGTCATTTATCTTGCTTCAGCATTTCACATAATGGCTCGTTTGTCTTGATCAAAGTGTAGCCGTGCATGTTTAACCCTCGGGGCGCCGCAGCCCGTGTCCTTCCCCTGTCCATCCTGCCCTTGCACCGGGCCCTGTTCCGAGAGCAGCAGGTTCTGGAAGGCCAGGACCACGATGTCTGAGGCAAGGTCGGAGGAGGGAGCAGAGAGAGCCGGGAGACGTAAAGCCACACTGGGAGCCTGCTCCGGCGCACCCATGTCCCACTATGTCGCCCATGTCCCTCTTGGAGCTCCTACGGGGAGGTCCTGAAACTGGGCACTGACTCAGGTATGATGAGGTCAGTAGCAGCCCGCCTGAAGCGTGCCCCGCTTGTCGTGGTTTGTGAGCAGCATGCCTTAGTCCTGCCTTGAGCTCCCCCACACTAGGGCCTTTGTCTTGGTGCAGAATCGCTCTTGGAGCCTGGACTAGCCTGGCCCCTTTAACCCTGACCCAAGGCCACCAACGGAGACATGTCTGTGGACTCCCGGTGCTTTGCTTGCCAGCAGGTCATTACAAGTTCCATCCTGCCATCCTTCTGCTCCAGTGCCCCACCTTCTGGCCACCGTCTTCCTTCTACTTGCTCTGCCCCACCTTGGACCCCCTTCTCCAGGAAGCTGCTTAGATCAACTCAGGGAGAACCAGAGGGGCTTGCTTCACCGGCCACGACCATCCATATCTGGACCTTGTGCAGGCCCCAGCACTGTTCTGGGCTGGAAAGGACAGAACCCACTCTGTGGTGCCGTGAGGGAGTTAGCCTGGCCACCTGGCCCCAGTGCAGTTGTTGGGCAGCTGTCCCCAGTCTCCCGCCTGTTTGGGGTTCTGGAGACATGGTGTCTTGGTGGCTGGCTGCTCAGCTGCTCCCTGCCATGCTTACTGCTTAGCACTGCTGGCTGCAGTTGAGCTGGCTAGAGAGAGGCGCAAGGCCTGCTGGCGGGGGGTCTTGCCAGGCTTCATGGCAGATGTCACCGACTCCCTCCAAGCTCTGGTCCCACCTATCTTTCTGCATCAGGGCTTCTGAGCAAAGCAAGCTTTTTATGCCCCCCCCCCACTTCTCTGGGGTCTCTGTGTGTTACTGGGATTAAACCCAAGGCCTGCACATACCAGTCAAACATCCTACCACTGAGCTACATTCCCCGTAAAATAGGCTTGAACAGGCAGAGGATGACATTGTTAAAATTTCTGTTGCTGGGGCTCTGGGAGTCATGCCGAGGCCCAGCCCCGCTGTGCCCAGCAAGAAGCCAAGTTCCTGCAGCTGGACATGTCAACTCCACAGAGGGTCCCTGAGCCATGAGCCCAGTGCAGTGCTCCTGCACCCCAGATTCGAACTTTTGCTTCGTCTCAGACTCCACGTGGGCGCTAGGCAGTGCCGGCTGAGCAGCTGGGAACGACAGGATATCAGTCCCAAAGGTGATGACCTCGGATAATCTCAGGGCTGACGGGTCTGCCAGCACCCTGGGTACCTAGCTCTATGGCCTTTACCTACCAGCTCTGGGGAGGACTGGGAATGGGCTGAAGGGGGAATCTGGTAGCAGTCTTGGCAGCAGATACCTGCTGAAGCACACAGGCAGGAGACCTTATCCTGCTTCCGTGAGAGGAGGGCCTCTAAGCAAAGCAGTTCAGTGGCGGGCAGGAAGGTGATAGCGGAGAGACTCATCGGTCAGGCAGGGCTCTGTGTGTGTGTGTGTGTGTGTGTGTGTGTATGCACAACCAAGCTCTTATACATGGAGGTGCAAAGCTAAGGACCCAGCCCCGCTCCCAGAACCAACCTTGCTGTTTCTCATCTACCCTGCCCTGAGGTCCCATTTCAGGGTGTCCATAGTGAGTTACCAACCAGGGCCCTCTGGCCTTGCCAGTGTTGGGCTTTCTTTGGGTCTGCAGCTCCCTGATTAGGGGGTACCTGCTCCTCCCTCCTCCCACTCAATCAACCCTCTGCTTAACAACTAGAACTTTTACTCCCTCCCTGCCAAGAGACAGGGTCTTGCTACGTAATCCTGGCTGGCTCGGAACTTGCTATGGAGGACCGAGCAGCCTTCACACTCAGAGGCCCATCTGCCTCTGCTTCCCAAGCCACTGAGATTTAAAGGTGTGCACCGTCAGGCCCACCAGGATCTTTATTATTCTCTGCATAGCTGTCTGGGAGAGATACTTTGGCTGAACAAATCCATTCCGACTCCTGCTAAGGCTCACAGTATGGAGTGGTGTTTGCGGTCACCCTTCCCCGTTGCCTTGTGTTTGCGGGCTCCACCATGGCTATCTGATCTGGTTAAGTTGGACAGGTGACCAACCCGTCACTCATTCACACCCGACTAACAAGTCCAGGCCCAGGATCAAGGGCCTGTGACTTGGGGTGGTGGAGGGCGGTGTCTCTAAGCCTAAGGTCACCTAAACCCAGTCTAGTCCCTCAGTCTTCTCCCAACCCAGACAGGAACAACCACGTGACGCACATACAGGAGGCAGGTACAGTCAGAATCTGGACTATCGAGCACCTGTACAATAGTTCATATATTTATTCTTAAGCAAGTTATCAATAAAAAATTTAATACTAAAATGCCTTTACATAGAGTTTGCTGTTCATAAAACCTTTGTGTTTTTTGTTTGTTTTGTATTTAGTGTTTACATTGAAAACAAAAATCCAACCAGTCTCTTAGTTTACACATTTACAAGAATCGTGCTTCCGCCACGGTTAGCCACGGTTGGGGAGGAGGGGGGTCACGCCATTAGCGTGTACACACAGAAAGGAAGGGGGGGAATAAAGACAGAGAGGACAGCTCAGCAGAGGGAGAAAGAAACATCCAGAGGCGGCCCACAGATCAGCCTTTCTGCTCTTGTGCCCCGGGTATGGGGCTCTGAGCAACGCCTTCCGAGCGCCAGCCCTGGTGTCTGTTTCTTCGCTCACCGTCTTTCTGATTCCCTAACCGTGAGTAGGACCTTGGTGGCCATCTCTTCCGACGACCGCCAGGAATGAAATATTGCACTCATGTGGAGAACAGAAAGCCTCAGGGTGGTGGGACAGCTGGGAATGGGGTCCCCCGAGAGGGCCCTTTGAGCAACGGCTGAGAAATGAAGTCCCTGGAGCTGGGACAGACACCTGGTGGGGCCTGAGCAAAGGAAGGGAGGCTGAAGGGTCCCAGTTAGGGCAGGCACCCCTCAATACTCCTTGCTTCCTAGGAAGCACTGGCCTGTCGGGGCGTTGGGGAGCATGTGTGCCACTAGGCATTTCTGAGGACAAAGGGCTTCGGTCCATGGGTCTAGCCCGCTCTTCCCATAATGGGATAAGAAGGGCTGCTGGGGCCAGGATGTGGGCACAAGGGGCCAGAAGGGACTCTTGAGAGATACTCCATGCATGTGTCTGCTATGCTGTCTGCCCTGCTGAGTGACTATAGAAAGGTCCAGAAACCGTCACAGGGGGGTGGACAGAGGGGCCCCAGGACCAGGGTCTGGGTTAGGAGAAAGGGAACCGGATGAGCCTCTTCCCCTTGGGTGAGCAGCACCTGCCAATATAATGTTCCTTTTTACGCCAGCACCTCTGGCCTGGCCTCACCACCATCCACACCTGAGGTTAGCCCGAGATGGGGGGGGGCAGGGAAAGAGCGATGGGAAAAGGGGAGTCCCATTGGTGAAGAGGTACTCGTGAAAAACTGTGGACCAGCCCCAGGTGGGCCCCAAGCTCGGGCCCAGAAGGGACCTGGCCCAGCTGCACCATTGTGGAAGCCCTGCTGCTCTTGGGGGAGGAGGCAATTGGTGCCCTGAAGGCTAAGGAAGGGGCTGAGAAGTGGTAGGGGTGGAGGGGGGCGAGGGGCCAACTACACCCCGCTTGAGTGAGGCCAGGCTTCTCTCCCTGCAACATACTGGCTGTGGAAACGGAAACCAGAGATAACTCGGAATATTCAGGAAAGGAAGCCTAAATATCCACTTTTCTTATTGATACTTCAAAATATTTGTTCATTTGTTTTGTTTCAAACAGAGGTAAGATATATATGGCTGCTGCCATAATCCTGGGCCGCAGAGCGGGGCCGGCCGATCCTGGCTGTTTCCATCCTGTGGCTGGAACCCCTGTCCTTCCTGGGGACCACTATCACCGCCCCACCCCAATACTTCTATGTATGGGATGTACTGGAAGGAAATAACCAGAGTGTAATTTCCTTCACATAGTTGGCCCCCCATGTCGAGAGACCAGAGTATGACTGGGTCTCGTGTGACCATCCCATGGCCTTTGGCCTTGCCCCCATCCCAGCAGCCTCTGCAGTCACAGATGCCCCTGTTGGAATTCAACTAGGCTGAGAACAGTGCATTTCCAAAGAAAACCCCAGGACAAAACCCTACACACACACCCACGCACATGTACACACCCTGCACGCACCCTTCACGCACGCACGCGCACACACACATGCACCCTGCACGCCTGTGCACACACACACACGCACGTGTGCATGTGCATACACACACACCCTTTTCACGCTCCCAACCCTTGTCACGAAGGTGGGAAAAAAAATCCTTTTCCATTTTTTCCCCATAAAACTTCCCCACAGAAATACAATATTTACATAGAGAAATAAATAGACAACACACCTGATTTCTGCTTTCCCTGGTGGGAGACAGTCGGAGGTACTAGGGAAATATGGCTTGGATTCTAATCTCTCGAGAACTGCGGTACAAGGGCAGCCAGTCCCCGTGGGACCAGCCGGCCCTCCCTCTGGAGCAGCTAGGATGGGACCGGGGTCCAGCCTAGGAGCTCTCTCCAGAGAACCGCGAGAAGCCTGATCCCGCCTTGGAGGATTGCATATTTGCTCAGACCAGCTCCTGGCTAGCTGACCTCTTGGCCGCAGCCATGGATGAGGGTGGGCGGAGGCAGAGGCAGCTCAGCACAGGATGGGCACGCCGTCGGCTGTCACCAGGCGTCCAGTGGTAGGATCGTAGGTGCCCGCCAAGTAATAGAGGTCCTGCTGGTCCTGGTACTTGCGGCCCCGCATCATCTGCTCGTACTGCTCCCGCCCGACCACCTGGCACTTGTGGGAGATGGTCTGTACATCGTTCTCATCCTCGTGGCAAGACTGGTACAGGGCGTTCTGCCGGGCAAGGGCACAGGGTTAGGGACGGTCCTAGCGGACACATCCCCACACCTGGGAAAGATTGTGGGCGTGGGGAAGTCACCAGGACGAGGCGATGCTGGCTGCTGATCTCACCGCTAACCCCCCTCTCTCCCAGAGGCCCTGTGCAGGTGTAGTGCGCCTGCCCGCACCTCACCTTCCCATCGCACTGCCGCTTCCCCAGCTTGGTCTCCTCGGGATGGTAGAACCATTTGACCTTCACCACCATGTTGCTGCCCCACGACTCCCACAAGCTCTCGATGCGGCCGATATAGGGCAGGTTGGGTCGTCCAGCCGACAGGAAGACTGCACAGTCCCCGATGCGCAGAGTCTCCTTGCCTCTGACGATGGCCTTGTAGAAGAGTTTCCTGGCCTTCCCCTTCATGCCTCGCCTCTGCAGGGCAGACCAGCAGAGCACAGTGGTGAGGAGGGACCCTCAAGGGAAGGTGGTGGCCGGGGAAACTGAGAACAAGCGGGAGGGACAGATGGTGTGTCTTTATCTGTGCTGGCAGAAAACAGCCACACAGTGGGGAGAGAAGGGACACAGCCATATAGTCCTTTTGAGGAGGCTACGCTTGGATTCTCTGTGCATATTGGTCAAGGCAGAATGACTAACAGACTCCAAAGACACACGGGATCTGAGGGCAGAGACACATATGAGATGCTCAATGTAGTTTGGTTTACAAGTGTAAAACGACAGCAACAACGACCCATAGACAGCTGAGCAAGGTGATACACGGTGTCTTTAACTCCAGCACTCAGGAGGGGGAAGCAGGCGGATCTCTGAGAGTTCCAGGCCAGCCAGGGGGCTACACAGAGAGACTTTGCCACAAACCAACAAAAACAACACAACACTAACAGAAAGCCTACAGTCAGCACAGGTCCACCACAGACAGACACTGTAAAGAAAGCTGTCCATGTGTCTGGGCAGTGGTGCGTTGCAGCCTTCCAAAGCTGGTTGTCTGAGCTGCAGCAAAGGCTCCTCAGGCAGTGCTGCCGAGTGGCAGAGCACGGAGAGCAAGCATGCGGTACGCTCTGGCATCTACGTCACCACACAGGCAAGGCGATGGCTCTACCGTGCAAATCACGGCACTGGCTAGCGGGTTCACTGGGCTACCGCTGGGTTTTTGCTGTTGCCTGGGGGTTTCCAAATGGTTTGAGATTTAAGAAAGTATGTTTATGTACGTATCCCTCTGTGGCTGGAGTTACGGGCAGTTGTGAGCTGCCCTACGAGGATGCTGGGAACTGAACCTAGGTCCTCAGCAAGAGCAGTTTGTGCTCTTGGCCACTGAGTCACGCCTGGCCCCTGAATGGTTTATTTGAAAGTGAAGAATACCTATAGAAGAAGCGTTTGGGGGCTGGAGAAATGGCTCAGTGGTTAAGAGCATTGCCTGCTCTTCCAAAGATCCTGAGTTCAATTCCCAGCAACCACATGGTGGCTCACAACCATCTGTAAAAGAGGTCTGGCGCCCTCTTCTGGCCCTCAGGCATACAGACAGAATATTGTATACATAATAAATAAATAAATATTTAAAAAAAAAAAGAAGAAGCGTTTGGGGTCTGAGGGAGCAAGAGGAGCCCACTTCTCTGTTGACATCATACTCTCTGCCTCAGGGAGAATGGCCACCTACCTGTGTGGGGTTCCCTGACCACTTCCAGAGCTGCCGGGCAGGCAGGAAGGCCGAGATCTTTGGCCGGTTTTCCACGGAGGGCAGCCGTTGCCTCCGAGAAAGCTCTTTGGCTTTGGAGAAGCTCAGGGCATCCTTGCGCTTAAACTTGGATTTGACACCACTGGGGCCAGCGCCGGCGCCTGCACCAGTCACACCGGCCCTGGACAGGAAGCAGCGCTGGGCATGGGCGTGGGGGCTGCTACCCTTGGAGCGCAGGGCTTCAGGTGGGGCCAGCAGGGCGGGGACGGGGCGGGTGAGACAGGTCTGTAGCAGCAGGGCAGGGTCCTCATCGTCTGAGCTGTAGGAGGAGTCCTCGTTATCCGAGGAGCAGAGGCTGGAGGTGGACATGGAGCCTGAGGAGGAGGATGTGGATGATCCCGACGAGGAGGAGGACATGGAGAGGCGGGTGAGGAAGCGGGAGGGCACACCGGTGGCCAGCCCCGGCCCATCCTCATCCTCATCCGAGTAGGAGCTGGGGCAGTCACTGTCGCAGGGCAGCGGGTACTTGCGCAGAGCTAGTCCCATGGGCAGCGGGTGCACAGGCGCCCGCCCCTTCTTGTCCTTGCCCATGAGGGCTGGGTGTGCATAACCGGGGCTGGCTAGCGGCCTCCCCAGCTTGGGGCCAAAGTCCTTGTCACCCATGAGCAGAGCCTTGCAGTTTTTGTTCTTGGGAGAGGTCACACCCTCATGGTCCAGCTTAACCAGGAACTCACTGCCCGTCCGCCGTCTCCCTGTCTTATCTGCTTCTGCCCGCTCAGCCTTCTTGGCCCGAAGCAGCTTGTGGGCTCCCCCTGGCAGGCCTGCCGCAGCCCCTCCAACAAAGGGTGTGTAGGAACTGGCCAGGCTGCTGAAGGAGTCAGCGCGGAAGCTGTTACCAAACACGGGTGTTGCCATACTGTGCACGGGAAACAGCGTCTCCCGGGCGCGCAGCTTCTTGGTGCTTCCGTTGAGCTGGAAGAGGTTCTGCAGCATCCCCGGCCCTTTGCCACCTGCGGCTGCTGCAGCCACTGCTTTCCGCTTGGTCTGGGCCACTGCAGACCAGCTCAGCAGGGGACTGCCCCTGCGGCCCAGGAAGTGGTCTGAAGCCCCCGTAGGGGACTTGGCACCTGAGGTTAGGAGGTCGACTTTGCCTGGGTGGGAAGGGGAAAGCCAAGTAGAGTCAGAGGTACCTCCTGGGCCCACCCCGCTGTCTCCACTCACCCCCCCCCACGCCTCCCAGTGACCACACCCCCAGGGTCCCTCCCTTCCCAGGTCTGCAAATACCGGCTTTGTCTTTGCTGATGGATTTCTTCCCTGGGGTCTTGGAAGTTTCGGGGCCATCCTGCACTTTGGGGGACAGGCTGGGAGAAGGAGCTTCGCTGGGCTGGGGGGCCTCACTTGATGTTTTTTTGGTCCTCCGGCAGCTGCTAGACACCAGCAGGGCTGGAGAGGGTTCTGTACCTGTGGAGAGAACAGAGGGGCTCATCACAGGCCTGCTGTGGGTGACTGCCCCCCTGTGCGGAACATCGGGAACATTTCCAATGTTTAGAAGGGGCTTTAGGGAGCTGATGCAGGCAGGGAGCGCCCCGCCCTTGGGTAGATGCTCACACTGGATCTTGAAGTCTGGCGGCAGCAACCTGATGTTAGAGACAGCTATGTGGCCTCTGTCTCCATCGTCAAACTCTACCACCACGGAGTCCAGATCCTCCTCTTCGTCACTAGAAGCACCTGCAATAGCGCACCCCCTGAGCATGTGGCCAGCCCGTCTAGCCAGAAGGCAGGGGAGGGCAGGGGCCAAGAAAGATGTCGGGATGCCTCTGCAACCTGACTACACCAGCCATCTGATAAACCAGCACCATCCCGCTGGCCACCTGGCATCAGAACCACTGATCCTACCCCAGGCACACACAGCCTGCCGACACACAGACATCTCTCTGTAAGTCCTCCCGGGAGCATCCAGCGGACTCTTGCCCATTTGCAAATTCCCCCTTAGACCATGAGTCTTCCTGCCCTGAGTGCCCTGCATGCCCTGTTTGCTCAGGTGTGATGGGATCCTGGGCCTGCTCTGATTAGCTGGACGTGGGAGTCCTCCCCCAGCCCTCACCTTCTCACGTTCTCAAGGCTACCGGTAAACTGGTGTCAGTGTGCACTTAGAGCAGACCCACATCTGCCTTACTCCAACCCCTAGGGGAAGCTGGACTATGGAGGAGGGGGGGCTCTAAAGCTCTCAGAGGGGCCCTGGCCCTAGTCCTGACCTCAGCTGTGCTTACCTCGAACCACGTTGCCCGGATACAGGCACCGAGACTTCTGACTCCAGTAGGCGCAGACCCGGGTACCAGGCGGAAGGTACCGACTGGACTGTGGCCGGACATCGAGGACCTGCAGGGAGCCGAGGAACAGTAGTCTGTGAACAGTGGGCTCTTGCACAGGGCTAAGGCCAGGCCAAGGTCCTCCTGGTGGTGGGAAAAGCTACCGGGCTTGATTCCCTAGGCAGGGGCCTTCCTTACCGCCTCCTGCAGCAGCTGCTCCAGTGAGTAGATACGCTGCCGGTTGCCTCTCTCACCCTCGATGACGATGCTGTAGCTGCGGGCACCGCAGGGGCACGTGAGACCCCTGCAGGAGTCTCCCTGCCCCAACAGGTCACACCCAGCATGCATTCCTCCCACCCAGGCCCTGGCCTCACATATCAGGGGGCTGCAGAGTCCTGACGCTGCCCGCATACAGCAGACTGTCCTCCTTAGGGATCAGTACAGGTAGTCCGTCCTGCAGGTCCTCCTTGTGGATGGTGCAGGACCGTGCTGCATGGGAGGACACCAGTGCTGGGCGTGGGGCCACCCACCACCCCTTCCCCAGGCACCCGGCACCTCGTTAGCCTGCTTACCCAGGGCGGCGCTCTGCTCTGCATTTAGCTGGACCGCGGCCTCCTCATCCTCGTCCTCCTCCTCATCTGAGAAGCTGTTGTCATCGTCAAAGTCGAAGTCATCCTCCACAGTGAAACTCTCCAGCAGTCTGCTCACTGCTCGGCCCTGGCCCTAGGCGGGGCCACAGGGGTCAGGGGAGGAGGCAGGGAGGGGCTGAGCCCCCACTGCGCACCCCGTCCCCCGGCCTGGGAGGGCTGATACCTGCTTGCCGACTGTCTCTCTCTTCACCTTGGTCAGCTTCCTGCTCTTCCCCAGGATGGCCTTGGCGTTGCGGGCTGACAGGGCAAGGGACAAGGCCCCATTCTTCCGCTGCTCAAGAAGGGTGGGCAGAGGGACAGCGGTGAGGATTGGAATAGCTTCTCCAGGCAGCATGGGCTGGGACTCAGGGTTCAGGGTTGGGTGGGGAAGCGGGGAGGCTGCATTCGCATCCTCTGGATGCCCACTGACCGCCCTGATGTCTACTTGGCCCCACCGGCCTACCCTCAGTACTGGCTGCAACATGGCGCTCTTGCGTGTGGCTCTCTTGAGGCGCTCACTGGCAAGCTTGCTGCCTTCCTCTCGGCAAGCAAAGGTCCGCGTGGGGCCGAAGAGGGCGTCCCTGCCGGTGGCCGCCCCAGGCTCGGCACAAAGGCCACTTTTTGCCTTGCCCTTGGCTTTCTTCTTGCCCGGTGCACCTGGGGGCCGCCGACCTGGTGCCCGCTCCAGCTTGGGGCCCACCTTGCTTTTCACTGTCCGTCTCTTGATCTTGACCTCACCCTCGGGGCTGGATAGGCGGCAGGCCCCTGCGGGAGGGAGGGAAATGGTCATTGGGACTCTAGTATATAGGACCCCGTTTCCCATTCTGCTCTGGTTTCTTGGTTACCTAGCAAACCCTGCCTCTCCTTTTTCTTCTTGGCCTTTTGGTTGGCTTCCATCTTGACCACGGAGGAAGGTGAGGGCCCCAGCACTGCCACACTGGCCCCTGGGTGCAGCACCAACCCGGGCTCCCTGGGAGCCGCCTCTGTCCCCAGGAGTGCCTGGCAGTCCTCACTGTCATAGCCGCTGCCTGGGGGACAGCAGAGAGGACTTGGTGACTGGGTGTGGAATTTGGCTATTTGGGGTGGACCTAGGGAGTATGGCTAACGCTATCATCCTCTGGGCTGCTCAGGGGTGGGGACAGGAACCTGGGGAACTGACCCCACCCTGGGAGTGTCTGGCAGGGCAAGGGAACAGGATTTTCTTTCTTGCAGCCCCACCTTGCAGAACTGGGCTCCCCTCTAGGGAGTCCCCCTCTTTCTGTATCTGCTGGCCCAGCTGGCCCCTCGCTTCCTGCCCCCAAAGCGGTAGTACTTCCCTTTGCCCTCCCTCAGTCTCCGACCCTGGAGGAGGAGCTGGGAGGGAGGAAGTGTCTGTTTTTCCAGGCTGTTTCTGGACTTGTCTGCTGGGGAAGGAAGAGATACCCCACCAACTTGCCGGATGCTGAGGGCAGAGGTGGGGAGGCTATTTTTAACGTGTTTCCAGGGTGTGTCCAGAGTTTCTTGCTGTCCTGAGTAGAGAACTTACAAGCCTTGGCCTGGAGACAAAGCCTCCTTCCTTCCCCAGCCTTTCTCAATAAGAAGTGGTCCCTGTGGTAGCCATGACCCCTGGGCACCCCGCCTTCAGCCCCTGGGTGACCGTGGCCCAGGCTTCCATCACTCACAAGCCAACTTGCCTGTCTCCTGTGCCACAGCCACTACTGGCTGGGCTGGGAACTTGGGCATCCCCCTGCCACTGTCCCCATCGGGGTGTGGATGTTGCGCTGTCCCTGACACTTGGACACTCTTGGCTCTAGAGAGCTTCTTCCGGATGCGCCCACCTGGGGCAGCCTCTTTGCGGTGGAAAGCACCGAGGCCCGCGGGCAGCCCCTTGCTCTTGACCCGTGGCTTCAGCTGGGCCACCCTGTGGGCCACGGAGGACGACAGCTCGGCCTGGCCACCGTTCCTCTTGCATCGCACCTTCTCCTGTGGAGGGGAGGAGAAGGCTGCGCCTCAGGCAGGGTCCCAGCCACAGCCCCTGGCCCGCGGCTTCCTCTGTTGCTGTAGGGACCCAGAAAATAGCATTCCTGGGGACTTGCCCTGAAAAGGGCCCCCGAGGACATCTGGCCTGGGACGTAGGGCTGCTTACCGGAGCAAACACCATACCCACCTACCAACCCTCCCCCCATTCTACTTTGAGTGGTAGAACAGGGGAGGCTGAGAGCTAGAAAGTTCCTGTCTGTCATGGTATACGCTGTTTGCTTTCATGAAAAGGAAGGATAGAAGAATTCCTTAGGCAGAATGGCCAGGCAGCATCCTGCCCATGCCTACAGCACTTAGGAGGCCGAGACGGGAACATAATTTACAAGTGAGGACAGCCTGATCTACAGAGCAAGTTCTATATAATCAAGTACAGAGACTAAAACCGCCATCACCACCACCAAACCAAGCAAGCAAACAAAAATGAAAACAGCCTTCCGATGTGGGGGTGACAGACGAGGTAACACTGGGCCTAGGACCCTGGAGGGAGAGAAAAGTAGAAGGACCCAGGATTCCACCCGGCTGCAGACACAGTGTTTCAAGCCAGGCACTCTGGCTGTGGATTTCCATCCTCGCTACACTCCTATATACTTTTCTTCCACTGGAGTTGGGGGTGGTGGGGGTGGTGGTGGTTCAGGGAACCAGTGACAAGCCACAGCGGCAAAGTTGTCACCAGTGTGGTGGGGGCAATAGCCCCCTGGTTACAACACTTATGTATCCCTTTAATCAAGGAATCCGAAACTCGCCGAACCCTGGCTGGTTCACCACGGCTCATCACCCAACATCTCACGTATGGTGCCCATCGGGGTGAGGGTGGAGCCGGGAGACTCACCGAGGAGGCCGTCTGCAGGCCTGTGTAGGCACTCTTTTCCAGTTTGCTTCGCTTCCTTGTTGGCTCGTTGCCTCGTAGCTCAGCACACAGCAGACTCAGGCTAGCGCGGACGGCCCTAGGGGGACAGCAATGGTGGGCACAGGGTGAGCCCAGCAGCAGGACCTGGGCATCAGCACCCTCCATGCAGTCCCTGTGGTGTGTCCTGAGGGACAGCCCATGTGCAGGACTGGGGTGTCCAGCCAGTACTGATCCCCCTGGCCAGTCCCTTCTGCCTGCTGACCACCAACTCCTGGAGGTGGGGATAGGACATCTTTCCCGTCCCCGACTCATCTCCCTGCTGGGTTGGGATGCCCTTGCAATGTCAATCATAAGCCGGTGACCCAAGGCCCAGGCAGAGGGATCTGGGGACTGGCAAAGTCACTGGGTTCCTGGCATCTACCCCAGTACTTGTGAGCCAGGGCTGTGTCACTATCTAACCTCGGTGTCTCGGGTCTGTGGAGCTGGGGCAGGGATGGCTCAAGTCTGGGTCGGGCCCACGGGATAACTAACTGCTGGTACACACTGATAATCCCGACGCTTAGGAGGCCGAAGCGAGATGGTTAGAGGCCAGCCAGGAATACCGTAGGCAGAACTTGTCTTTGATAAGAGGTGGGGGAGGGAGAAAAGGATGTGGGGACACAAACAGGGTCCACTCCCATCAGGGTAAGGACAAGAGGCAGAGGAAGGTGGGCTTCCTACTCCTGACCCTCAGCGGCCTTTGCTGGGGAGCCAGGTCCCCGATTCAGGACTCTATGAAGGAAGCTTGACATCTCATTTTCCAGATGGGACCAGGGGAACTGGCTCGACTTTTGGGGGGTGTCAGTCAGTGCTAAGCTTCCGAGTCAGTCCCTTCCACCTGCGGAAGTTCCTGGTGGTCCTTGGTGCCCCTCCCGACTTATCCAGCTTTAATTGTCCCATGTCCCATGGTGAGCTATCTCCTCTAGGCTGGTAGGTAGCTCAGGGGCCACTATGGTCACCCAGCTACTGAGGAAAACAGCAAGAGGGGTTGATCCGGCCTGTCAGCCCCTCAGCCCTCAAGGACAGAGGGAAACCGGCGGCAGATGGGGACTGAGGGCCTGGCCCGGCCCTGACCTCATATGGCCAGACACCGCTCTCCACCTTCCTGTCCGGCAAGGAGGTTGGACTTCTGAAGGCAGGGGAGGCCAGGCAGGAAGTCCCTGCAGCTCTGGGAGCCTCCTTGACCCCCAGCTTCCTGCTGCCTTGCTTGGCCTCACACTTCCTGCATGGAGGAGGCCTACCCTGGGGCCCAAGGCCTGCTACCCAACTGGATTCTGGGACACGGCTTTAGAGTCCAGACAGGAGCTGGAGGTGGGGAGACCGCCGGGAAACCCACTCTTTGGAAAGAGAGGGACCTGGCTGTGGATCCTTCTCAGCCTAAGGCTGCTGGATTCTCTGGGTCATAGAACTTGGTTGCAAGGTGGTCACAGGTTAAACTTACTTGCTGGAACTTAGGACAGAGTCCAGCATGGGCAGTGTAGCCAGAGCGGGTTAGGGCCAGAGAGGACAAGTTTGGGGGTACACCCCTGTCCTCTAGCAGTGGACAATGCCCTCCACTGAACCTCAACCTCTAGTGACCCTATCCTGACCAGCAGTCCCCAGGCTGTAGACTGATTCTCAAAGGAAGGCCCTCCAGGTCCCTGCCGGGTGACACCTGGGTAGGCCAACGGGACATCTCAGCGAGGCCCCCAGGCATATGGTGAATCCTCTCCAAGGCCTGCAGCCCACACAAACTCCCCCGCCCCATAACCTTCTCTGCATTTGCTAATGTTTTGTGACATAAAGCCCTGAGATTAATTTTTTGCCTCTGTCTTAATTGAAGGAACCATTTAGTGCCGATTTAACTATTATTACCAAATCATCAGGATTGATGCAGAGCACAGGCGCGCGCGCCAATCGTGTTTGGAGGAGCTCGGAGGATTTATGCAAATGGGCCTGCCGGGAGAGGCAATTTGTAGCCGAGAAGGACAATTATACCCGGCCCGGGAGTGCGCCAACGACTGCGCCGGGCGGGTAATGGATAATAACATCGCGCGGCAGCCGTGAGCAGCAGCGCAGCGTGACCAACGACTTTATACAGTGCAGATAAAGAGCCTTTTACGCAACGCTGCCTCGCACGCAAGGGGCCAGGGCTGGCTGGTGGCTTTGGTGGGGTGATGCCACAGCCTTAGCCATGACCAGGTCCCCGAAGTTGGTGCAGCCAAGTCTAGGCTGTGGCTTCCCAGGAGGGGGCGCTGATGCTGATGGCCTTGCCGGGAAGAGGAGGTCTGTGCTGGACGGTGCCAGTGCCCAGCAGAGTTCTCTATCTCTTGGACATCTGTCAAGGCCTCAGGTTTTTTTGGGGGGGGCATACTAGGCCTTCAGACATTGAGTACAGGGAGCCAGCAATTCCTTCATCGTGACCCTCCACGGTGCCCGGGCTTGCCCCACGTACTCCTGGTCCATACTCCAGACTCACTTGGCTTTCTTGCCTTCGCTCCTGGCAAGCTGACCCCCAGGACGCAGAGTGGGCAGTGAGCTTGAATGTTTGCGTTTCCTTGGCCGGCCAGGCCCCCGTCGTGCAGGACTCCGGGAGCTCTCCTCTCTCCTGGTGGGGTCACAGAGGGTAATGTTATAGACTTCCAAACACTCCACCCCCAGGCCTACTGGAGGACACTGCCCCGCAGAGGTATGTCGGGGGCGACAGTACTCTCCGTGTGGGTTTAAGGCAAGGCTCAACAGGGTCCCTGCTGCTCAGAACCTGCTTAAGTAGACAGCATGCTCTCCTGCTCTACTCTGGGATCTAACTGCCTTGTGCACGTTGGTCAGGAGGTTCTCATTGCCCCTCATGCAGCTGAGCATGACCTACTCCAGCTCTGGAGTCGGCTCCAGGCTCCCCACTGGGTTCCTAGTCTTCCCTCACACCCAGTCACCTTAGCCACCATGGCCATCTTGTGGTTAAGCCTCTCTATGCTGCCCTCTGCTGAACAAACGGTTCTTCTCCCTTCTGCCTGGCTGCTTAGGTCTCAGGGGCACCACGCAGACTGCAGTCTCCAGGATGTCCCAGCTGGGCCGCTGCCCACAAGGTGGTCAACAAGGCCAGAACTGGCCTGCAGGGACTCCCCACATGCGCTAGGGATCAAGGGTCCCATCCCCGCCTGGACGTCTTACTCGTGGTCATGCCTGCGCTGCAGGCGTGCCAGCTCCCGCTGCTTCTCCTTGTAGCGCCTCTGCAGCTCTGCCAGTTGCATGCGCACCTCTACTTCCTGTGTATCCAGCCGGTCGATGGCAGCCTTCAGGGGACATACCTGTGTGCAAGCGTTCAGGAACCTCAGGGTGGTGTGGGAGGCGGCCCAGGCATGCAGAGGAATTCCCACCTGTCGCGGCACTGGGCAGTGTGTGTCAGCGTTCTCACTTACGGGCTTGGTTTTAGGGGTCCAGGTGTCCTTGCGTTGTAGGATCTGCATTCTAGGGGTGAGCCTGGGGCCTCTGTCTTGGTCAGCAGCTGGGGCCTGCCGTGAAGTGACCGAGCTGTCCAGACTAGCAGCCTCCACTAGGGACCACACTGTGGCCAGGGTGGCGAGGTGCTGCAGGTTGAAGGCCAGTACATCCTCATCCTCTGCTGAAGGGAGAGGGACGGGTCACACACTGTCCCTCTGAGAGGCTTTGGATGTCCGCTCCCTTCCCGGCACAGTCCCAGCCTGGAGCTGCCCACGTTCCTCAGGATGTAAGGACCAAGGGTGGAGTCAAACCACAGGGAATGGTCAGCCTGCCTGCCAGGCTACAGCTGGGGAGATCCACCCTAGGCCACGGCGCAGGGCAAGCAGGTTCCCACAGGCCTGGCACAGTGTCTACGAGCCTGCAAGTGTGCCCCCACTCTTTTGGACACTAGGAACTGAGCAGACCGAGGATGCAGAGGGTTCCACCATAGACCAAGCACAAAATCAGGCAGACCAAAGGTTTTCGAATCCCATGCAGCTGAGCTGTGTTCTAGAGCCCGAATGGCAGTCACATGCAGCTACCCAGTACTACAGGTTCATCTTACGGTCCATCCACCTCCTACCAGCATGTACACTGGGCAGCAGTGGTGGCTAACCATAGAAGGAAAACCTGGGGTGGGACAGGAGGGTTGGCTCGGTACTGGGTCAAGGGCTAAGCCAGCAGAGGGTAGCATGGATTCAGGGAAGACACAGATGCCATGAAGGACTGGGGATGACTGAGCCGATTCTACAAGGTTATCTATGAAGGGCCAGAGAAGCAATCTAGGAGGAGCCCAGTGGGGCCTGAGTGGAAGACATGGAAACCTAGACACCCCAGAAGAGCAACACCCCAGCCACCAGCCCCGTGGTAGCAGCATTCTGTTACTATGGTGACAACTGAGACTGGACAACTTCAGGATGACTCTGGAAAGCAGGGAAGTATTTTAAGAGTGACAGGGGAATGTGAGACACACACACAGGGCAGGCCCAACGGCTCCACCATCCAAATCAAAGCAATTAGGGCGTCAGAATAGTGACTGCAATGGGCCACTGTAGCTGGAGAGACTTTACACCCGGGAAGGGTACTGAGGACAGAATATCAATGCAGGGTGGAGGTGTGCAGAGAGGAAGAGGCCCCCACAGCTCCACGGTGCTTCTGCACCAAGGTTCCGAACAACTGAGGGGCAGGAGAGAAGGGCTGTGAACCATTTACACCAGAGGAACACAGATGACCAATGACAAACGAACACTTCAACCCTCTTGACAGTGGGCAGGTGCCCTGAAGAGGTGCACACAGCTTGGCGAGGAGCCCTACCAAAAATACAGTGCAGGAATCTAGTCGGCAGAAAAGTCAGTAAAGCCCAGCCGAGGTGCCCCGGAGAGTGATGGGTGGGTACCCCTGTCGAATACATGAGGTACATGCACCACACAGGGCAGGACCAGAAGACCAAGGAATAGCCTCCCTGAAAGGCTGCCTCTGGCTGGGCAGTGGTGGTGCACACCTTTATGCTCAGGAGGAAGAGGCAGGGGGATCTCTGTGAGTTCAAGGACAGCCAGGGAGGGCTGCGTGAACAAAAAGGGTGTGTCTCTGTGATGCCAGAGGGTACCGGAGGGGCAACTGGCAAATGCTCAAATCTTTGGGCATAATTTTCTTTCTGGCCCACATCTCTACCACAGGGTTTCCTCCCAGCCTAGAGATAGGCTGCAGGCCCCTAGCAACAAGAGGGAAGAAGCAGGGCTGGCTTTCTCTTTAGGAAGAGGGCAGATTCCATCCCCACCAGCAAAGCCTAGGTCAGATATGAGCCCTACACTCCTTCCTTTCCTTTGGGTGCCCTTGAGGCCAGGGCTTGGCACACATGGCTATGCCAGGCCTGGGCCACCCCAGGGTCTCCCTTTTATCCTGGTGCTGGCAGCCCGGCTCAGCACCTGCTTTCCTCATTTGTCTCTTCTCAGGCTGTTTGATGGAGGAAGCTGATCTGACTGATTCCCGCCACAGCAGCTACCACACTCTGTAAGGTTTCTGTTGCAGCAACAGCTTAGGATCCGGCCATTATGGGGCCGGGAGAAAGGGAGGGCACGGCCCTCTAGGAGGACCAGGTGAGCATGGGATCACACCCTGCATGGCATAGCTGAGCAGGTTCTAGGACTCTGTTTCTTGGGATCACATCCTGGGACTACTAGCATGCCTTGGCAGCTACAACACCAGATGTATACACACACATACACACACACACACACACACACACACCCGCGTGCGTGCCAATGAGCTCTATGAAGGTATTTATTTACTCAATGGACGGACTCCAGTCTCGTCAGCATTCACAGGCGGTGTGACAAGGTGCCCCAGGAGTCCCCCTCACGCTATGGTACAACCTTCATATGGGAGGCCCTGGCAGCTTGGCCTTTGACACAGGGCCTCAGCAGGGGTCGGTCAGGGTTCCCGCTACACAGTCCAGTAGGAGTTCCTCCAGGGCCTATACTTCCTGGCACTGCCCATCCCCACTCTTGCTAGGGTAGGTCCGAGTTTAGGCTGCCCTGTAGCGTGCGTGGATGCGCACGCGCGCGCACAGACACACGCACACGCACACACGCACCCCAGTGAGAGCAGGGCCTTCAGGGAAATCGGCTTTACAAGAACATCCAGTCTGCCTCCTCAGAGCACAAAGGCGCAGGGGCCTTGGGAGGGGATTTATGTATCAGGGAGCCGAGGCTGAACCCGAAGACTCTACATCCTGCTGTAAACACCGTGTTGCACGATGGCTGGTAGGGTGCTCCTTAGTGAGGGGCTTCCCTTGCAGCCCCAAGGCAAGGCGCTGTTTCTCTGGCCCTGAGGAGGGGGCTTCAAGTACAGGGGCGGCTGGGGCCTGTGTGATGTCTCTCTGCTAAGGAGAGGCTGTGCAGGCTCCGGGTCTCATCCTATTGTACTCATTTGAGGGTCTTTAAGTGATTGGCTGGATAAGCTTAGGAGCCCCCTCGTCCCAGCCTGAAGCAGGAAACCCTGCAGTCTCAGTTCTGGGATGTACTGAGGTTTGGAAATTCAGCAATCCCAGTCTGGGGCCACCTGCCCTGACAAAGCAGCAGACCGAGCATCCTGGTCCCTCTCCTGCTTCCAGGCCTGCATCTAAAACTCTGCCTTGGGTCTCAACATCTTTTGCTTGAGCCTGCCAAAGGGGTGGTCCTGGTTCCAAAGGTCCTGCCCAGAGCCAGTTGGCTCCTCCAGGCTAGAATGGATCCTGTGGCAGCTAGCACAGCTACATCTGACTTCCATGAAGGAGGACCCATGGGCGCAGGAAGATCCCCCTCCCTGGGGGCTTCCTTTCTCCAGGGACGACTGCACCAGGCCAAAGGCTACTATCTATCTTTCTGACCCCAAGGGCTGAGCTCCCAGGGTGTCAGGGAAGGATGCTGCAGCTGGGGCTCACCTTGTACGGCCAGCTCACTCTTCTGCCGCTGGATCTCCAGGTCAGCCAGCTCACTGAGCAGGGCAATCCCATGAATCCCTGAGGTGTGGGGCAGAGGGGCCATGCTGAGGGGCACCGAGGCTGCTGGGGTCTGAGGATCTGGCAGGCTGATGTCAGGCAGGTCCCCTAAGTCCACAGTGGCAGCCACCAAGGCATCCAAGCCCGGTAGCGCTTTGGGTGGGTGGCTGAGAGTCCCCCAGTCCACCTCTGAGTCCCCCCCATTCTCCTCCAGCTGGGCTTCCTCCTCCTGCAGTTGGGTCGCATCAGGGACCGTCTGTGAACCTTCTTCTTTGTCCAGGGCAATTGGGCTCCCTGCTATCTGTTCCAGTGCTTGAGGGGAAGCCCCCAAAGGGGGCCGTAATACCCCCTGATCCACAGTCCTCTCATTTTGCAACCCTCCCTGAGAAGAATTAGTCTGGCCAGTAGCCTCAGTGCCCCCTCCCTCAAGGAGGTCTCCAAATCTCAGTGCTTGCAACCCCTCAAGAGGACTGGGGTCCTCTGTCTTTCCTGGTGGGAGTCCCTGCTCGACAGGGTGGGGTATGATGGCAAGGTCCTGGGTGGCTTCCCTGGCCCTTGAGAGCAGCCCAGGATCCTCCAGGCTCCTGGGGCTGCACGGTGGTGGCTCCCCAGGCAGGAACGTCCTTGTGGGCTCGGGCCGAGTTCCTGGGGTAGTGGTTTGCATAGTTTTGGGGTCTGGGAGGTCGGAGGAGTGCATTTCTGCAGGGAGGGAGAAGTCCACAGCAGCTGTGGGGTTCAGTCCCGGAGGCAGGTCTGTAAGAGAAGGCACACGTGAGGGGCCCGTGGGAACGGCAGGAGGAGGGGCAGGAAGGCTTCCTGGCCTGAAGGACAGAAGACCCACGAGTGGAGCCGTGCTATTCTGAGAGAGCAACAAGAAGTGAGCCTTCAGCATCAACACCAACCAGGGACCCACAGGGACGGACACTCAGGAGCATCTCTGGTGTGGCTGTCCGGAAAAGAGGGCTGTTTTGTTTTTGTTTGAGACAGAGTCTCTCTGTGTAGCCCTGGCTGTCCTGGAACTCACTCTGTAGACCAGGCTGGCCTCAAATTCAGAGATCCGCCTGCCTCTGCCTCCCGAGTACTGGGCTTAGAAGCATGTGCCACCACCGCCCAGCTGAAAAAGAGGATTTTTAAGCTATGGTATTTGAATTGGGGTTTTCTCTGAACTAGATCAAGCTGGCGGTATGTGAGAGGCATTATGCCCTATTAATTTAATGCAAAACAAAATACTCAAACGCAAAACCTCTGCTGGTTTGGTCTCCTTAATGTGGAATCGGGACAAGCTTTATGTTCACCAGATGGAATTCTCAGTGCTCAGCCTGATTCAGAGAAAATCACAGGCTACTAGGAAGCTGGGGGGTAGCAGGCACAAGAGACCCCATATAGTCACTTCTCTATGCCTCCGGCAGGGCAGGTTGTATTTCTGGCCCCGGATGGTGACACTGTCCCTTTGCTCAGCTTTGTTAAAAAAAAATCTGGGTTCACCGGCTGGGGGTAGGTCCTGAGTCTGATGCCACCACCTGTGGCAAGCCAGGCACGTCACCACTCACAGGCTCCCGACATTGGCCAGCGGAAGGAGTGGATCTCCTTCTTATTTTGCCCCCATCTTCCCAGAGTAAGGGGACCTAGATCTGCGCCATGAGACTAACCCACAGCGCATAGGCAGACAGTCAAGAGGCAAGAGAAAGGAGATGAAGGACTTGGTGGCCTCCGTATAGGAATACCTGGGTCGAAGAGTGGCAGCCCCACCCGGCAGCCCCACCCACCCATCAGGGGTAGGACTTGTCCTGCCCTCACCTGGTTCCAGTGTGGTGAGGTCGGTTCCAGCCCGCTGGCCCTCCCCACTCTTGTCCTTGGTGCCAGGCACCTTGGAGCCAGGCCCTGGGCTGCCAGTAGGGCAGACGGATAAAGTGCAGGGGGCGCTGGGCCGAGGTGGCGGTGAGGTGGCGCCACCAGCGGGGGTCTTCAGAGTGGGTGAGTGGCAGCAGAGCGAGAGCTTGACCGGGCCTGTAGTGGCAGATGAGGGGGTGCCCTTGGCCATGGGGGTTAAGGCAACGGGCTTGTGGGTGGACTTTGGGGCCTTCTCCTGGGCAGGTTCCTCCAGCTCCATGTGGCGATCCTCAGGCTTGCGCTATTGGGGGAGGGGGGAAGAGGCTCAGACAGCCACACCCTCAGTGCCCCCGTGGCCCACTGCTTGGTGGGAAACATGCAAGCATGCAAGAGTGTCTGTCCTGGGGCCATCTGCATGGGACCATCTGCATGGGACCTGGAGGGGTAGAACTGTCTTGGGTCTCAGGTTGGGTGGCTGTTGGGAGCATGGTACCTGGAACTGGGCAGCTCGCTGTAGCTCCAGAGCCTGGGTGGCCCTTTGCTGCTGCTGCTGCTGCTGCTGCTGCTGCTGCTGCTGCTGCTGTTGTTGTTGTTGCTGCTGCTGTTGCTGTTGCTGCTGGAGCGCATAAAGCTCTTGCTGCCGAAGCAGCTGGGACCGAGAGTACACTGGGAGCTGGCCAGGGTGTTGCATATGTGAGGCAGGGCCCCGGGCCCCATACATGGGGGGCCACAGTGAAGCCTGATCCATAACTTCCGCTGTGGTAGAGGACCAGAGAAAGGACTATCAGTAAACTCCAGCCAGAGGTGAAGGGCCCAGGTGCCTCCTAGTTCTCTCCTGAGTCCGGTCCACATACACACTGCTGTCCTCAGATCCACTGCCCACAGCCCCCATGCAGACGGTCAGGGTCCTTACCAAGTGTGTGAGGGGTAGTGTGGGCTGTGGGTTCTGAGGGCAAGATGACCAGCTGCGTGGGTGCATCTTGGGGAAGAGGGAACACTGAGGGCATGGATCCGGGCACCGAAGCTGGGAAGCCAGGGGGTAGGTTCTGGTGCAGGGCAGGGTGTCCGAGGCCTGGGGAGCAACAGTGTAGCAGTATTCAGGCCAGAGAGTCCACATGGAAGGGACGCTCAGGCTTCCCATTCCCCAGTGGCCAGGAGGGGATGACCCGGAACCCCAAGACAGCCTCCCAGTGCTCTCGGAACACTGACCATAAGAATGTCCCCCCATCCACAAGGAGGGACTTCGGGTGCGGGGCAGCCAGTGCGGGTGGGCAGGGTGGGGGTGGGGGGCCGGCTCCCCGCCCAGCTGGCCGCCTTGCATCATGAGGTGGGGGGGCAGGTCTCCAGGGCAGCTGCTTGACGGGTGGATCCGGGCAAATTCCACGAGGTCTTTGTTGTCTCTGTAAGATCATTAGAGTCAGCTTGCCCCCCACCTTTGCCCCATCCAAACCCAACCCCTCAACAGACTGTCAACCTGCCAAGGGGAAATGGAGGTGGAGGCTCCTAGGAGACCCCAACTCTGGGCCTCAGTTCCCAGCAGTGTTGCAGCTGGCAGAGGGTAAGTGAGCAGAGCCCTCCGGGAATGCTGGAATGCAGTGTATGCAGGGCACATGACAGGCGAGTGCCTGGTGTCGTGCTTGTGACACTTCCCTTCCTCCCACGAGGACTCCGAGAGGGCAAACCCACCAAGGGCCTCCACTCGGCTCTTACTGTAAGAGCAGTTCACGGCCAGGCAGCCCCAGACGCTCGTCACACATCCTGGTCCTTTCCTCCTCACTCTCCAGGTCCAGCGCGTGGTTAGCACGGGATCCTGCAGCAGCTTGACAGGGTGAAGACAGAAGAAAGATCAGGCTGGGAATCCAGAGAGTCCGAAGCGTGCCTAGAGTCGGGGGCTCATGCACTGAGGCGGGGTCCCTGGCCCCGGGGGCTTTGAAGCTCTTCCAGGGGCAGACATACGGGGTCTATGGGGTTCACAGGCAGGAAAGAAACACTGTGGATGCTTTCCGCCTTGCTTCCCTGACCAAGAACATCCTACCTTTGAAGGTGGGGGCGGCCCTGCCCTGCCGCCCACTGTTGCTACTACTGTAGGCTGTATCGGGTCTGCTGACTGTGTCCTTCTGCCGGGCCAAGGCCACCGCAATGCCCACAGGCGGCTGTCGCACTTCCCCATCTCCGTGCTGAGCCTCGTGTTCCCGGCTGCGGGCACAGTCGGGTCTCTCCACTGGGCCTGGGCCCTTAGTGGCTGGGAACTTGGCTTCCTGCTGGACACAGCTGGCTTTGAGGCCGCCCAGACCCACAAAGGGAGCCTTCTGGCCCACAACCAAGGCTTGGTTGCTGTACTTGAGCAGATTCTTCATGGCCGAGACCTCGTCTGGTGGAGTGGGGAGCTCCTGGGAAAGGAGGGCTGCCTGCTGCAGGCCACCGCCAAAGGGGTCAAGGTAGGCAGTGCCCTTTCGCTCCTCGCTGACGGCCATGGAGGTGCTGTGGCCTGCCTGAACCCCCCACGGAGGCATATGGGGCCCACCATAACCCAGAGATGCCAGCTCCATGGACTTGCGTTTGGCCTCAGCTCCACTGCCTCCTGGTTCTACCTCAGGAGCCACTAAGTGTTGCTGATGCCGGATCCGGGCCACCTTCTGGGTGGCCGGAGGGCCAGTGGGGACCTCTTTGCTGGCCATTTTGTCTAAAGTGCAGCAGGCCTGGGCGGCCTTCCCGCTCAGTGAGTCTTGGTGATTGGGCCGGGCACAGTCCTGTGAAGGGGCGGGCAACTCGAAGTAGCCACTTTTGTCCAGACCACCTTTGGGAAGTCCAGGGAAAGGGGCCTCGGGGCCAGCACTGAGATACTCCAGGCCCTTTAGCCGGGGGTGGAGGGCCGCCTCAAAGCCCCCAGGTCGCCGTTCGCCCTTGCCCTCGGCCTTCAGGTGGGCATAGGAGACTCCGTAGGATGCACCATGGTCGGGGGCCACGGTCCCCTCCAGGTGTCGGTCCTTGCCATCGCCGGCCACGGCACAGGCCTCTGCTACTTGGAAAGGGCGGCTCTTATCAGCCAGGTGTCCCACAGAAGGCACAAAGGTGGGCCCGCTGGCCTTTAGGTCCCGGGAGACTTTGTCCTGCAGGGGGCAGAGCCCATCTGGACCTGCATGCAGTTGCAGACAGGGGAAAGAGCCTGCAGGGCCTGTGCTGAGGGGAGGGGGCGGCCCGGAAGGCAGGCCAGAGGGCACGGTGTAGGACACAGCGTGGTGCAGCATCTGCCTCCGCTCCAGGCACTCGCTGAAGGCTGGCCCAGGCTCCACAGGGCCCGCCACCTCCTTGGCACAGCGTCCGGGTGCCGCAACACCAGTGCCGGGCCGGCCTAGCATGCCCCCTGCACAACTGGCCAGTGCGGCCTTGCCCATGTCACCGTTGAGTACCTTGGTGTTGAGTAGGCAGGAGGTGAGATGTTTGGGGCGGCCCTCACAGGACCCTCGGGGTGCCGGACCCCCCTCCTTGCAGGGCCCCTCGGTGGTGGGCATGGGCGGCACCAGCTTTTGTCGGTCTTTGCTGCTGTCTTCCTCGGCCACTGGGCGTTCTCTGCCCTCTGCTACCTTGCTGGCTTTCTCTTTGCCCAGTTCTTTACCCATGAGGAAGCGGTCAAACTCCTTAGGACCCTTCTGCAGCGGGGCAGCCTCAATGCGGTCCCGGCTGCAGGATCCAATGGGATGAGTAGGAGTGGCTCGGGGCACCCCGGGGAAATTGTGGTTGGCAGGTAGGATTGTGGGCTGCGGGGGCAGGTTTCGCAGGTAGAAGTTATCTGTGAACCAAAAAAAAAAAAAAAAAGCCAAGGTCAGCAGGAAGTGGAGAGTAGCCAGCCTCAGCCTGAACTAGTGTCCCCAATTCTAGCAAGGCTGTTGTTTTGTCTTGTTTGTTTGCATTTTTGTTTGTTTTCAAATCAAAGAGAGGGCCAGCGAGATGGCTCAGCAGTTAGGATTACTCCGTGGTTAAGCGGTTAGCAGCACTTGCTGTTCTTGCAGAGGACCCAGGTTTGCTTCCAGCACCCACAAGACAACTCACAGCCATCTGTCCAGCTTCAGTGACCTGTGTGGGCACCAGGCACACACCCGGTGCATGTACATACATGCAGGCAAAACACTCAGGCACGCAACATGAAATTAAAAAAAAAATTCTAAAAAATATTTTTTAAATCATGGGCACGTATAACGCCATATAAAACAACCACATTCCACTGTTCAGTTTGGGGCACCGAGCAGATCAACAGTGTGGTTTGAGCATCACCGACATCCACCACCAGGATTTGATCAACATTCCAAAGAAGCTTCCCTTTCTAAACACTGGCAGAGCCTTGACCTGGTCTTTTCCTATAGCCAGCTCGGCATCTCAGTTTTTCAGTGTGGAGGTGGGGAGAGACAGCTCTATAAAACTCTGGCGATGTGGAGCCTAGACCGGGTGCTGTGGGCAGCCAAGTGCCTAGCGGTGCAGGGGGCAAGGATGCCTACAGTTCCTACCTCTCTCCTACACCAAGTGCTGTGGCTGCCATGGTAACAGTGAGTCCAGGGTGTCTGAAGATGGGACAGTGTGGGAGACCTACCTCTGGGACACTCCGAGGAGCCCCCCCCCAACATCTTATCTGACTATCTCTGATTAACAAAATTGGGCAGGGAGGACCCAAAGTATGGAGGAGAAGCAGTCAGTCCCTGGTGAGACAGAACTGTACTGGCCTTCCATCTCAACCCCGGCAGCTCTGGGTCACCCAGCTTGTGGACGGTAGCTCCTCCCCTTGCAGTCTAGCCATGATCTGGGCAAACCCTTCCTGCCCAGGTGGGGTCAGCGCCAGGTTGTGATCAGTGAGCCCCGGGGATACCCACTTTTGGCCCGCCAAGCTAGAGCCACATTAAGTCTCTGGAAGACCCTAGGGGCAGCCCTGCCTTCCCCTAGTCTGGAGGGTGGGCAGCAGGGCCAGGGCCCTTCTAAGGGAGAGCATGAAGCTGGGGAAACAAAAGAAAAAACGTTTGCAACTTGTAAAACTGTCTTCAGTCATGTAAATTCCTTGTCAATTTCCTCTAATTAGAAACAAGGGGAAGGGGAGAAGGGAAGGGGTAGCCCAGGAGAAACCTAATTAGCTCAATTTCCAAAACCAAATAATGTTCTTGGATGAAGCTCCACCACAATATTGTGAAAGCGGAGAGGCCTGGCCAGCAGCCGCCAAGACACCAGTCGGCCCCACCGCCCAGAGGGAGTCCCTGGGCCCAGGTTCACCAGTCTGGTTTCTAGGGCTTAGCCTAGCCACCTGCCCACCCTTGACAGATGCTGTCAAAACAGCTGCAGGCACGGGGGTGGTTGTGTGACTCAGGGCTCAGTGCGTCCAGCCCACAAGCACTCAAGCCTGGTTCCCGGGAGCATGTGGCAGGGCTGTCTAGGATGAAACCAGACCCCCAAGTGGGGCTGGGGTAGGCTTCCTGGCCACACCCCAGGCAGGGCAGCCTGCGCCGTTCACTGCTAAGCCCAGTCTCTGCAAGTCAAGGCTATTCTGAGCTTCAGAGGCTCTTAAGACTCTTCCGTCTTCAAATGTGCAAAACCACTCCAAGGATCCAGATATGCCAGATGCTCTGAGGTCATTGGTTCACCTTCCTGGTCCAGGAGGGCCGCCCAAAGGCACTCTGCACTCTGTCGGGATCTCAGTTCCTAATGGCTACTGGCAAAGAGAGGGCACTGTCCTCCACCCCAAGTGGGGTTCCCTAGGGACGTGTGGAAACTGCCCGGCCTCACTCTCTCTCCACCTTCTGCACTCCAGCGCCTTCTTACATGAGGACTTCCTACATCCAGCACCCCCAGAAGGACCTTAGCCCCCATCTCTAAGCTGGGCTTACCTACCCAAACTGTACTTACTCAAGGGGTCCCCCCTCAGCTTGGGCTGCAAACTAAGGTCAATAGTAATGCACTTCTTGTCTCCTGACATCACTAACTCTAGCTTTACAGGACTCTATGTCTGGGTTTGCGTTTTACCTCACCACGAGGCCACCTGAAACGGAAGCGTGTCCACTAACCCAATGACAGCCCCGAGTTTAGCCACATCGTAGAAAAATGTCCCAAAAATACAAACATCTCCTCAAAAACAAAACACCTCCTTTAGTGACAGGGACTGAAATTTCTGGCTCCCCTCCCCCCCCACAGCACTTCTAGCCAGGTGGGAATCTAAATCACTGCTCCGATGATGTCTGCCTGAGGAGCTGTCTCATGGGACAGGGCTAGGACAGGGGCTCCTGGCAGTCTAGAACTGAGAGTAAGTCAGGAGCCTCTCCAGAACGCTTCCTGCCCTGATCCTCGGTCCTCAGGACAAGCGATGAGACCGTGTAGGTCAGTGTGGTTCAGAGTCCCCTCCTTGAGCACCATACCCGGCAGTGGTACCAGGCCATCCTCCTCTGGGCCCCACTGAGCCCGGGGAGGAGAGCTCACCCAGTCTGCTGCTTTCACTGGTACCCCTTAAGCTCACCCTCAGCATGCACTGCACCCCACAGCACTTGCCTTTTTGGGTTCCATAGAAACGATGTTGCCCATAGAGAACATTGCTGTTTCCATGGTGATCCAAGTGGCTCACGGGTAGGAAGGTAGATGCCAGACTCCCCGAAAATCTGGGGTACGCAGGAGCTAGGGAAGCAAAGCACTGGTTGCAGAGACGACTCTCAGCTCCCTGGCCCTCACCACCCTGACCCTAAGGAGGCAAGAGGCAGGCAGGCAGCCCAGGAGCAACACCCCACGGAGTCTGCTCACAGCCCGCCGGTGGGAAATCAACCCATCAATACATCATATTAACTCTGACTCGACTAATACCATCCCTCTGGTGCAGCACAAATTGAATTGCTGATGGGCTAGGGGCTGGAGAGAGGGGAGGCTGCCTCTGATTCCCTCCCGGCAGTACTTGGTGTGACAGGAGCTTCCACGCCAGGCAACAAAGGGGCAATATGGACTCTCCGTGAGTTCTCAGACAAGGGAGAGCCAAACCAGACAGGGCCTCCAGCCTGCACCCTCTGCAGGCACCCAGGGAAGCAGATGGTCTTGGGAGAGCTGTGCTGTGCCACAGCTGGTCTGGGTGACTCACAGTTAGGTAGCTGACTAGGATGTGGCTAGTTCCCACTTGTTGGAAGCCACAGATTTCTCCCCTCAACTGGCTTCTCCATGGGAACCCAGCATCTTACGCTCCTGTCGGCAAGGTCCCTAGCATGCTACACGGTGTGCAAGACCTTAGCCCCAACTCCTACCCGGCAACCAAGCAGTACTAAGTAGGCCCCTTGTCTGTACCTCAGAGGCAGCCTAAGTTCTGAAGGGCTGTACCTACCTGGCATAGTAGTGCTAACCACAGCCTAGAGCCAATCCCACCCTGTTGACCTTGGGCCTACAGTGGCTCTTGTCACCTGGAACAATGTTCCTTTCCCCTGACCCATGAGGTCCTAGCTTGCAAGAAAGATGTCTGGGCCCTGAGAGCAAGCCTTGGGAAGGAGCACAAAAGCTACATCACTGGGAGCTGGAGAGACGCCTCAGTTCTTGCAGAGGACCTGGGTTCAAGTCCCAGTACCCACAGAGTGGTTCACAACCTCCCATAACTCCATTATCAGGGATCCCGACATCTGATCCCAGTGGGTACCAGTGACACATATGGTACAGACACACATGCAGGCAAAATACTCACACACATAAAATAAAACAAAACCAGCACATCTGAAACATTTTTAAAAAGGAAAAAGCTGCAGCACTGCACGGGCTCCTCTTAGGAGGCTCATAGCGGAGACTCAGTGTCACCAAGCCCCGAGGATCACAGCTTCATGCCTGGTCCCCCTCCCATCAAGCCTGGCAGGAGCCTGGGGACCTGGCCCTCCATCAAACCCACCAAAAGGAGTCTTGGCTGCTAGCAGCTACAGACCATACCCACTGCTGTCACCAAGACAGCTGCTAAGATGTGGGGAGGGGAACTTACCGTCTCCCCCAGCCCGGCTGCTGGCTCAGACTGAAGCTATCCCTACAAGGGACTGCAGAAACTCAGCGCCAAGGCCGGTCGGCTCAGGATGAATCTAAAGGCGTTGGGGCGCCCTGGGGTCTGCTGTGAGCATTAGGCAGAGGCCACCCAGGCTGAACTGGGAGACCTGGAGCATCAACTCAGAAATGCTTTGCCGGGCAGGCAGGCATTTCCCCACACCGCAGAACAAACTGCAACAGAAGCAGCTAGGTGTGTGCTGCTCTGGAGATGTCTGTGTGGCCAGGCATCGGGACTGTCTCAGACTTACAGCGAGGTCACAGGCAAGTGCCGCAGCCCAACTTTACTCAGCCTTGCTACCTTGGACACCCTGACTCTTTCACCACAGAAATCCCAGGCTGTTGAGGCTGAACCCGCCATGGCTGAGGGGTTGGGAGAATGAGGTGAAACCCTTTAAGAAGCAGAGCCAGATCTACGTGAGTGCTACCTGGACACGTCTGTCCTGTCCTATGTCTCCGAAAGCTGATCTGTCTGGATACTGAAGTAGAGGTCTCTGTGGCACGGGGCCAGGCATCTCTGCTCAGGCCAAGGACTCAGTTGGTCAACAGCACACACACAAGTCCCGGGCAGAGACCACACATTACACCCTACTCCAGTGGGGTTACCACTGAGAAGCCTGACCAATGACGCCGTGGGACAATCTCTAGTCTGGTGGTGGCGCTCGGGTGCTCCATGTAGGAAGAGATCTATCTGGTCCGTCTGACCATGCAGACTTCCATCTGAATCACAAGGCAGCGGAGACGTGTGAAGACTCAGATTTCTGTGACGCGGAAACCTGCCTGCAGGTGTAGCGCCGTCTCTCCGATGAGAGCGTCCCCTCAGACCACACGGAAGGACTCGGAGACGGTGCCCACGGCCAGGCCTGCTCCCCTCTTGCTGAAGAGCAGGTTGGGACTGCAAGACCTGCCCCGCTGGCCTGGTGTGTGTGGACACATCTGCAGCAGATGTTAGCCAGATTACACCCAGCTCCTGGAAGACTTGACAAAAGCTAAGAGGCCTCGGTGGGAGCAGCTGGGCAGGGGGGGCTGGTGCCTGGGGGGGGGTAAACCACTGCAGCTGTCCCCTGTAATTGGCTGCTGTTAAATGTTTTACGGGCCTCGGGTTTTTTTTTTTTTTTTTTTTGTAAACAGAAGTCTGTAAAATTCCTCCTTCCCAGACAATGTTTCCAGGCTCAGACACCCCCCTACCCTCCTCCACCCCGCACTCCCTGAGGAGGCCTGGGCCACTTCCTGCTCTCTGGAGGCAATGGACACTTGGCTAACTGAGTAAGAGGACTCCCTTCCCACCCACGGCACTTTGGGCGCTGCGAAAAGGGCGGCCAGTCCAGGAAGCAGAGCTGAAATCTACCAGCCATTCCGACACACAGAGGTTCTACCCCTCCCAGGCCTCAAATGGGGAACTGAGGAGAAAAAGAATAGTGGGGGGCAAAATAGGGGCAAAGGGGGGGGTCCTCTTAGGCAGCAATTGAAAGGCCTCTTTATTCTCCCTAGCACGGTACTCCCTAAAGAGGAAAAGAGAAAACGACTTCCGAATCAGAGCTACTGGGACCGGAAGCCAAGGCTGGGAGACAGGCATCCTAAAAGGACCAAGGAGACCAGGCCTGGGATGGGAAGATCTAGGGGGTATCCTGGTAGGGGTGGCCTGCAGCATCAGGGACCCTGGGGTGGAGAGAGAACTCACACTTCTGACCACTAGGTTCAGACCCAGGGCCTCTGCCCATAAAGGTGGAGCCGCTGTGATTGCTCCAGTGATCATGTGACCTGATCACATGGCCCATCTGAGACCACCTGCTTCCTCGGAACCCCTAGCTGACTTGGGGAAGGAACCCTGGGTGCCATGACCACAGCTACCAAAGGCCCTGGTGAAGGTGAAGGTGAGGGGATAACTGATCAACAGGCAGAAGAAGAAAAGATGGCCGCCAGTAAGGTCATCCAGAAACGGCATTCAAATGACACGCAGGACGGGCAGGTAAAGGGGCAGCTATGAGGTGGGGGCTCTTCCTGCCCACCCAGAGATACAGGCACCTAGAAGGTACTCTGACTGGCTGCAAGCCTCCACCTTCCCAGTAGGAGACATGGGACCTGGAGGCGTTTGCCGTATCTTAGGATGCTGTCTTACTCAACAGGAACCTGGAGCTAGCCCTTTCCCATCTGCTTACAGCCAGCGATTTCCACTGCTGTCTATTCAGACAGCGCAGAGTGCTGGGCTAAGAATCCTGCAGCTAGATTCTCATGCCGCTTAATTGACTAGTAATGTCTGCCCTGGGAACAGGCAGGATGTGGCAGCCAGTTCACAGGATGCTTGCCATCTCTGCTTTAGTGGCTGAAGGGAGTAGCCTAGCAACAAGCCAGGTTCTCCCTGCCAAATGCCCCCGCTTCAGGGTCTCTTCACGCTAGCTGGTCGGGCTCCTAGTCACTGAGGCCAGGATTTCAGAGTGACCACCCAAGTGGCTGGAGGTTAGAACGGCAGCCTTCAGCAAAGCCTCCTCCCTACAGCCTGCAGAGTGCTGACCCGTAACTGCAGGGAACAAGGCCCTGCAGTCTCCATGTCCCTGGGCTGAGAGGAATAACTATGAGCCTAAGGAGCCAGGCTCCCATGGGCAGTCTGCCCTGGACCCAGAGGCCAGTCCTCCGCATCCCAAGGAGGAGCTTGGCACTGGCCAGCGGGCAGAATTATGGGGCCGGTTCCGGAAGTCAACCGATGATGGGAAAAGCCTGAAGCTGGAGTTTCCTGGACGTGGCCCCAACACCTTTCTGGCATGTGGGATGACAGTTCTGTCCCTCACACCTTCTGAAGCACTCCCAGGGGGTCCACTGTGCCTGGGACTCCAGTGGGCAGGTGCACCTGGATGGCAATGGTTTTTGCCCAGGCCAGACCCAAAGACCACTGCCCACCCCGCTGCCCCCAGTGTCTCTGAGAAAGGGTGCAGAAGCTGCTTTCTGAGGTACTGATCCTGAGTCGTTCTGTGTCCAAGCAGCTCTGTTACCCAGCGTGGTTTACAGATGAAGAAACAGGCTTGGAGCCTCTAAGCCGAGTGTCTAAACCTAAGGCTGATGCAGCTCTTGAGTCTGTGACACCCCGAGGTGAACCCCTGAGACCCTGTAGCTGCTCCCTTCTGACGGCAATGAGGCGGCTGGAGGTAGCCTAACCTGTGGGACACTCTGATCCCCACAGCAGAATCCATGATGTCCCTCAAATTTAGGGTGGCCAGATTTTCCCAACTAGCTCAGCAGCTCCTGTGGACATGGACTATGAGCTTTGGGGGACCGAGGGTGAGGCAGAGGACCAGAGAGGAAGGGCCGAGGTGCAGGGGTATATCGTGTATAGAGGTAGCAGGTGTAGAGAGGGTTTATAGTTGGCAGCAGCTAAGCGTGTGGACGGCTCCTGGGGAAGAACCAAGTTCTGATTCCAGCACCCACCTCTGGCGGTTCACAAGGACCCACAACCTAGCTCCAGGAGACCCAATGCCCTCTTCTGGACTCACGAGCAGCTACACTCACGGGTGTGCATGCCCACACACTGAAACACGCTTACACACGTCATTAAAAATTTAAAATAATCTTAAAACTTTTTCAAAGGGAGGAAGGGGAGGTTGCAGGGTGCAGTGGTTCATGCCTACCCTACAGATCAGCAATGGGCGGGCGGGGGGGGGGGGGGGAACGACGACAAAGGGATCACTACAGTTACTAGACCAGACGAATGATCTTCAAAGAAAGTTCTAGGTCAGCCAGAGCTACACGGTGAGTCTGTTCAAGAAAACCAAATGAAAACGAAAAAGGGAGAGAGAGCACCCAGGGTCTGAAGAAAAAGGGTTAGGGTAGCCACCAGGGGGCAGTTCCAGGGGATGGAGTCTGCCGGCCACGGAAGCCTTTGGCCCACCCATGTGGGTGGGGGCCGGATAGGACCTGTCTTCCTGCTGGACATGTTCCAGCCCCTGCTCACCCCTGTGCTCAGTCTTGAGGGAGACAGAGGCAGCCGGAGAAACGTGGGTGTGTGTGGTCTGGGCAGCAGGACACGCTTGGTGGTGGCTCCTGTGTGTGGAATCCAGCCAGGCGTGGATGAAGAAGTGGCCACCAGGGTGGGTGTGGCTTTGACAGAAGTTGGCTAGGCAGCCAGCCAGCCAGCCAGGGCTGGCACGTGTGCCCATGGCTCCCCCTCCAGGTGGCACAAGAGACCACGACTAGCCAGGCCGAGTGAGTTTGGAGCTCCTGCACCCCTCGCCAACCCCCTAGCAACAGCATCCCTTTTCATCGCCCTGTGGGTGGTCCTAAGTAGGCAGCTGGTGGGGGGTGTGCGGGCTCACTGACAATAGGGCCAGCTGTGCCGCACCACACCCCAGCCCCATGCACCCAGGCCAGGTTGGCAGTTAGCCACTCACCTCTGCCCCAGGCTAGTTCTACTGTCCACCCTACCCCAAGGCTCTGAAGGCCCATCATCTTGTGTGAGCCAAGGGGCCCAGAAGGCCCGGGGCGCAGCAAGAAAGCCCTGCTCCAGGCCAGATGTTCCTAGGCGGCTCTTCCAACACCAGGGTGCATCCCTTGAACCCCCAGCTGTTCCAGGGACACAGGAAGCCCGGGCCCCCACTCTAACAGCTGCCTTGCAGATGGCGAGGGGGGTGGTGTTCTAGCTGTCTGAGAGTCCCCGTCAAGAGTAGGAGGGCACCTATGGTTAACTCCCATGGGAAGAGCTACTTGTCAGCCCTATCCTGGCCTACCTGCCCTAGACATAAGAAGGCGCAGGGCAGGGAGGGGGCAGGGAGCAGGCCAGGCAGAGTCCCTGGATCTCCACATCCAGGGGTGGTTGAAGGAAGCAGGACAAGGGTAAGCTGGGCCTCCTGGCCTACTGCCCAGGAAACCCCCATTGTGGATGGCCCCCATTCTTTGGCCGTGTCGCGTGGCCCCTGCCTGCCTTGCCCCCCGCCCTCCTGTACACACATGGCCGAGAAACAGGCCCTAGCACGTGGAGCCAGCTGGCACCCCGTCAGACTAGCAGCCAGGCACACTGCCAGGGCAGCCAGCCAGCCTGCCACTCGCTCCCGCCCCGCCCGCCCTGGCCTCTACCGCACAGAGCAGGCTGCACCATGTGACCTGTCTGTCAGGGAGCGAGGCTGGAGACGTAAAAGACAGGGGATCCCCCGTGGGGGGAGGGGGTAACCTGAGGCAAGGGCCTGAGAGGGACGGGTTGTCACAGGACTCCCAAACAGATGCGGACTCGCTGCCACTCGGGGAACTCGCGAGGTTGCAAGCGTGCACAGTCCACTCCAGGACAGCTGCCTCCCCACACACCTGTCTCCAGCCCCCAGTGGGGCCTGGGCTCTGCTGTGTGGAGCCCTGAACACCCCGCTTCTTGTACCGCGTATGCCTGTGCTCGCCCTCCCCACCTGACTCTGGGAACTTCAACTCACACCTGCCACAGTGTGTGCCCCGCAGTGGGCAAAGATTCCCGTTGTCCTTGGAGCTGGTCTCAGAGACAAAAGCTTTCTCCTTGGGACACAGCCAGGCCCCTATTCCTGCCCTGAATGCAGGATGTGGGGCAGAGTGTGAGCGAGTGGTAGGGACGCAGCCCAGAAGGAAGCCAAGAGCTAGGCTCTATCTCCACAGCGCACTGCCTAAGCATCGGCGTTCACCAGATAAGGGGGCATCCTTGGGGCTCTGAGGTTTGGGGGTACCTAGGGAGGGTCATAAGCAACTCTACCAGACAACCATTGATCTACGGGGATGCAGAGGGCTGTGGGTGCCCTCAGCAGCCTCCACCCACCCTCTTGGGTGAGTGGCCCAATAAGGAACAAGACTGAGCTCTAGGGCAGGTGGTGCCACCCACAAACCACCCTTCTTGTTGGTGGTATCTCCTGGTGTGGGGTGGAGAGGAAGCAGGCACATGTGTCTCTACTGAGTGGGCCGAAATTCCTGGGTGCTGATGGGGCAATGTTGGCCACAAGGACAGAAATCGAGGCAAGTGGCCCAGGTCAAAAGGTGCACCTGTGGTCAGTCCAGGGCTATAGCCCTGTCTTGAGTGGCCTCCGTTGCTTGCTCCTCCTGCTTGGCCACCCCCATCCTTCCTGCAAACATCCTGGGAGCCAGATGCTGTGGCCAGCTGGGAGATGCCAGCAGACACAAAGACGGAGTTGGAGAACAGGGAGCAAGTGTTTCCTGCAGGGCCCGGGGCCACCCACAGCTGGCCAGGGAGTTTCTTACCAGGGTCCAGCTCTGTCCTCCACCCAGGACTCTGATGGGAGGGCAGGAGTAGGTCTGAGCTGAAGACTCCACTCCGCCTATTCGGTCCTCAGGACCTGGTCCACCCAGGAGATCACGGCTTCTTATCGCCTGGCCATCCATGTGTACTCTGGGCAGAGCCCAAAGCCCAGATTACTCTGACAACTGTCCCTCCCTTGTCACCTGTCCTGTTTGGAAAACAGCCCCTTCTTGTTGCACAAAGAGAGGTTTCTCAGGCTTCCAGCAGTGCCGGGCGCTAATCTCTCTGCCTAGAACGCGGGGCGGGCTGCGCGCCGTGTGTGGGTCCACTGCGCTCTGTAAACAGGACGCCTGAGTTACGGCAGTGCCTGGTGCCAGGAGCGAGAGCTCTGTGTGCCCGCTGCCAACTGCAATTACCTCCCGCGTGCCAGCCAGGGAGGGGGGGTTAACCCTTCCTGCGCCACGGGGGACGTACAATCAAAGTGAGCGTGAGCAATGGCCAGGCCAGGGATGCTGGGGACCCAGGGCCACCTCCCAAGTTATAAAACCAAAATGCAAGGCAAACCTCAGACACCTGGACAAGGTACAGCCTAGACTGGGAGAGGCCAGGAGAGGTTCTAGAAGCCATCCTGTTCCATGATGCTTGAGAGTAACAGGTACTTCTGCGGTACCAAAGTGTGCCAGGCGCAAGGGTGGTGGCCTGGGAGGAGCTCTGCCATGGGTAGGACTGGCATGGGGGTGGGAGCAACGATGGTCTCTGCCTGCCAACGGCACTCCCTGCCTCCCCCTCCCGGCTGACACATCTGGAACCCATGCCTGCTTGAGTCTGGGGAGGTGGGGGGGCAGCCCACGGTGGAGGGCACAGCCCCGTCCGGCTGGCCCAGCTGCATTCCATATTTCCTTAGTTCCCCGGAATCCTCCCTGCCCAACATCTGGAGCACACATCTGGCCAGAACCAGTGCCTACTGGGGCCACCCGATTTCCAACCAATTACCACCTCCCTTGAGAGACTTCCTCAGTAGGGAGGCAGCCCTCCTGTCCCTAGCTCTCCAGGCAGAGCCTGCCAGCAAGGCTTTCACCAGTTGGTCCACAACCCCTGGGGTATAGTCAGGAACACCGGACCTGACTTACCTTCGTGGGAGTGGGAGAACCAGATCTGGGAGGTGGCGGGATGGGATCCTCGGTAGGCTGGCTCAGAGGGAGAGGATGCAGGGCCACTGGGGTGTGCGGAAGCTGCGGATCCCAGGCTGCTGGTGAGGAAGCTGCCCATGAAAGAGGAGGCTGGGGGATTTCCCATCAGACGGCTGCTGGCTGTGGACACAGGACAAGGGTGAGTCTGCGGTACCCCCACGGCTCTGCATAAGCAGCGCCCACGCCCCAAAGCCCTCCTCCAGGTGCCTCGCAGGTATCTAGCTCCCACAGAGCCCCACGGCAGGTAAAGCTGCCCACAAGTACTTGAAATCACACCCAGTGTCTGGAGCCTCCGGTGTCTTAGGAATAAAACCTCCTACTTCAAAACCTCATTATCACTCCATCTGCAACACTACCATCAACACCACCATTAACCACACCACCATCAACCTCACCATCAACCCCACCATCAACCACACTACCATCCACACCACCATCGACCACACCACCACCACCACACCTTCACCATCATCATCCACACCATCACCACCCACACCACCACCACCAACCATACCATCAACCCCACCATCAACCATACCACCACCATCCACACCATTACCACTGACCACACCAACAACAACCACACATCAACCCCACCACACCATCACCACCCACACCACCATCACCCACACCATCACCACCAACAACCACACTATCACCACTGACCACACCATCACCAACCACACCACCACCCACACCACCACCACCACCACTGACCACACCATCACCATTGGCAACCATCACTCCCATCTCACAGCACCACTACCATTCATATTCCCCCCTCATTAACACCACCAAAATCCACACCGTCATCAACAACCACCACCTACATCACCCCCTACACCACTACCGCCATCCCTATCCCCACCACACCATTACTGTCCACATAATTTGGTGACCATCATGTCCTTAGCACCAGCACCACCCGCATCACCCAAACAGATCATGACCATCATCACCTTCCCTATCACCACTAACAACCACATCACCAACTAGTAACAGCTGCATCATCTCCACCATTGCCACCAACAGCTGTATCACCTAGTCACCGCCGCCGTGACAACCACATCACCAACTAGGAACACCTGCATTACTACCACCATTGCCAAACAGCTGTATCACCTAGTCACCGCCGCCGTGACAACCACATCACCAACTAGGAACACCTGCATTACCACTACCATTGCCACCAATAGCTGTATCACCTAGTCACCGCCGCCATGACAACCACATCTCCACCAGTTAATTACATTATTGCCACCGCCACCGTGACAACCATCTCACCCTCTACAAACACCATCACCACCAACTAGGTCCTCAGTATAATGACAAAAGCACATTTAGGACCCATGGTGGACAAGTTCCCCACGGGCCTTCTCATTAGCACAGCTCTAGGCCAAGGCAGTGCCACCTGAAGGCCTCTCTGATGCCAATGGACTTGTCAGCAAGCTGTGCCCATGCCTCACCGAGGGGGCACCCAGGTGATGCACCTAGAACCAGGATGGCCCCAGCCAGAGGCTGTGGGCTGCTGCTGTAGGGACAGAGGACCTGGCCTTTCTGGGCGGTATGGGAGAAATGGGCCTTTCTCCTTTTCTCCACGCCAGCAGTCAGACCAGGATGGGGGGTGGGGGGACAGTGCCAGATGAGGAAGGAAGACAGACATGTCAGGCAGGAAAGAGACACAGAACTACGTGGAGCAGCTCTTTAGGTCCTCTGGGTTGCTGGGGATAAGGCCCTGATGGAGCTGCCATTGAGCAGAAGATAGTCAATCATTTGAGGCTCAGACACTGAGAGTCCCAGGTTTTGTGGGCTGGGCCAGCATTTCCGTCAGTAGCCTGGGAATACAGTAGATGTTGAGCTGCCTCTGGCCCCAGCCAGCCTCCGTGGCCTGTGTACCCTCTTCTGCCCACCAGCCTGCAACATCCTCCACTGGTGGCTGTCATGGTGTCTGCACCCTCTCTGCCAGAGTCCAGCAGTCAGGGCCAGGCCAAGTAAGTCTCCCTGGTTGTCATGGCTACGAGCTCTTGTCTGCACACAACATACATGCACAGAAAGTCTCTGCACACAGGGCTGCTCAGTGGGTGGTCTGGGCTGCACTGCTGGCCCTTTACCCCAGCACGGTGCCCTGGTACCTTGCCACCTCTGTCCCTGGGCAGGAAGCCTAGGCCATGGTCATACCAGGGTGGAGAGGAGAACGGTTAGGTGGAGCCTGGCTGGCCCAAGGTTAGTCACAGAAGTAGCTTCCCGCCCAGGAGGCAAGGGAATTTGGTGAATTGGTGATGCCTCATCTCGCCTGGCTTGGCCCTGGGAACTTCCCAAACACAGGGTGACTCAGCAGAGAAGCAGTCAGGCTAGAGGAGGGGACTGCCCCCGTGGGACCCTGGCATCAATACCGAGTTCTTCTAGCTTCCAGCCCTAGTGGTTGGAAAGCGGCTTCTTCGCTTCCTGGTGGGAAGGGACGGTGCACAGTGGCGGGGACGTGACCAGAGGAAGGGTCTGTGACCTAAAAAGGGTCCTCTGCTTTAGCCAAGCTCACGAAAAACATGTTAAAAGTGCCCAAGAGCCAGGGACTTCCCGGACAAGACCACATGGCTGGGATTGCCAGGGGACCCAGTCCAGACCACAGGCGTGTCCACGCCAGGAGAGGGGACTCCAGGCTGGGAAGGGAAGTGCTGGCCTCCTTGCCCTGCTCCAGGGACTGTGGGGGGCCATGCTTGTGGGCTGAGTGTGGCTGTTCCAGCTGCAACTCTCTGCCCCGCCTAGCCTGGCCCCAAGTCCCCCAGGCCTTTCTACTCCTCCCACGCCACCCTCCTGGGGAAGCACCGCCCACCCTTTCCTCCCTAGGACATGGGAAGTGATGGCCTCCAAAAGGTGGGTCTGCAAAAGCAATTTCTCCGGGATCTCAGGAATGGTGCACCTTGAGTTCTCTCCCACCACAGTGGACAAGGTGGCACTGACCCTCAGCTCAGTGTCCCTCAGGGCCCATGGCAACAGCTCCCTCGGTCTCCTGGCAGGCAGAGAGAGACCAGTCCTGGGTCTGGACACCTAGGTAAATGGCTCACAGCCTAGCGGGGTGTCTGAGCACTGGGCCCCCAAGTCAGGTCATCATGCTTCAACCTGGGAGATCGATTCTGACCCCCACCCCCTGAGAGGGTCTACAGTTGACACTCGGCTCCAATACTGTCCCAGAGGAGGGTCCTTCGACTGGAGGCCTAGCTACATATGGGCAGGGGCTGCCCCGGTGAGAGGCTGGCAGTCCTATGCCAAGCTCTTCCAGACTGGGGTCCTTGTCACCCCACACTGGCCTGTTTTCTGACTTGGAGGCCTTTTAGGGGGTGCTCCTTTATAGCTTCTTCCCCTAAGCCAGTTAGAGCAGGGGCTGCTGCCTGTAGGGCCTGTGAGATTGGGGGGTTGGGGCAGGTCATGGCCCTTCCCCTCTGGACCCTCTGACAGGTCACCTCCGGTGGGTTTCGAGCTGTTTCAGGGGGGGTTCACTCCCTCCCTCCCATGTTGAGAAGTAAAGGGCCGAGCACAGACAGCGTCCTCACCACACAGGCCACATCTCTTGTCCAAACAGTAAAGGCAGCAGAGATTCCTGGCCCTGAGGTCATGGCCATGAGTATTTCTATGGGGTAGCCAACTTCCTGGAACACTGATGGGCTCAGGGACTTCATTCCCTTCTATAGTTCAGGATGGTTCAGGCAGAACCAACATGGGCCACGTATGATAGTGACGGTGACTCTGACTTTGAAAGAGTGGGTTTCTCTCGCCATGCTGGCCCTGGTGGGGAGCCTGCAAGAGATCCCGAAGGCCTTGCCAGGTGGACGGCCTCGTGGTGGGCAGCAACTGTTGGCGGGTAGAGAGGCATCGCTGCTCCTTGAGGTTTTTCTCAGCCTACCCGGCTTCTAGGGGATCCAAAAAAGAACCCTCAGGACCAGGGATCTGTGTCCCTATTGTCCCCTACACCTTTGAGAACTGGGGTGGTGGCACTGGGCCAGGCAAGCAGAGCCCTGGGCAGACCTGGCAGTCACCTTCTAAGCTCTGCCTGCTGACCAGGAGCCAACCTCAGACAGGGCTGGTGCAGTGGCTGCCTGGGAGCCCAGTTCAGCTTGGGCCCTGGCCAGGGCCGCCGCCTCAGGCCAAGTCCAGCCGGGGAACTAGGCTGAAGGCCCTTTCCTCTTGGCAAAGTTCCTTGTCTATGAGTGCTCTGGTTACCAGCTGAGGGAGGACATGGGGGAGAGCCTGGTACAGTGGGGAGACCCAGAGGGGCTCCTGACAGCCAGTGTGGGGCTTCTTCAGCCAGGCTTAGGTCTTCACGCCAACCACACTGGTCCCAGGTCTTACGGAACAGATCACAGCCCCAAGGACCACAGTCCGAACAACAGATCTGCAGAACAATGCCACCGACGTCCACTCTCCCATCTGAGGTACAAGACAAGCCCGCTGTTGAGCATGTTCCCAGAAAAGATCAGGGACGCGTGAGGTGGTGGTGGCACCTCCGCGCTGTGTGCTCCAGACCCTACCAGCTGCTTTACTGGCCTGCAGCTCTGGACGTGAGGCAGGTCGTGGTCTCAGCTCCAGGGACACCTCAGCTCTGCCCAGGACACCACGAAGGCCTGGCCTGAATGCCTGGCTGGCTGGCTGAGAAAAACATTCTGGAAGCCAGCGTGCCAGAGGGCCGACTTGACACACCTCAGGCAATGAACACAGAAGGCCCGGCCCCGTCCGTGGGAGGCTAGTCTGTCCCTGTGCCAAAGCTGGTGACCTGCATGGGAACATGGGCCACACCTGGACGGTGGCTACTCTGGGGCTAGCGGCAGGAGGGCTGGGGAAGCGGCTAGGCAGAGCAGAGAGAGAATGGTCTGCCAGGAGGCCCCCTGGCTCAGCACAGTTTTCAGACCCCTTTCTGGGAAGACGCTCTACTCTCTGTGATGAGCAAAAGAGAGTGGGAATGGCTGGGCTTGTCGGGGCTCCTTAGGGGGCTGACCACTGGCAGCAGCACAGCCCCTTCAACCTGGCACTTGGGGCTGCAGAAGCTGCAGTCCAGGGACACCGTGGTCAGCCTCAGCTGTCAACCATCTGAGAGAAGCCCTCAGTTGTGGAACTGCCTAGATCAGGTTGGCTGTGGGTATGTCTATGGAGATTTAGCTTATCAATTGATGTAGCCAGCCGTCTGGGCAGCATCATTCAACAGGCACATGGTCGTGTGAGTGTGTGTGTGTGTGTTGCTAACCATGAGCCACTAAGAGAGTCAGAGAATGAACTAGTAAACAGCCTCCTTCCGTGGTATCTTCACCAAGCTATTGCCTGAGTTCCTAGTCTAACTCTCCTCAAATATGGACCATGATCTGGAAGGATAAGACAAATAAGCCAAACGGAAAGGTTGTTTTGGGCCAGATTGCTTAACTACAGCAACAGAATAAAACCAGAGTACCTGGAGATCTCTGTGACCACTGAGGCCACTATGTGGTCCACAGAGGGTAGCAACAAGCTGCACTGCCTGGGAGGCGAATGTGGCCTACATGACTAAACACAACTCATGGCAGACGAGGTGCACACCTATGTATGCACTGTGGCCAAGACAGTCCACAGACGTGATGTCATCGGACAACCCGGGAGTGCGGACAACCTGAATACAGCCTGGAAAGGTGTCAGCTAAGAGGCCTGGAGAACAAACCCTTGTGGGTCTGGCTGGCTGCCTGACTCTGTGCCAAAGATCCCCGAGGGTGTGGCCCACCAGAGCCTAGTCCTGGGTGGCTGGGGGTCCAGGTGCTAGCTAGCCATTGCTTGTGCACCCAGCTCTCTGGGCAATCCATCCCATCCTGAGCCAGGGGGACAGGCGGAGCAGAGCTCTGGGGAACGAGCGTTTGTTTTGAGTTAAGCATGCCACTGAGACAGAGTCCCCTGCTTCTGGAAACTGTGAAATGGGTTGTAAAATACAAAACCACAGCTCACTGAGATGCTGGGCGGCAGCTCCAGAGAAGCAAGTCCCTTCCCAGGCTCTCTCTCCTGTTGCTTCCGGAAGCCCAGCTGACTGGCTGCTGGCATGGGCCTCCCTGGCTCTGTGTCTGGCGGCTGCACCCACTGCCTGTGCCAAGATCCCACCCTTCTGCTCACACCCATTCAGACTCCCCTCTACCCTCAGCTTTCTGGTTCTGCCTCCCTGGGTCCCCTGTAGAGCTAACCAGGCAATGGAGACATCGGGTCCACCAACTAGTCTTTGGTCTCCCTGGGAGACACCAAAAGTGGCAGAGACTGGAAAGATGAGCATCCTGGGGCAGCTGGTGGGAAGAGAGGCTCTCCTCTCACACTGAGCCTGCCCCAGAGGGAGCTGTGGAGGAAGAGACAGCCCTCCGGCCCCACCCCACATTCCTCTCATTCCAGAAACCCAAGGGAGAACAGACCTTCCACACAGGGTTTTCCGAGTAGACAGAGGATCAGAAGAAAGGGCTCCAGTCTAGCCTGCCTCGAAGCTGAATGATATCTATCATCTATCTATCCCTCCGCGGCCCCGTGGAGGGGGAGGGGCTAAGAGTGGGGATGCCAAGCCCTGGTAGAGAAGGAATTCTGAGACTCCGCCCCAAGGCAAGGTGTAGAGGGGTCCTCACTGTGCACTGGTCTGTGGGTATGGAGACCCGTGGCATTTCCATCCGCTCCAGCACCTGAAGATGTGGGGAGCCACACACATGACGAAGGTGGGATGGGACCTTATGCAAGCTCTCGCAGGGCGTGTCTCGTGTCTCCTGGTGTGTGACAAGCACCGGCTGTGCACGCACATCTACAGTGTGGAGCTGTGAGCATGCACCTGTGGCTGCATAGGAGCCTTTAGGGCACACAGACTGTGCACACTCTCCAAAAAGCGATTTCCCAAGTGTCGGGTCTTTACCAGACTCATGCTGACTGGCGTGGGTGGACCCTGCTGAGTCTACCCACTGCCTCCCCTGGTGTGGAGCCACATCCAAGCTGGCTGTAGGAGGAAGTCAGCCCCAGACAACCACTCTAAGACCTCTGACATAGGCATGCAGCCTTCTATATGCGTCTCTTCAGGTAGGAAAATCCCAGGCCTGAAAGTGGCTCGGGAATTAGAAGCACTTTGGCAGGCCATCCCCACAGCACCTCGGGGAGCAAGATCCAGCTTTTTCTCAGACCCCCTTGCTAGCAGGCACCATCGTAAGCTCGGGCAAGAGTTTCCTAAATCTTCAGGGCTGCTGATAGCAGGTGTGGGCCCGTGACTCAGCATCCTCCCCTTCTGCCCCCAAAGCCCTGGTAGGGGCTGAGGACACCTGGTCTCTACAGAGCCCACAAAAGCCAGCTCTATGAAGGTGGTTGGCAGAGGAGAGGCTAAGACAGGCCCAGCGAGGAGAACAAAAGAGGAGGAAGGAGGCCTGGTGGAAGGTCCTGGAACCACAGCCTGGGGCGGGGGCTAACGGGGAGGCCAAGAATGCTGAGCAGTGGGCGTTGGGCTTGGCCCATCCTGGGGACATGGGGGTGGCCTGGGAATAATCACCTCACCCGGGAAGCCCCTCAATCAGTCCGAGAGAACCTTCCGGAAGTCCCAAAGGAAGCCACTCTCAGGCCATAATAGGAAAGCGCTGTGGTTGCTGAGCCACTCAACTGGGCAACCATGGAAAAGGCCGGGAGGCAATGATGACAAGGACAGGCCCAGCCTACAGCCCAGAACTAATAAAAGAAAAGGAAAATCGGATATAAGTCTGGTTCTTATTAAAAGAGTAAATTTAGCCCTTTGGCTAGGACAGGAGGCGGGGTGGCCAAGGCTCCCCACTGGGGGGGGGGGCTGGACTTCTTCCCAGAGTGATTCAGTGTCCCAGGACAGGCGGGCGGGGGTGGGGCTGCAGGAGGGGGAAGGGGCACACCTTCCCTTCTGTCTCCCCTCCCTCCCTGGGTAGCTAAGGATCCAGGACCTCTCCCAGATGCCCAGTATTCTCCTCAGGGTGCCGAGATGAGCCTTAAGGTTGTGAGGAGGTGACCAGGACTGCTCAGCACCATTCCTGCGAGCCACACACCCCGGCTTGGACAGCTTCAGCCACCAAAGCGGGCACTTCCCTTCCCACTGCCTTGAAATAGGCTAGCCACATAAAGGAAGGCCACCCCAGTGTAGTTTACAGAACCTCACACCCATGCATGCTCACATGTAAAGCTATACATACACATGCAGCCATGTTCACAGCGTACATTCACATAAACACATTTACACAGAGACTCTTAGGGACCTACAAATGCATACACACGCTTGGGTCTCTTCTTGGCGAAGCAGTGGCCCCCACCAATACCGGAAGCTCCGATCCAGCTGTGGGCACCCACCCTGTTCTCCTGTACCTAGCCTCTCACCCACGTCCGTAACCCTTGAGGATGAAGACGTTGTTGAACATAGCCTGTTTCAACTGTCGTCAGGCAGAGGACAAAGGCCACCTGACCAGGGACACAGACTCTCCCCGGTCATGCGACCGGCAGAATGAACTTCCACGAGGAAAATGCTCACGTTTTCTAGGTGACTGACTTCACCGGGCTGGCTGGGTTTCCCCTACTGACGAGTGGACCAGTGCACTCTGTATGTGACCCCTCTGCCCCATCCAAGACCCACAGGGACGACGTGGACTGCATGGAGCTGATATTCCAGGGTCAGGACAGCCCGAGAGGCTAAGGATGTGGGGAAAGGCGGAGGTTACAGCTGCTAGAGACAGCTTCCTATCCTTCCATGTGACCCCCACTCCCGTGGCTCCATCTGTGTTCACCGATATCATCGGTTGCCTGGAGGTGCGAGCCCTCAGTCCTTATGGCCGGGGCCTAGCACTCTGTGGACACCCACAACTCCAGATGCACCGCACTGCAGGGACAAAGGGCCATTGGATGATCCTGGGGCCAGTACCCTCTATTCCCAGTACCTCCTTCCCCCCACCCTCTCCCACACCCAGAGGCTACCCCATCAGTCATCCACCCAGGCCTGGCCCTGAGCAGCAGGCATCCATGCTGAGGCTCTCTTAGCCTGGGCCTCTTTGCTGCACAAGGCGCTCAGAATTGGACAGACTGACTTCTTGCTTGAGCTCAAACTCCCATGCCTCCTTCACACAGAAATGAATTGCAGGATTCCTTGCCTGGCCGACACTGGTGGTCTGAGAATTGGGAAGTACCAGTCATGTCCCTCAGGCAGCTTCCCATGGTGCCCCAAGGCAAGCTATAAGGTTGAGAGTCTGGGCTAGCTTGTACTTCCTAGAGGACCTGAGGACCTCTGCTGTAACACCTAGCAAGACTCAGGCGCATGGGGTGGACACCTCTGGGTACCTCACACGTAGGCAGGGCAGACACTGGCCTGTATCAAAGGGCTTAAGTAGGCAGGAGAGCAGACATATACATGGTAGCCATTGCCTCTGGCCCTGGGTCAGCTGCCACACTGGGCTGGAAGAATTCCAGCTGGCCATAGGAACCAGCTGTCCTGATACCTGGGAAGGAAGGTACCCAGGGCATGGATCCCAGCATGGCTTGGCATAGCTGTAGTAACCTGGCGGCCCAAGGGTCACTGTATTCTCTGCAAGGATGCTATGGGGCCATGGGCATCCTTGGTCCCTGCTGCCAGTGACAGAAGACTGTCTTCCCAGACAACCGTCTCAGGTATGACGGACTCCAGCCACTCTGAGACTCACCCTGTGCTCTCTTCCAGAGGGAACTAATGGTGGCCCTCCCAAACTCAAATTCTCAAGGCTGAAGATCCCCAGGGACCACTTCCCAGCCAAGGCTCCTCCCTGGAATTCCTCAGCACAGCAGGGGACCCTCTGCTGCAGGTCCAAGGGGCTGAGTTGGCACCTGTCTCTTGTGACACTTGATCCGGTGCCAGGCATCACACCTGGGCTAACCTGGGGCAGAGACCTCCAGTCTTAGACTAAGAAAGGAAGAGGAAGCTGGGCGGTGGTGGCGCATGCCTTTAAAACTAGCATTCGGGAAGCAGAGGCAGGCAGATCTCTGTGAGTTTGAGGCCAGTCTGGTTTATAGAGCGAGTTCCAGGACAGGCTCCAAAACTACGCAGAGAAACCCTATCTCGAAACAAAACAAACAAACAAAAAAAGAGAAAAGAAAAGGTCTGGGAAAGACGCACACAACACAGCTAGCTGCCTTACACTCCAGAGAGCAGGAATTCTGGACATGGAAAACAGGGAAGTAACTGCTCGACTCAACCCTAGTGCTCTCTCCTAGAGGTAGGTCCTGGCTGCCGGGAAGACCTCCCAGCCTCAGGTACTTCCACACCTGACAGGGTGGGAGAGGGAGGGAAGGACGGAGAGTCCAGAAAGCATGGAGCGGCAGGAGAGAGACTGGGCTGTGCAGCCGAAAGCCCTGAAGGCTTCTGAGCCTCAACAGGTTCAGAGTGCCACAGAGGGGTCTGGAAACCCAATCAGAGCGCAATGAGGGCCACTTTTCAGCAAGACTGCATCACTGTGCCAGCTGCTGAGCGGAGGTGGGGACTCCTCAGCCCCCAGGACGCTGAGTCTCCTCTGCAAGTCCAAACCCCGTTCAGAGGCACAGAGGTGTCCAGTAGTGGCTTCCATGTGGAAACAGAGATCAGGATGCCCAAGGCCACACAGTGACGCCAAGAACCGCAAGACTCAGGCTGTGCCCTGTTTCCGCCTTTCTAGCTACAGGAGAGGGGCATAACCTCACCCGGTTCTCCCTCTCTGCTGCATGTTTCCCGAGCAGTGCTGCTATGGCAGGCCATGCCCACTCCCTTCAGCATGGAAAGGAGACGCGGCTTTAGACCTAAGGGCATTGTGAGCAAAAAGCAAACGTCAACCCCAAGGCAGAAATATGGTGACTTTTTAGGATTCTGGTGAGCCGAGTGAGGGAGTTTCTGGGACTGAAAAAGTCATACCCACTGCACAGAGTGGCTCAGAATGGAGCCAGTTACCCGAGGAGGCCAGCCTAAGGGGGACTCTATGGACCCCATTAGGAGAAGATCCAGCAGAAAGGTTGGTCGTTTACCTACACTTCCATTCTTGGATGCCAGGTCCCACCCTTAACTCACTGAAGCAGACTAGGCCACAGGTCACACAAGTCATGGGGTCAGGGGTCACAGCAGGAGGAACTCCCTCCTTGGTGCATATATGGCGGGAAGGAAGGGGATGACCTCACTGAAGTCCCCACTATGCTGGGCAGGTCCTGATCTCAGGGCAGGGGTGGTAAGGCACCAACTGATTTTTACCCTGTCTGCTTAGAGTTTGGAGGCTTGGTTCTCGAAGGTGTTCCCCAACAGCCTTGGAGGACGCGCTTGACCATGATTGACACGTAGATGCACAGTGATGCTCAGATTAGCTTGTTCTAGCACCAGACACAGGATCAACCGCCTCCTATAGGAAGGTGGGGCCTGGACTAAGGTAGGGTCTGGTTAGGGTCTTCGCTGGAGCCTGGATGGGTAAGCACCAAGGTGGTCCCAGCACACTGACCCCACCTGGGTGCCAGCCGGCAAACAGAAGGCTGGGGGAAACACTGTCCAGGTCAGAGGACACAAACTGTTGCTCTCCAGGCCACAGAAGGAGACCTGTGGGGCCGTGCAGAGACCGTGTGGCTCCAGGGTCATCTCCCCTCACCTTAGCCCAGCCTGCAATCTGAGGAAGCCATGAACAGCCCCCGCGCCCTGACCCGCAGCTCCGGCCCTGTCTCACACAAACCCACAGGAACCCCTAGGGAAGGAGCAGGCTTTCCTCAGGGCTCAGGCTGCTGGGTCTGTGGTAGACAGCAATGTTCTGACTGGGAAAGGGGATGGTTTACACATTCCAGGGGGCTCTGCAGAGCGGGTACAGCTCACAGTGGAGTCTACAGCCATGATGGGGGCATCTGAAGGAGAAGCTGGGACAGAGAAGCAGGGCAAGGGATGGTGGAGTCAGCTTTCGGATACCGAGGGGCTGAGCTGGACACAAACAGGAACAAGAGACTCCAGTGGGGATGAGGCTTGGATCTGAAGGAATCAAGCCCTAGCCAGTATCCAAAGACCAGGGAGGGCGGGGTGCAGGGGGCCTGTTACAGCTGTGGGGGTTACCAGGATAGCCTCCAGCGCTCTGGCACGTACCCTTTGGTGTCCCCTCCCGGGACACACACAAGTGATTGGGACCTCAGGTGGAGCAGGCCTAGAACGCCATAGAAGCCAGAGGCCATCAGCTCCGAGGGAGCGCGTAGAGACTGTGGGTTCCACCCCACTTGCCCTTTCCTCTCCTTTGCTCTGAGTAAAGCTGCTGCCAGGCTAAAGGATGCCTGCTGGCCCCAGGGACGAAAACTGGTGAGATGCCTGCAGTTCAGTCCACCCCATGCCCCAGATTCCTGACCCACGGAACCCGAAATAATAAACATTGGCTGTCTGAAGCTGTGGACGCTGAAGATAATTTGATGCATTTGTTAACTATCCTGCAAGAACTAATGGATATATAAAGGCGCGTTCACAGCAAGGCGGGAGCGCACGGGGAACCTCCAAGAAGGCAGAGGGAGGAGGCACTGCAGGGTGGGCCAGGACAGGGGTCAGACCCTCTCTGCAGAAGACAGATTCTGGCCAGGGAGGGTCCCACGGTCCCCCCCACCATCCTTGCAGCCCCTACCTTTCTGCTGAAGGGTGTGGGTAAAAGAATCCCAGGCTAACTCCAAGATATATCAATTACACATATTTTTTATTATAAGGGGCGAACTCACGGAACAGGAGCGAGAAGTTCTGTGTAGTGCAGGAAGCACAGAAAGAGCGTGAAAGAATGCTGGGCGGGCCAGCGGTTTTCTCCGGGTACCCAAAAGGTCACACCTAACCTGGTCTGACCTCTTAAAGATCACTGGCTGACAGAGGTTCCCCATCACCTCCCCCTTTTGTCTAAATAAGAGTTTCAAACCCAATACAAACTACATACACTAGGAACAGATATCAAGTATAAAATTAGACTTGCAACCTGCATATACATTATTAAGCAAGGAGCACATGCTAAATGATTTAATGAGCATTCTATCCTAAGGAGTCTAAATCTTGCATTGGCAATGGCTTGACTAAGACTTCCCACTCTGTACCTGAAGCTGCATTCCCTGACCATCTTCTATTGAAGGGCCCCCTGGACCTGGCCATGCTGGGTTTTTACTTTTACCACAAATCTGCAATGTGTTATAAAGGTCAAACCATACTGTGTACAGTTTTTTTTTCTGTTTACTTTATGTTCAGAAGTGATAAAGGCTTTTTTGGGGTTAGCCTAAGATATATTCTAATTTAATTTAGTTTTAATTTTAGGGTTACTTTAAAGAAATTAAAAGTTTATTTTTAGGATACCTGAAGGGTTGTAAAAAGTCTCAAAAAGGAGCCTTTAATCCCAGCACTCAGGAGGCAGAGGCAGGCGGATCTCTGTGAGTTCGAGACCAGCCTGGTCTACAGAGCTAGTTCCAGGACAGGCTCTAAAGCCACAGAGAAACCCTGTCTCGGGGGGGGGGGGAGTCTCAAAAAAGGGGACTGATTTCCAGGCAAGTTTCCCACAAGGGACCTCATGGTCTAGGGTGATACAGTGCACAGTAGCACTGGTTGGTCAGAGCAGCTAGTCCCTGCACAGAACTGGCAGGGCCCGGGGGGGGGGGGCAGTAGCACAGGACAAGAAGGACGAGTCCTCTAGGGGCCGGCTCACCATAGGGACAGAGCAGTCTGCATGGAGAGGGATGGGGCAAGGAGCTGAGTGAGGGCGGACTGAGTGTGAGTCCTTCCTGTACCAGGTACAGCCAAGCACAGAGACAATGAGGGCTAACAGGGAAGAGGAGAGAAACCGGGGCCTGGAGGGGCACGGAAGAGGCATCACTCGAGAGAGGGGCAGCAGAGCTAAGCCCCAAGGGCTTCAAACTTGGGGTGGGTAGATGGCTATGCTGGGGAACTGGCCAGGGATCTGACATGGGAACACCTTTCTGAGAGGAGTGAAGAGGGCAAGGCCAGGTACAGGCAGAACCCAGAGAGGGTTCCAGGGCACAGGGTACACGGGCCCCACAGCACTCGCTAGCTTAGACGAGGTCTTGGGTGGTGCCACAGAGGGTCATGGTGCCCGGAGTTCCGCTCCCTCACTAAGTGGCAGGGATCAAAGGATGGAGCAGGAGATACAGGACGTCCTGGAGGAAGAGGACCAGCACAAAAGTGAGCATGGATCCAGGCTGGGAGACCTGCCCCCAAGTGTGAGAACGGTGAGCAGGTGTGAACCGGCACACGCACACATGGTGGGTCAGTGTGCTTCACAGGTGTGAACCGTCACGTGTACACATGGTGGGTCACGTGTGCTTCACAGGTGTGAACCGGCACGTGTACACATGGTGGGTCACCTGTGCTTCACCCACTGGCTGCTGGCTGGGCCAAGGGCAGTGGCAGCTAGAACGCTATGCCCAGGTGTGTAGTTCGGGCTTTTGCTTCAGGGAGAGAGCACACCTGCCAGGTCTCAAGGGACACCTACCCTAAAGAGTAGCTCCTTCACCACGGTGCCCTTCCCCCAGTTTAGACTCTTTAGGTTTCCTACCCTGGTATCTGCATGTGTTCACCTCAGCCCACCCCTTTCCCGCACAGGGCGGTCCTCCTCACCCTGCCCTGCTCTGCTTCCAGAGGGACCCAGTCTGGCTCTAGGAATGGGTGTCCATGGCTCCTCGTCTGTAGCTCCTTGCGGAAGACACGGAAAGCGGCCCCCCATTCTACCACAGTAGCAATAGGCGTGGGGAAAAGCCCAGCAGAGCCCCATTCTTACATGACGACCTAACCAGCTGGTTCATTTCTCACTCAGTAGAGCTGATTCTTCTCCTTGGGCAAGGCACCCCAGAAAGCACAGCCCCCCTGAGGCTACCCTTTGCCTTGCAGACCCCCACCTGCTGTTCAGACGCCTTGATGGGAGGCAAACCCATCCTCCTCTCCAGCCCCCCAGTCCCTGCCCCAGGGTAGGAGTGGGCTGCTCTGCTTGCTTCTTCTTTCCAGTTCCAGGCACACAGCGGTCGGCCTACCGATAACCCAGAAGGAGCAGTGCCCCAAGCCAGACGAAAAGCCTTCCCGACCAGACACTGGACTCTTTGTTGGCGATGGGGGGGGGGGACAGGAGCTGACCCACCTGTTCGCTCCCCCAGGTCAGAATCAAAGAGATGCTTCCTGGCCCACGGAATCTGGAACCTAACCATGAAGACAGCTGCAGCCGCCACCTACAAACACCAGCTTGATGACTAAAAGCGTGGACATTAGACACCCCTCCACCAGCCTGAGGTCTGCTGTGAGCCCGGAGCTGATCTCGTAACCAGGGCCCAGGCGCCCCCTCATTCGGCACCCACCCACCCCTCCCCTGAGCCCACACCCCAAGCCTGTGGTGGCAGCTGCTCACTGGGCCACAGGAGGCAGTGATATTATATATTACGACAAACAGGGGCAGCCCACTGACAAATAGGCCTGCGTGATCTAAACGGTATATTATCCCATAAAAACGTCAGCGGGCAGGGCGTCGGAGCCAAGGAGGAGCATCGTCCCGTGCCGGAGGCCCTTCGAGGCCTTGCTCCTGCCCAGCACAGCAGGCCTGCGAGGTGATTTTCTAGGCGCTGCACAGTGCTTGGGACTCTGTTTCTTGCTTGTTACACCATGTCTGTTGGGGAGGGGAATGAGGTCCCAGAGGTTAATGGGGACCAGGAACCCCAGGGGAGATGTTCCCTGGCAGGCAAAGGGGTTGGACATGGGACAGAGCGAGTCCCCTAATTTGCCAAAGAGGCAGAGCACGTGCTTTGACTTCTGAAGCTGATTCACGGCTCGCTCGTCTGCAGACTAAGGAGATACACACACCCAACCTGGCCCTGGCGGCCTCCTGCCTCCTGGGCAGGCCACCTCCCCTGCAGGAGCAGGGACTTGAGAACCTCTGGACAGAGCTCCAGGGGCCTACCTGCCAAAGCGCCCGAGGCAGCTGTGTCCTGGGGGTTTTTTTTGGGAAAGCTCCAGAATCATTCTGGTCCATAATGCAGAAAGGCATTTCCTCAAGGAGGGCCTAGGCAGAGACCTCCCAGCCATGCCAGGACCTGGCCAGGGCCACCAGGCCCCTCTGATGTAACTCTGAAGGAGGACTCAGGCTGAGCTGGGGCAGGGGTGAGGAGGTAGGGAAGAACACCCCTGGGACTTTGACCTCTACAATCAAGGCGGCTGCACGGGATCCAGGGGATAGGGCAGCATACCCCACTGTGGGACTTCAGTGGGGTATTCAGAGCACAGCTGCATTCCAGGGGCCCCAGAGGAAGAAGGGCAAGGAGGAACCGGGGTGACCACCATTGCTCCCTTCCGCTGCCCTGCTGGAAAGTTGTGATTCCCAGTGGTGCTGCTTGAACTTTTATCGGCTGTGCTTGGGAATTCCCAGTACTGGAACCCTGAGGGTCCCAAGCTCAGAGTTGGAAGCGAAACCAAAGCATTCTGGGAAATGTAGTCCTTGGGGAGCTAGGAGGGTCAAGCAGGATGGGGAGTTAGGGAAGAAAAGAGAGCCAAGCTGCCACCCTGACCCTAACTTCAGAGTGGAAGTTTAAAATGCCAGGGAAACAGATTCCCTAAAAATCCGCGCTTAACTCCGCATGTTTTTTCTTGAACAAGAAACCCTGGTCCTTTTATTTTGGCAGGGGAGACCTCCTCAGAGAGGAGGATCCCAACTGAATCTCACAAGTAGGAAGAAGCCTTCATTTCCCACACCCCTTTCCTCCTCTGGCTAGGGCCTCCAGACCCGGGGCGGGGGTGGGGGGGTTGAGGGGTTGGGGTGCGACCTGCTGCTCCCCTCCCAGAGCCCGTGAGCATCTTGAAGCTCCCATGTTATTTATGTTCACAGCCTGCCCTGATGACATATGTAAGTTGACAGCGAACATCCTATCAACTTGCTGGAGTGTATCTTGATTGTTAAAACACACTCTTAAAGGTGTACAATCATTTATCAAATTAAAATAGCCAAGCTTTGCTTGTTCCTTCTCTGCCTTCCTGGAAGAAACAATCCCAAGCAGCCTCCTGCCTCCTCGGGCCCCGTGTATTAGCACTGGGTTCTGCTCTCCAGAGCCCCCGTGCCTGGGACCATGGCCTCGGCACACCCTCCCCCTGCCCCAGGCCAGGGCAAGCCCACTAATCGCCAAGAAGTGACAAACGCCAGAAGCCCCACCAATTAAATTTAAACTCACGCGAAGCTCAGTGGCTAGTAAATTATTATTTTTATTAGCTTGAACCGAGTTCCCGTAAGAGAGAAAGTCAACTTGCTCCCATGAATGGCTCTTGTATAATTTATTTAACTCTGTGCTCTTTGCCAAAGCCTGGAATATTTTTAGCTCGTTCTGTTGTTGGATTTGGCTTTTTTATGTGTGTTTCTGAGGGGTATTTTTAGCTTCATCCATGTTATTCTAACAACCTCCTATGCGTTTTTGTCCTGTCTGTGCAGGCTGTTGAACCCTGTCTCACAGGGAGCCGAGGGAGATTTCTAAGAATAACTGGGGAGTGTTTGGGGGTGCGGTGTTTTCCGGGGGAGATGTGCTCTCTGTGCCACTCCTGCCTCGGCCACCAATTCGCCTTACTGCTCACGTGACCTGGATATTTCAAAGGAGCACTCAGCGTCCCCCTACAGGAATAATCAGACTCGGTGGCTGCACGGGCCCCACTGAGGAAAAACCCACTTTCCAAAACAGCTTCGGTGGAGCGGGCGCGGCTGCCACAGGCACCCCAGTCTACGCAGCCGCCAGATTCCCGGATCCCTGTGGCTCTGTTGGGCACGGCGGCAGCTTTGATGTCTAGCTCTGTCACTACGGAGCGGGATGGGTAGAAGCTCGGAAAGTAACTCTTTCACACCTACTTAATGTTGGTAACTGCTGCAGAGACACTCTCGCACGGTGCAGCTAATGAGGTATTTACGAAAATGTATTTTTTTTCTTACACACACACACACACAACCCACGTGATGGGAGGGACACTCTCGATGGGGTCTTTTCTCACCAGAATATGTATATGTTTTTTTAATCTATAGGGCTAGGTGGAGTTTGGGTGATTATTTCATGATTTTACATTAGAGACGACTGGTCATCCAAAGTGCCTTTAACAGGAAGTAGGTTGGCATCTTACTCCAGAAACGGCCTGCCCCGATCCCCCACCCCCACCCCCAAGCCGCAGCCAAGACACATGGCTGCACAGGCCAAGTTAAATCACGTCCCAAAGCCAAAAGGGGTGGAGAAGAGTCCAAAAGGAGATTCACACCAAGAAGTGAACCAGCCCCTTGGTGGAGCCCCAACCTTGGGGGGGACCTCTAGGAGCACAGGACAGGAGCTGACCCAGCCGGAAGAGGGGGGAGGGGCGGGCGAGCACACAGCTCCCAAGTTTCTCCCTGGGGCAGCTACCTCCTGATTAAACCGGTTCCCGGGAAGAGGAGAGATCCCCCCCCCCCCCCCCCCCCCCCCCCCCCCCCCCGCAACTCCAGGCAGTAAGATAGAGGAGAAAACCTAGGTTAGTTCGAGTTGATTTTCCTTTTCTGTGCGTTCCCCCATCCCGAGATTTCACAGTTTTGCCTCCGGACCATCTGTATTAAAATCTAACACTGAAAATAATGGTTCCAAACATTTTAATTGTGCCTCTCCGTGACAAGGTTAAGGGAACAGCACTTTACCATAAACCCTACCGCTCGGACAGAAAGCCACCCGCACTTTCATTTTTGGGAAACAATGGGAGAGGCCTGGGAGCCCAGCACCCCCCCTTTAGGGTCCCGCAAGTGGACACCGTGGAAGCACCAGGTGGGAATGAAGCAGGGCAGCAGTGGAGGGACTCTGAGCGGTGGTCTGACCAGGCAGGTGGGGTGAACACACACCAGGACGCTTTCCCGGGGAAACGGGGGCTGCAGCCTGGATGTCTGCATCCTACGCAGACACGGGGAAGAATCTTCCCCAGCAATTTTGCTTTCAGCTCGGCAGCTGGGGCAGGGAGGGGCAGGCTGGACTACTACTTCAGCCTTGGCCCCTGGGCCAAGGCCATCCATCCACAGAGAGGGGAGACTACAAGAAGGTGGCCATTTGGGAATCTGCACACAGGATCCACACACAAGATCCAAAGACAAATTCTTTAACTTCTTCACCCCATCTTTTTCTCTCTAAATGAGGACCCACAAACTAAAGTACAGGGATCTCAAGAATAACTCCTCCTGTCTTAAAAATACACGCAGTGAGATTCTAAAAACGAATACGAAATCCTGGCTATCCTGGCTCTTAGCAATTGCAAAAGGCTTCCAGCCCCACACAACCAAGTCCAGGATCTCCAAACACAATAGGTTCCTCTGGTCCCCAAGGGGATGGAAACTGGGCCTTCAGAAGCAGAAGACACGGGGCCCTCCAGCACGAAAAGAGGGAGCCCTCTAGGGCCCCCAGTGTATGAGGAAGCAGGAAGGGTGTGGGGTCACAGACTAGGACCTGGTGCAGTTTCTCACAGCTCAGTGGCCTGCAGTCCAAGAACCACGTGGTCCAAGTTAGCATGAGCAAGACAAAGGTCCAGGCCACCTCGCCACATTCCCACCTGACTGGGTACTACCTAGATCTGGAAACAGGGGCAAGAAGAAGGAAATGGCCGCTGACCAAGAGCTGGCTGGGCAAGCAGGGTCAGGAGGCAGCAGTGACCTGAACTGATGGGGAACTGGGCTTGGCCTGGCTGCCCCAGGGGGCACAGTCCCAGCCAGCCTGGGCACTACTGTGGAAACCTGCTCTCTGCAACACTGTGACCTACCAACCTGGAGGGCAATGCACACTGGGGGACGAAGGCAGAGGCATCCCCTCTCTTCTCCAATCCTGCTGACTGGCCTGCCCAGTCAGGAGCTGAGGCTGGAAGGGAAGCTGGGCACTTGTCCCCGCTGCAGCTACCACCACGTCAAAGCCCTCCCTCCGCTCCCCAGTGGCCATGAGAAGAGTGGGCAGCGTCTCAGGGCAGTGGCAGGAACAGACAATGAACACAGGGCTATCGGCAAAAGGCGAAAGATATTTTAAAATCACCAATTGCTCAGTCAAATACTCTCCTTTCTCTTCCCAGTTATAAATCTAGAAGAGTAAAAAAATTCGGAGAAGGGAGAAGGAAAGCGGTCTACAGAGAAGGAGCACAGCCTCCTTGAGCTCCCGCAGTAAAGGGGAGCAGGCGGTGTGCGGCTAACGCCGCAGGAGGCTGGCCACTCTAGCCCAGGGCTGCTCACTCAGAACAACCGCGTGCTGTAAAAGCAGGAGGCCCTCTAGTAATTAAGCAATTTCAAGTTTGTTTCAGTTTTTTTTGAGTAAATGCATTTTTTCTTTTTGACTGCCTTTCCTTCCAACATTTTCCCTTCTAGCCCCGTTCTTGCCATCCGTTTTAATCCACACACTAATTGTAATCCCATTAAAGCAGATATAATTTTATTAGTATTCATGGTTCATCAAGCTAATAATAATAACTGCTACTGCCAAACTGAAAAATAAAAGCAGCAAATAATATTTCTGATGTTTAGAGTAAACTGTAAACAAAAGCAAGCCGATCTGCCAGGGTGACCAAGCAGGTCCACGAGCAGTTCCTCGGGCTGCCCCAACTCCACCCACGCTGGTCAGTGACTACCCCGCCAGCTACGGCTCCGCTCCAAGAGACTGGGTCAGCGCTACTAAGAACAGACCCTGGCGAGGGGAACACAAGGGGACTGCAACGCGGGCGCGTGCCGGGGCTGCGCGGGACAACTCAGGGTCTCTCCTCTTGAAGCCAAAGCGCGCAGACTCGCCTGCACCGAAATCCCGAGCGAGGCGCCTCTTTCTGAGTTCCGCGGTGCGGGATGCGCGGTCCGCATTCAGGCCACGCTTAGTCCGGCGTTAGCAGGATACCAGAGGCACTTGTTAAAGCGCATGCATCCCCTGCAAACCCATTCTCGCCCTGACACTTCGAGGCTTTATATAGAAACAGGATTTTCTCGTCTTACACTAGCAGTTCCCATTAGCGCTCCCGGGGCGCACACCACTCTAATCCGCTGGCCGGGCGCGCCCTGGCCCCCTCCCCCAGCCACACAGTCGTTCTGTCCCCGGCAGAAAGCGCCACGGTGTCTCAGACGCAGAATGTCTTAACGAGGTGAATGCAGAATGCAGAAAAGAGGCTTCCGCAAGAATTTACTTCTGCAGGAAGGGGTGGGGGAGGGTGGCTAGGAGTAGAAGGCTTGTGCTTGTTGCCTACTCTCGGGCTGCCCTGCGAGACCCAGAGTAGTCGGGGAAAGGCTGCTGGAAACGGCGCAAGCCCATGGGCTGGCAGGATGCATGGCCCGCTAGGCGCTGCGAAGGGAAATGAAACCAAAGCTCCGAGAACTGCTCCGAGGAGCGGAGCGGCCAGCGCTCCATGCACTGGCCACCGTTGCCAGCTGCGGCGGGGCCTGTGCACCGCACCCGCCCCGGCTGGGCACTGACCTGTGTGCGAAGCCATCGGCAGCGGCGACGGGAAGTACTTTCCGGGCTGGAAATGCGCGGCCGGCTGCGCTGCGGGGCCGGCGGGGGCGAGGCGCGCGGCGGCGGCGGCGCTGCGGTGGCCCAGGCTCCCGCGCTCCGACAGCAGATGCGGCGGCGGCGCGAAGTCTCGGCCATCCATACCGGGCCCCGGCCCCGGCCCGCCGCCGCCTCCAGCAAGCAGCGCGGCCGGGGCCTGGGGGCGGCTCGGAGTGCAGGCGGAGCGCGGGTGGCGCGCAGGAGACGGCGTCTGGGGTCACCGGCGGCACAGGCAGCGGAGCCGGTCAGCACACCGGCGGACTCGGCTTCTCGGCGGGCGGCCGCGCTCCGAGCCGGCGGCCGCCGTGCAGGTCCATGGTCTGCGGAGGCAAGCAGAAGAGATTGGTGACTCGGGGGTTCCTCTCTCCCGAGGGTCCCCGCCCCTCCCGCCACCAGCCCCCTCCTTGCGCGCCAACCGGAGAGGCATCCTGACCGGACAGCGGGGCCGGGAGTGCTCGGAGGACTCCCTACTGCACACGCTAACACGCCGGGTCACTGGAGCCGCCCTGCACGCGAGTCCGCGAGCACACACGCACCGTCCGAGCCACGCTTGGCCTGCCAGAGCCAGAGGCAACCCGACCGCGTTGCGCGCAGCTTCCCTTTCTGGTCCCTGAGAGTCCCTGCGGCGAAGGCGCCGTAGCGAAGAGGCTGCTGGCTCCGCTGGGTGATAAAAACCCAAATCTGCGAAGCCATCACGCACACTCGCACGCGCGCGCACACACACACATTCACACACACCCTCTCCCCTCCCCCGCTGCCCAAAGGTGTCTCGGAGGAAAAAGCCCGGGGTCCACGCTCCCCCCCCCCACCCCGGTCTTTCTGAGGTCCAGCTTTTACTGCATTCCGCTTAACCGAATAACCATGCTAATTAAGCGAGTAATTTTATTGATTGTAACTCAAGAGTTTTTTTTTTTTAAATAACCTTCCTTTTCTCCTCTCTCCCATCCCCCCCATGCGTCTTTCAGTCCATTCTTTTGAATGTCGTCCCCCGACTCAGCCCCAGCGGGACCGGCCCCCACCCTTCAGCATTGTGCCACAACCCCAGACTGGCGTCCCGGAACCCCGGGCGCCCCTCGACCGCCACTGGCATCACCTGGGCCGCTACGCCGCAGTGCCTGGCCTGCTGTCCCCGAGCCGGGAGCTTCCTGGTGAGGCTGGAACAATCACCCCGCCCCCCAACCAAATTCGCCCAGGATCTTCCTCTGCGGATTGGGGCTTTTGGGGGAGGGGGCTCAGAGAGTCAGAAATTGTTTTCTCTCGGCCTCCCAAATCGGCCACGACGTTTCTCCATTCAGCGCCTGCCCTGGATCACCTAACCAAGGTTGGTCTCTGCATGGCACCCTGGTCGACCCTGCGGGGAAGGAGCAGAGACCAAGCAAGGCGCAGCTTTCTCCTGGGTCTGGGTCCCAGCAGACCCTGGTCCTCCGTCTTCCCTCCCCACCTCTGGCAAGGCCGACTTAAAATGATCCTCCTCTCCCTTTTCTTCTACCCCTCCCATTGTGAAATGTCTACTCCAGGGCGAAATCGCAGGCAATTTCAAACTCTTGAGAGGAGCAACCGAGCAAACGGTATAAACTGTACACCACCATGCACGTGCGACCAAAGTCCCTCGGCCCTCCTCCATTTCGAAGACTTCTTTCCTTATTTCCAAATACGCATTGTTTTAATGCTTGACCTCAGCTCCAGCAGAAGGGAGGTATTCGTAATTGTGAACTTTACAGAAAATCAAAATCTTTTTTTAAGCCATCCCACCGTGACAACAAAGCGATTAAGATGTTTTGTATTTCGTAAATACCATTTAAATTGCTATATTTTATGCTCTGGGTTCTACATTGTCTTATTTGCACACTATTTTGTGTCTGATTTAATCTATAACCGAAAACATAATGTATTAAGTGAATACATATTTGCTCAGGTGATAAGCTTTTTTTAATATTTATTCGGAGAATTTTGCATGGTAAATAAACGACACTACACAAAGACTTCCCTTTGTGCTCAAACTGCATACAAAGGGGTTTGGGGCTCTCTTCCCTCTGGGGAGTTTCACTCTCCCCGGGTCCAACAAATAAACTCTCCTCTCCACCGCGCCGGCCTGCTCAGCGATCGCCAGGGTGCGGAAGGCGCAGGCAAGGCCGAGGCTCTAAGCTGGCGCCGGGGTCAGGGGAGGGGCTACCCAGGGCCGGTGAGGGACTTGCGCGCCCCTACCCAGGCCGGCGCCTCTCGAACCCGGGAGGGCGCAGAGGAGGACAAAGGGAAAGAAGGAAGGGGAGGGAGGTCAGGAACCTGCCGCTTCAAAGGCGCCGAGGGCCGGAGTGGGGTCGGAGGCTGCGAGCGCGGTACAAGGCTTCACGACGGCCTCCGGGGAGTCGTGTGCGCTGGGCTTTTGTTCTGGGCCCCCACCCCCAGTAAGACATTTCAAAGTAGGAGCGAAAAGTGGGGGCTGCAAGCGATTCTCGGGACGCGGGCTTTGAGCTCACGCTGGAGCGGCTTTACTCTCCACCCCCTGCGGGCCGATCGCTGGCTCGCTGGTGCCTTTCTCACCAGCCCGCTAGACTTTCTGCGCCAACAAGGGCTGGATTATGTCGCCAGGACCCGCCGCTGCGCTTCTGGACGGACTGGAGGGGACTTTTCTTTGTGTTCTGTTCTGCTCGAGAACTGCCGCGCCGCCCTGGGCTGCTCGCGCCCTGGGCCTGGGGAAGCCAGCGGCTCGGTAACGGGACGAGGAGGGGCAGCCACCGGGGCCACAGTGCGAGGGCCGAGGCCCGGAGCTGCGATGCAGCAATTCGCGAGTCCCGAGGCTCCGAGGTCTCCACGCGCCCAGTCTCAGGGCCGGACACCGCAATGGACCCCGGGTAAGGTTGGATAAGAGGAAACAGAAAGTGGCCGAGAGTCCCGCGCGGCCGGAGAGTCGTCGAGAAGAATGCGTCTAAAGCACCCGAACCCCAGAAAAACCTCCCCCGGGTGGCTGGGCGTGACCCCCCCACAGAGCCGCGGTTCCTCCAGGGGCTTGGCCAGCACTGGTACCCCCCGGCTTCTCGAGGTTTGCTTTGTTTTCAAATTTTGCATCTAAAAGCCTAGTCTGAGCCGCCTTTGTCCTCCCGTGGAGGCCAAGCTCTGGGGTCCGTGGGCTACCTCCTGCCGAGTCTCCCGCGCGGGTGGGCTCAAAGGGGCCTGCGAGGCCAGGCCGCAGCCAGGAGCGCACCGGACGCGAGTGGCTCCGGCGTCGCTGCACAACCCGCTCCCTGCGAAAGCCGCCCCCCCCAATCCCGGAGAGGAAAGAGAACTGGGTGGTGCGAGACCCCGGCTCTAGGAGATGGACCCGTCCCCGGACCACGCCACTCGGGTCGTGGCCTTGAGCCCGCGTGCTGCCCAGGACGCACCGCATGAAAACGCCCCACTATCGGCCCCCCTCCTCCACCCCCACTCCTCCAGAAAAAAAAAAGAAAAGATAAAAAAAGAATTAAGTCTGTGGGGAGCGAAACCTGAAAACCTGCTAGTACCCGCTCCAATCCCCTGTCCCTTCACGAGGCCCAGAAGAAGCGGCCGTGGCCAGCCAGAACCGACCGTTCCCCGCGCCTGGGAGCGACCGGGCGGGGCCCATTCAAGACTGCTGGGGGAGGGGAGTAGGATGGGGGAGCAAATAATTGGGGTTCGCTCAAGGTTTCTCCAAAGCTGGGCTCTGACTGCCCACTCGGGGCTACCCGCGGGGCTTTTGCTGAACGAAGCGTGGCGGTCTCTGTCCTGTCTCGATAATTTATTTTTAATGCAGGGTGTCGATCGAGACAACAAGCGCTCAGAGCAAAGCAAGGACGCATTACGGGGGGAATTTTAAGCCGATCGATAAAATTTTTCAGAGAAAAATTATCGTACTCACATATATAGTACATCTTTTTTTCTAAAAGCCTTTCAACATCATAACGGATTTTAAAAGGGAAGATCTATTATTTCTTAACGCCACAATCCTGAATTTCTTTTGCTTAAAAAATGTAAATCCCCAAAAGCCAAAATAAAATAATAAAATAACAAAAATACAAAAAAAATTTAAAAAAATGAAAGCAATTTCAGTTACTTACTGGAGGCTGTTTCCTGGATACAATTGAATGCAATACAATTAAATCAGTAAATGTGACTTTGGTTTGTATTCCTATTGGTATTTTCAATGTGCTGACTGTTGCACTGTGAATGCACGGCTTCCACAACAACGACTCTAGCGAGCCCATCCAGAGCGGCTCTCAAACCTGCAGCCCGGCGCGGCGAGCCACGGGCCCTGCATACTAATAAGCTCGTGCCACTCAACCCGGAGCAGTCCGCGCGCTGATTGGCCGCGCGGCCCTCCACGGCCCTGAGCTCGTGCCACTCATTCGGCGTAAACAGGCCTCCCAATAGGCTGGCGCCGGGCCAGGGAGCTGCCAATCAGGGAGCAGCAGGGCTACTACCGAGCCTGATGGCGCCTAATTCAAGCCCAGCGACTGCGCAGCTCCTCTGCGCAGATCATTGCTGCTGAATGGGAATGTGGTGGCGCAGGGCGGGAGAGGAGCACCGGCGTGTGAGAGCGCGTGTCCACGTCCGGGGGGTGGGGGACCTGGGGATTTGTTTTTCCTTAATTTGTCAGGCCTAAAGTGTGGGGTTTTGTTTGTTTGTTTGTCTTCGCGCAGAATAAAAAGAAACAGCCTCGCGCCGTCCAGATGCCCTGTCCACTCCTGGCGTCCGTCTGGCAGGTGGCGGAACCTGGGTGCAAGAAGGCCCAACTTCCAAGCGCAGAGGCCGGATTGCCTTGCTGTCCCTCCACCCGCAGGCCGCCACTCACTCGGACCCGAGCCGGAGAAAGCACTTGGGTCTGAGGCGTGGCCACACTGACTCCGTAAATGCTCGCCTGGCCCTTCCTCCGTCTGCCCGAGAGGCAGCGAGATGAACCTTTCTATCTGTCCGCTCTCGGTTTTATCTCCCTCTGCCACACTCTCTGCAGCGCAGCAACAATCGAAATGAAAATCGAGGCTCCCGTTGCTAAGATAAGGATTTACTTTTTTCATCAGCTCCTAGATTTTAAAAATATCTTCATTTGGTAATTTTAGGGGTGGTTGTCATGGTGTGAAAACCGTGCTTAGCATTTCTTACCTTCTGTCCTTCCATTTTCGCACTACAAAGGAAAACAGCCTCCAAACAATTCTCTTTATCATAATCTGAACCAAACCACCTTTTTAAATATTCTGCAAGCAAATATTCCGGTTAGAATTTGGTTGCCTACCCAAATGTTATTTATTTTCAGGAAGCAGAGGTGATGTCTTAGTGGCGATGAGTACATAATTCTGCTCCTCTTTTTCCGTGTGTGTTGGGGGGAGGGTATTTAAGTAGATGCCAAGCGACACAGCCAGACTCCTTTGAATTTTTCCAGTCTCTTTCCGGCGCGGGCACAAAGGAGTTAAACCCGAGCGCTGTGGCCGCCACTTTTTCCCCGCCTCCCTCGCTTCTGCGGAACCGCCACGATTGGTTGGCACTGTGCCAACGGGCTGTCCATCACCAAGTGTAAACAAGGCGCTGATTGGCTGTTATCCAGTCCGCACAGGGCCTTCTGAAAAAAGCAATTACTGGCTCCGAGGTTTCAAGGCTGCCCAAGGCCGCTTGATGAAAGGAGATAAACCGGGGACCGTTTCCAGGATCCCCGCGGGCCGACCCAGGCGGCGGCTCCAGAGCCGAGGTGCGACGGAGAGCCCGGGGATCAAAGGCAGCAGAAGAGAAAGGGGAAGCGGGCGCACCGCCGGGCCGGCCTGGCCCCCTGCGGGCCGAGCTGACCTGGGGTGGGGGCGGCGGGCGGGGACTCCGGGATTTCCCGCCTGTTCGGGACGGGGGCTCGGCCGGCGCCCGCCCGCTGCAGGTAAGCCCGGGTCTCCGCGGGCTGCGCCGGGGCGCCGGACGGGGCGCGCGAGCCTGGCTGCAGGATTGGCCAGCGCGGTGGCCGTGCGGCGCGCCGGGGAGCACGGGCTGCGGGGAGGCGCAGCTCCTGGAGATCCGGTTCGCGCGCGGCTGTGCACGGTGCGATTGAATCAGGCCGGCCTGGGCGGGATGGGTGCGGACGCCAGCTCGCGGTGGCGCGGCGGTGACCCGACGGCGAGCACAGGTCTGGCCGGGCTTGAGGTGAGCTTCGTTGCTCCAGTCCCACTCGGCAGCGGCGGCGAGCAGCCGTTTCCCGCTTCGCACGCAGGCGGAGCAGCTTCCCGGCTCGGGAGAAACCGCTGCGGCCATCCCTGTTCCCTCCCGGTCGGTGCGGGCATCCCTTATCCAAGCCCTAGATTATCTGCGAGGTTTGGAATCTCGAGTTCCTCATTTTCCTTACCTCATCTTGTTTTCTGATCCAGGAGTCTTTATATCTATCTAACTATCACCCTATTGAAAGTAGTCTCCGTCGCCCCATCCCCCCCAAAGAAGAAAAGTCTAAAAAAAAATTGGATCCTGTAGCGATAACCGCATGGTGAGCCTCCGGGCCGCTGCCAGCTCGGGGGGGGGGGGGGGGCGGGTACCCGGTAGGCCGGCGTGGGGGAGGGGCGCGCCCAGCTAGCTCCGCACCCCACCCTCCCACTACGCACAGCCGGGTCGCCCTGGCCGGACCGGAAAGATCCCTGAGCCTCGGATCTACCCCCCTTCCTCGGCGGGTGGAGACTGGCAGATGGGCACACCGGTAATCCAGCCGTATTCCAGAAATTCTAGACATGGAAGCATGTGGCTTCTTTTCCTCCGCAAGCCGCTTTAGAATCTTGGGGATCCCTAATCTCCGGATCCCTAAAAGTCAGGCATGAGGATTTGTCTCCAACACCCTCACGTGCTCCCCCCCCCCTTCTGTGTGGCTTCCTTGAGAGCCTCCCCGGGTGTGAAAGGCCTCGGCTCCTAGCTGTCTTGCTCCCACCTCTGTGTCCTTTCTAACCCCAGCGTTCACTTAAGTGTGGTGGCCCTTTTTCCTCCTCCTCTCAACACTGTTTCAAAATAATTGTTACAGCGAATAGCTGCCGATGCGCCTCTGGATGCCGCCAGCAGCTGGCAGCTGCCCAGCGCGGGCGCACAGCCCCCGGCAGTTCCACAAGACCTAAATAAGCTCCCGTGTTCCTCTCGCAGGGCTCGGCCTCCCGGGCGGGCCCGGGCATGTTTGGCTGGGTTCGCTATCTGCTCAGAGCAAACCATCCTGGTTTTCCTACTTGACTTCCTGCTGTCCGAAACTAACAAGTGTTTTTAATTTTAGAAGAACATGGCGTGAGGATCGGGGTCCATCTAGAGCAGTGGTTCTCAACCTTCCTAATGCTGCCGCCCTATAATACACAATTCATGTATAACGATAAAATGATTATCGTTGCTACTTCGTCACTGTAGTTTTGCTACTTTCATGAATCGTAATGTAAATGTTTTTGGAGTTAGAGGTTTGCCAAAGGGGTTGTGACCCACGGGTTGAGGACGCTGTTTTAGAGGCAGAGGAATGGGGAGGGTTAGAAAGAGAGGCAGGATTACAACCCAGAGATCTCCGCACTGAGGGCTACGAATCTGTGGAATCGCCTGAAGTTTTAAAAAATTGTGCAGCCACAGATGCCCAGTCGCCAACCCAGGACACAATAGCCTCTGAATGCCTGGGCCACCTCCAGAGCCTGGCTGATACCCACCATAGTTTCCTCTAAGCTAGGGTGCCCTACATAGCCAGCCGTGTCCCGGTACTGGGCACAGCCATTCACACATCAAGCAATAGTGCAGTTTTAAACGTGTGCTCAGTCTACATGCACGTTCTGCGGGCTCCCATCCATGTCCAGATATACCACAGAATGGGCCCTGGCACCCATGTGCGTCTCACACCACGCTCACTACATTTGTGTGCACACAGAAAAGCAAGCTGGCAGGGTGGCTCAGCAAGCTAAGGCACTGGCCAAGCCTGACCACCTGAGTTAGATCCGGGGGTTGCCCGATACCCCGTGGTAGAAGGAGAGAGCTGACTCCTGTAGGGTTTTGGGGTTTTTTTGGTTTTGTTTTTGTTTTTTTTTGCTGACCTCATGCTCACACCATGGGTGCAGGCAGGCCAGCAGCATGCACACACACACACACACACACACACACACACAAATAAATGTAATGTAGAAGGACAGTGTGGTTCTCACACACTGACACACATCACACACGTGTGCATGCTCTCCATGTTACAACCAACCGGACTGGACTGTAGCAACCCGGTACCCACAAACCCTGGTCCCTCCTCCAGCGTTCCCCACTGCCCCTGCAAGGCTGGAGCCTGGAAGCAGGCTTGGCCTCCCAGCTCCCAAATGACCCAGAGCCTATCTACGGTGTGAACTCATTGAATAAATAATCACTTTTTAATACAAGGGGGTGGGGGTTTATCTCGAGTTACATAAAATTGTGAATTAGTCGCTGCTCCAAATAAATGCGTCCTTGGGCCGGAGAGCAGCGGAGCTGCATGCAGGGTAATTGTGTGTTGGGTGTCTTTCCATTGTTCCCTGGGCCATTAGTCAAAGGGCAAATTAGAAACAATTTCTTGACGACAAAAAAAATTGACTCTTAATTCTTCCCACAGAAGTGGAAGGGACAGGTCCCGAGGCCTAAGGCTGAAGCCTGGTCTGGAGGGTCAGGGGGCCCAGAGGGAGAGGGAACCTGGAGCTGGGTTTTGGAATAGCGTGCAGGTTGGACCAGGCCAGAGAAGGATGGAACTGGGGGCGGGGGGCGGGTCCTAGCATCTGTTTCTCAGTGAGATGACAGTCAAACTCCATCCATCTAGAATCAGGGATAGAAAGGATGGCTGAGAACATTGGGGTTTTACACTCTTCTCAAAGGGGTCAAATGTAAAAGCTTCCTGAGGTCCTGGATCCATGAAGATCCTCTACCATGTCAAGGTCTGACTAGAAGGAATACGGCAGAGGAAGGTCTGAGTGTGGCCAAGTACGTTCCTAACCATGAATCCTACCTGGGTCACCCAAAGGTACCTGCTGGTGCTCTGTGCCTGGGAGTATGGGTGGCCTCTTGTTTGCTAGGTCTTCTGTCTTTGAGGCATACGGTTTGTGCACAGACTTGACTGGAAGGAGAGAAGCAAGTTGGGGTGTCCCGACCCCAAGATGAACGTTCTTCCCCAAAGGATACTTCAAACAGCCCATTTATTTAGCTGGAGCAAGAGGTGTTGCCCTGCCCTGGGGGGGGGGATATTCCAGCCACACACACACCCAGCTCCTGTCCCCTCCCAGCTGGAGAAGGAACGAAACAGAGAAGCCGAAAAGGAAGATTTGCAGGATCCTGTTGCTGAGTGTCCCTGTTCTCCGCACACCTCTGGAGGCCTGGCTGTGCCCCCAGATAACATCGACCCTGAGGCATTTCCCTGACACCGCTCCAAGCCCAGCCAGGAACTTCGCTAAATTGAAGCTGGCTCAAGCCGGAAGGACCCCTGTGGGAGGCACAGGTTTTCCCTTGAAGGCCATAGATAGATCAAGACCTGCTCCTAAGTTTTAAAAAGCCAGGAGAGAGAAGCCCCAGACCATGCTGAAGTCAGATAAACAGCTTCTCCAGCCTCTGCAGCTTCCTCCCAGGGAGGTTTAAATTCTGTTGTTGCTGATTTCCTCCAACCGGGTCAGGAGGCTGCCCAGCCCCCTCCCTGCACAGGAAAGGTGCTTGTTAAACACAGTCGTAATTTGTGGCTAAATATAACCCAGTGTGTTCACACGGAAAGCATAATTCAGAGGGCTCGTTGCGTGAGGTTATCAGTGAGGAGACCCATCTGGGTTAAATTAAAGTGATTTTCATAAGGAGCAGAAGCATCTATTGCTTCTCTGGGCCCTTTCACTGGTGATAGTGTGATATCTGCAGTGAAGGGACCGGAGGAAGGTGGGCGGACGCCCCGCACCCCAGGCCTGAACCCTGGGCCTCCCATTAGAGGTCTCTTCATCCAAGGCCGGCTGTGGCTTCTGCTAAGCCTGCGAAGGTTCTGGAGGAACAGGCAGGCTTTGGGGCGTGGGAGGAGATCTTTGGGGGTCTGGTAAATAAGAAGTGATGGATTTTCCTGTTAGGTTGACCCAAGTAGCCCTCAGTCTTGGCAGTGAGGGTCACTCCCTGCCGCCATAGCCCAGGAGGGAAAGCCCGGATAATCGGAGAGATTCTCAATAATAGGTCAGGATGGCTGAGTGACTGAAACAACCTTGCTTAGGGACAAGTGCCTGGTCAGTCAGTCTTTGTGTTCCTTCCAGGTATATCCCCCAAGGTGAAGCCGGCTTCAGGCTCTCAGACCGACACCTGCTTCCTCTGCTGGCTGCGCCAGGCCTGGCTTTGAAGGAGGTACAGTGGCTACAGGATTACAGGCTTCAGCTGTGTGCAGATGTGTTCACGCAGGTCAAACGGCAGGGTATGTCTGGAGCACCTCTCCGGAGCTAAATTTCCGCTGCCTGGGCTCACAGGGACAGGGAAACCAGAGGAAGCTCGGACCTCTTCTAGGCCCTAGGAAACACATGCAGGCCAAGTGTCAGGGACTCCTCGGACCCAGGGTTTGCAGGAGTCACAGCCCCCAGGCCCTCCTCACTACCCTGTTCCTTCAACAGGCCCTCTACTCGCTTCCTTTCAAGTTCCCATTACTGTGAAAGCCCAACTTTAACTGACTTCCCCACCGCCATTTCTGCCCCACAAAGGGGACCCGTTGGGAGAACCCACAGCCATGAGGCTCTCCTGTTGTTCTAGCGCTCTTGCCTCTCTCTCTACCCCCAGTTGTCTGGTGGTGATTCCCTCTTTGGGCCTGGGACTTGACACCTGGCAGAAGACCCCACCACCAGTACTATAAGACACACTGTGCACCTTCTCCCTGATTTCTGGGGAGATTTGAGCCCTTGGCCTGGTTACCTAAAATATAAGCCAAATAAAAATTTCCCTCCAAGTTACCTCTGAGCATCAGGATCTGTCTCAAGCCTGGAGGCAGCTGGGCCCCCTGACTGCTGGCTCCTGGCTGGAGTGTGGCATGGCCACCGCCTCTTTTGTTAACAGGACAGTTGATCCATTAAATTAAAAATCAGTCAGTAGATCATTTTTTCCTAACGTGCAAAAACACACTCCACCCTAATTCTGAGACATTAATGCCAGTGGAGGCAGGAGACTACCATGGGACAATACCACAAGTGGCCCCCAAAGTAAACTACCAGGATAACCTCTTCACCAGAATCCAGGTTGACCTGAGGAACCCGCCTCAGGGCCAGGGCCATCGCCTAGCGCCCCCGTTCCCCCATGCACTTTCTAGCGTATTCCACTTGGGCAGACACTGAAATGCGGGGTTCAGAGGTCTGTGTCACCCCCAGTGTGGTTGGTACTGGGAATCCAACATGAGGCCCCTTGCTGCTTCCCTGCACACTAGAAGCACAGACACAATTGTGGGGGTGGGAGTTGGCAGGGTTGTTGTCTTCCCACCGGGTTTTTAAGTAGCAAGATTTTTAGATGCAAGCACACAAACAAAAAGCCTCCTGAGGTGGTTGGTAAAAATTCAAAGCCTCTACATCCGAGGCCGAAACAAAAGCTCTTTGAAAGTGCCGCTGCGGAGATGGAGCGCTTCTCGGATCTCGTGGAGCCATCCGCCCGGGACCCGCATCCGGAGAAGGAGCGGGCAGGCGCGGGTGTCCCCACCTGCTCACCGCTCAGTCCTGTCCCCGAGAAGAGGAAAGCGGCCAGAGGCACCATAACCACAAATTTATGGCCTAGGTGACGTGCTTCCCTCTCCCACAATGGGGCCTGGTGACATTAAACAGAAAATTGATGGGAAGGGAGCGAAATCTAATCTTTCTCTTCCACGTCGGCTCTTCGCGCTTTTCGGCGAGGGGGCTGGGGCGGGAGGAAGACAGTGGCTGCCTGGAGTTTACAGCTCTGGGCCAGAGGCTTCTTTCTATCTGGTTTCTCAACACGGGTAGGCTGGGGGGCCGCGACACTTCACGGCTTGCCCACTCGCAGTTGCATTTCGAGGTCCCGGGTCCCAGGAACACCCCATCCAGAGCAGAGCACCCCGCCCCCACCGTGGCCACTAGCGCCCACTCCCCACCACTGACTGCAGCACTGTTCCCCGGGGCGCACCGGGTGCCTCCTGGCACTGAGCTGCTGCGCTGAGTCCTTAAAGGAGCCGCTCTTCAATCAGGCTTTGTCAGAGCGTCTAGGGGAAGGTCACTCCTAGTGGGACAATGCCCTGGGGGCCCCGCTGCCCCGGGGCACACATTACCTCCCCACTCCAGGCTTGTGTTGCACCTGGGTTGTGCCAGCACATCTGGCTGGGGTTTGAGCTTTCAGTGAGGGTGCCCCTGGGGTCCATGGGATGAGGCTCAGGCCTTGCTTGCCTCTGTCTCTGCCAGATTCCACCTCTCTGAACACCTCGAGACTTCTCAGGACCCACCCAGGGAGGGGATGATTCCCATTTTTACAGTCGCTAAATTAAGGCAGTTTGACAAGTAACTTGTCCTCACCCAGGATCTGAATATGTAGACCCTGGGTCCTGACACTTGTGCAGTGAAAGCCAGGAACAGAAATACGTGGGCCTAGGACCGGCATTGGGTGTTTGGGATCACCATACCCAAGAAGAATATTCCAGAAGTCCATTTTCCCAGGTCAGCCCTTCTGAAGGTTACACTCAGCACCCTATCTCAGAGCCTGGGGTAAAGCCCAGCAGGGCAGGTCTCCCTCTCAGAGTCTGGAAGAATAGCTAATGTGCAGTGGGAATCTGGAAGCCAGTCCCCAAAGGGTCAGGTTGGCCTGAAACCAGCAAGGTTACATTTAACAGGCTGGAAGTGAACCTCTACTCTTAGGTTCAAAAATCGGTTGTAAAAATGCAGGCAGCTTCCTGCTGTGGACAGGAGGAGCCAACCACAGCTGCTGTGCCATTCAGACGGGAGGACACACACACACACACACACACACACACACACACACACACACACACGCATGCACGCCCATTCCCAGCCAGTCCCCCTTGTGAATCTCCACAAGTGCCTGCAGCTAAGGGTGGGGGCTCCCAGGATGTCTGACCCAGAACTTCTGATGTCAGGCCCTCTGGGGGAGGGGACGCAGCTGGGGACAGCAGAGAATGGGGTCCTTGTGCCCCTGTCATCGGGCCCAGGGCTTCGATGAACACGGCTTTGTCCGAACCCACACCCCGTGGTGACCACGGGACCAGAGGATCAGTGGGCCTCAGAACAAGAACTGCCTGCTTTTTGGCTTTTTGGCCTTGGTTAACTCTTAAACAGATAATGGCTGCACAGTCTCCCCGGCCATGTGCCTGGGAGCAGGCAGGAGAGATGAAAATTCAGTTCGAAGTCCAAAGTCTGAAACAACTTTGTCAAAAGTCAAGTTTTCTGTTAAAATGACCGTCACCAATGTCGGAGGTAAAAGGTAACCAGGTGGAGAAGTCATCTGACTTACTCGGCCTCCCTTCAGAGTTCAAGGGCGGCTGGCAGCAGAAGCCCACTGACAGTTCCCAGGCTGGCCTGGCCGTGGTGTGGAGCACACCTCCTGAGAATCCTTGGGTATCTGAGAAAGGGCAGAGGGCCTCACGGTGACTCCCTGAGCAGGTGGGTTGTGGAACAGTCCCCGAAGGCTTCCTGGAGGGTGAGTGGGGAGAGGCTTTCCAGAGGCCTGATGATGAATGTGGGGTCCTCCCCGATTGCCTGTGAAGGGGTAGGGCGGTGATGACACTGGGACCCTGGGAACTTGGACCGCAGAGAGTGGCCCCTCCTGGGTCAACAGTCCAAGAACCCTAGAACCGGAGCAGTGGAAAGATAGGGGAGTTTTAGTGTATTTATAATTTTCCCTATTTCTCAAATTTCTCTTGAAATGGATTTAGTCTGCAATCAGAAGCAACCACTCAACACTGCCCCAGAAAATACGCAATGAAAGTGACTTGCTCAAGGTGGGCCCTGCGCCTGAGCTGTCGGACCCTGTGCCCCATCCTCATCTCTGCCCCAAAAGCTCCCGGCATATAGAGAAGGTTTGCAGGGAAGTTACAAAGCACCCCTTCCACCCTCCTCCGTGGTGTAGCTAGTGACAGAGTTGTTTTGGGAGCACACACAGAGAGGCATCTCAGCCAGGTTAGTTGAGGTTCCTGACCATGAGAAGCCCCATAGCTCTGGGGAGGCAAACCAGTAACATTCAAAATTGCATGTTGAGCCCAAAGAGGTCCCAGGTACCCACTACATCAGGGTCTTGTAGGTCCTGGTCTTCAGGCTAGGGCTGGCCTCCATTAGAACTCCAGAGATGAGGAGCAGTCCCGGCAATCCAGAGCCCTGTCCTTGAAGTTGGGGCTAGTGAGCCATGCCATGCTCGGAGCTATGGAGGCGAGCAGCTGCTAGGTGTGGGACTCAGCAAGGCTGGGGTCCCTTCAAAGCCCTTCGCAGGCCCCTACATACTTGTGGTCATGCCCATGTCTGTCCACCCCCATCTCATGTCTGTCTCATCAAGTCTGCCCTGTGACTGGTGATAGTCTGGCTCCAACCATTCCCCAGTGTGGGTCCTGTAGGAAATTTGTCAGGAAGTGGGTGGAAGGTGAGCTCCAGGGATCACCGACTATGTACAGGACCTAGATGTGGCTCGACGTGTGAGCAGGATAGTCCAGGAAGGGTTGGGAAGTTTGGAATCTAAGGGGCCAGCAAGGAAAGGGGGTAAGATACAACAGGGCCCATTGCCACGCTCCACTGGCGAAGAGAAAGTGCCAGACACGGCAAGGTCCCACCCCTCCTAGTAACTGCTTCTAATGGATCACGGGAGGTCTGGCGCATAGGAAGGAGGGAGTCAGTGCTCACTCCACAAATCCTAGGGAGGACACAGGAGACCTGGATGGACATGAAGCCAGGTCATACAAGCCAAACCCTAAGAACCCTGTGCATGAGGTTCAGGCTGTAGCTGTGAAGTCCAGAAACCTAGTGACTACTGGCTCAGGATACTAATACAGACTCAGGGAGCCCCAAGTAGCCCAGAAAAGAGCACTGGGATTCCTTCCTATGCCCCTTCACACCCCAAAGCAGACCCCAAAATGCAAGGAAGGGCCTGCAAGGGTTCTTCATGCCACCCGCTGTTAACCACCTCCCTGACAGGCTAAGTGGGACGGGATGCTGGGAAGGAGTCAAGGCCTAGGAGCCTAGGGGAAATTGTCAGAGTTGGGTGGGGCTGTCCCCCAGAGGAGGAGGAGAAAGATAAGTGTCTTGCCCTGGTGATTCGGGCATTTCCCTCCTATCAGGAAATTCGCATTATTAATAAATCACAGGTCCAAAGTTCAAAGGTTGGGGTGGGAAATTGGAAGCAGAAAAGTGAATGTCTTGTAGTAAAGGAGGTGGCCTTGCCCCACAGGAGGGATGGGGACAGAGGGACCCGAGTATAGTGGAGAGCAGTTCTGCCCCGCCACGTCTTGAACGACCATGACCACCACCCTCACCTGTGACCTTATCCCTCCTCAGAGAACCCCCAAGGCCACAGCAGAGATCTCAGATTCATGGGCCACCTTGTCCCAGAAGCAAGGGTTCTACAGAGGACACCCCCCTCTTGCCTAATCCACACGACACTCTTTCCCACTTCTCAAACCCCTCGGTGATCTGGCTGTCCTGGAAGAAGCCCTTCACTGTCTCCCGTCACACAGAGTGACTAGGCTGTGGCTTGCATGTGCACTCAACAGGCAGAGATGAAAAACCCAAATCTGGCCGGGTGATGGTAGTGCACGCCTTTAATCCCAGCACTCGGGAGGCAGAGGCAGGCGAATCTCTGTGAGTTTGAGACCAACCTGGTCTACAGAGCTAGTTCCAGGACAGGCTCCAAAGCCACAGAGAAACCCTGTCTCGCAAAACCAAAAAAAAAAAAAATTCTGCAAAGAATTGCTTGGGAGAACAGCGACTCTCCCTCGCCCTCCCTGTCCAGATCGGTACAGGGAAGAACGCGATAGGGATTAAAGGAACTCGGTAGATGAGCAGCCTCATGAGCAGTGGGAATCCCTGCTGCCTGACCAGATCAGATGCTCTTTCTTGCCATTTTTTTCTCTTGGTAAAAACAACTGTCCTGACATAATGGGGGCGCACACTTTTAATCCCAGCACTCAAGAAGCAGAGGTAGGCAGATCTCTGAGTTCAAGGCCATCCTGGTCTATGTAGCAAGTTCCGGGACAGCCAGGGCCTGTCTCAAAAAACAAAACAAAGGGCTGGAGAGATGGCTCAGAGGTTAAGAGCACTGGCTGCTCTTCCAGAGGTCCTGAGTTCAATTCCCAGCAACCACATGGTGGCTCACAACCATCTGTACTGAGATCTGGCGCCCTCTTCTGGCGTGCAGGCATACATCGAGGCAGAATGTTGTATACATAATAAATAAATAAATCTTTAAAAACAAAACAAAAAATCCTCTTTTTATCTGGGGCACGCCTCCTGAATGGTCAGGTCCTTGCCTTCTGTCCTGATTCTAGCCCCTGTTCAGGCTTGTCCCTCTGCTGGTGACTTGGCGACAACTCTCAAGTCCACCTCTTGGTGGTAACCCTGCCAGGAGAAACACTCAGGTCTGCTCTTCTTTCCGGTGGGGGGGGGGGATACACATGTCAGGGACTCCTGCCCAGAGACAAGAGAAAGGTGGTGATGAGGATAGCTAATTTGAGGCAGACTCTCACACCATAATCCAGACTAGCCTTGAATCTAGGCAACTCTCCTGCCTCTGCCAAATGCTGAGGAAGCTAATCCCGTGCTACATATGTATATATATGATATCAAGATTGGCTGACCATCTCAAGTTGAAAGGGTTTCAGGTAGGTTGGGAAACCCTGGAGGTTGGGGCAGGAACTGATACACAAAATGACCAGCGGGGCCTGTACCCACGTGCTGGAATCACAGGCGATGCCTTGGGAGTCCCGCTGTACGGAGTTAGGTGGTGCTGCTCCTCCCTGGAAAGGAAGGCAAAGTCCGCTCGGACCTGTGCCTGATTCTAACTGCAGAGATGCCCTTTGCATACATACTGAGATTAATAAGGAGCTGGTGATGAGGTCGTTGTGGACTTGGGAAGATGTAAGAGCGAAACAGAGGGAGATTTGACGTCTTGAAGGCCCGCTGAGGGGGCTGGGAGAGACAGGGAAGAGATGTGGCTTCAGGTTAAGGAGTCTCTGGGCCACCAGCAGCTGGAGGCAGCAGGAAGGGTCTTCCTGGAGGAGGTGGTGTTTGTGTTTTCTCGTCTGCTTAGGGTTGTGGCCCCCCAGGACTGGGAGAGCATAAACCTTGGGTTAAGATGCCTGGCTTGTAGCTCTTTGTTATACACCAGGACTCTGTCTGGCCCATGAGGCAGTTAGTCTGTCCTTGCACAAAATGTTTGGATGTGTTTCCTTGAAAAGATTCAGAGAGACGGGCCTGTGACCAGGGTGTGGGGAGTCACCCTGTGCAACTGGTGAGCAACTGGTTAGGAATTGGTAGAGGTCTGGAGGTAGAGGGGGTGGGATTCAGCCGGGCAAGGTCTGAATGTGTAGGTTCCTAAATTGGAACGTGAGCAGTTCAAACTGGCCTCTCCCCCAGGAAGGGTAGCAGAAGGGGCGCCTGGGTAAGCTGCCTCCTTCCACACATTCCTACGAATCAGCCTTTGGTTCCTTGGGTGACCGCTGCCTGTTCCATGGAAAACCGTCTTGAAGATACTTGGGGACACTTGGGCGTTCAGTGGCTTCCCCAGGCACCCCCTATCTCCAGGCACCCATTAGGCAGAGGATTGTTTTTCTAGGGTGTAAAGAAGGCAGCTGAGGCTCAGTTCTAGAAGGCAGAGGGGACTGGCCAGATTTGACTCAGCCTGGGCCTGTGTGGCCCCTGCTCTTGAGGTACCCTACCTTTCAGACAGGCATGGGGGCATACCCTCAACGATCCCAACACTTGGGAGGCTGAGACAGGAGGGCCACCTGGATTCAAAGCCAGCCTGGGCTACAGTGTGAGACTGCCTTCAACAAAACGACCCCACACACACCTTTCCCTTGCCTGGCTGCTTCTGGGGTAAGACCAAGTGGGTGACTTTGCTTTTCCTTCTGGAGAGATGTTTAGAGGCCTGGAGCACTTCCGGTGGCTGGCGATCGGGACAGCCTTCTAAGGTCCTGGCTGGGAAGGCCTGAGCCCCTTCCTTCATCAGGAGAAAAGTCCTCCCAGTGTCCTGACTGTACGCCAGACCCCAGAGACAACGAAAGGTCTTGCTCTGATCTGTCACCTGGCATAGTCTCAGGGTGGAGAGAAACTGTCTTCTGCGAACAGGTGGAAGACAAATGGGGTCCAGAGAGGAAGAGTGGCTTGCTCCAAGTCACACAGCCTGTGGGGGACAGCCAGGCTTTGGACTTGTCTCTCCCATCCAGACAGAGCTGTCCCTTGGGCTGGAGGCCCAGCCAAGTGGTGCACTGTCTGGCCTCAAGCTTTGAAAACCTGGGTAACTCTGGGATAAGCTAACACTGGATTTATTTAATTAATTTATATTGATTGATTCTGTGCTTTGACAATTATATATATATGTATATTATTATGCATATATGTACAAATGTGTATATTCTGATACACTATCCCTCTTTTATATCTCTATCTATCCTTCCCTCATCCCTGCCAACCCAGAGTAATGACTTTTGATTTTGTTTTCTGTTTAGTTAAGTAACTTATTTTTTGGAAATAGGGTTTCCTGATATAGGGCAGGCTGACCTTGAACTTACAGAGATCCTCTTGTCTTCCCCTCTGCCTTTGGGATGCTGAGGTTAAAGGCGTGTACCACCAAACCTGCTCTATTTAATTTTTTCTGTTTGTTTTTCACAACAGTATTTCTCTGTTTAACAGTCCTAGCTGTCCTGGAACTAGCTCTAAAATTAGGCTGGCTTTGAACTCACAGAGATCTGCCTCTACCTTTGCCTCCCGAGTGCTGGAATTAAAGGTGTACACCACCACTGCCCGGCCCTATTTCATTTTTGAAGAAGGTTTTCATGTACTACAGACTGGCCTCAAACTCTCTACATAACTGAGAATGGCCTTGAACTTCTGATCCTCCTGCTTCCTCATCCCTCACGCCAAGCTTACAAGCCTGTGCACAGACATTGTTTCTGTGGTACTCAGGGCTAAACCTAGGGATTCAGGTATGCCCGCCCGCGTAGGCCACCACTCTGCCATTTCATCAGTTCCTTTAAATAATTAAAAACAGGAAGAACATGAGCAAGGAAGTCAGGACCACGAGGGGTGCATCCACCCACGGAGACGGTGGGACTGATCTAATGGGAGCTCACCAAGGCCAGCTGGACTGGGTCTGAACGAGCATGTGATCAAACTGGACTCTGAACGTGGCTGACAATGGGGCTGACTGAGAAGCCAATGATAATGACCCTGGATTTTGATTCTACTGCATGTACTGGCTTTTTGTGAGCCTAGCCTGTTTGGATGCACACCCACCTAGACCTGGATGGAGGGGGGAGCCTTGGACTTCACACAGGGCAAGGCACCCTGCCTGACTTCTCTTAGGACTGGAGAGTGGGGGGGGGGAGTGGGAGGGAAATGGGAGGAGGTAGAATTTTTTAATAAGTAAATAAATAAAAGCAAAAAAATAATTAAAAACAATCTTCTTACTTTTTTGGTTTTTTTTAAGACAGGGTTTCTCTGTGTAGCCCTGGTTGTCCAGGAACTCACTCTGTAGACCAGGCTGGCCTTGAACTTACAGAGGTCTGTCTGCCTCTGCCTCCTGAGTGCTGGGGTTAAAGCTGTGAGCCACCACCACCCAGCCTTTTTTACTTTTTATACTTTGGGTCTCTCTACATGGTTCAGACTGACCTGAAACTCACCATAGAGCTGTGATCCTCCTGCCTCTGTCTCCCTCGTGCTGAGATTGCTGGTGTGATCCACCGTATCCAGTTACTAGCACTATATGATGTGTCCTTGTGGCCAGGATCTGGCAGGAGCGCGGCTCCCCACCACACTTCCCCTGGTCTCTGGAGGGAGCTTGAGGGGTTGTCAGCCTCTGATAGAGGAAGGGGGAGTGCTGTGGACAGAGAAATGGGGCCCAGAGGCCTGGCAAAGCAAACACGTGAGCAAGAGGCAGCCCAGATCAGCAGGGAGAAGATTGAAGGGAGGAAGAAAAGCCCCTGGATGTGGGGCAGGGGTGGGAGTAGCCTCCTAACAGGAGACAGGAGACGTGAAAGAATCTCCCTCAGGGCTTCCAGGAGGACCCAGCCCTCACCACAAATGGACTTGAGGCTCACAGCCTCCAGAACCCTGAGGCGGTAAATGTGTTCTGTGGGACCAGACTCGTAAGTACACTCCTGTTTGACCATATAAGCCCCTGTTTGTCTTAAGGATTATCTTGGGTTCTCCGGACAGACACAGCCTACATGAGATCTGCTGACACCTACGTTGATGTCTACGTAAAGAGGCCTCTTAGCCGTTAACATGCCAGCATGGAGCTGGTAAGTCCAGCGGCGCGGGGCAGCAGATGGCCTCGTTTGTCCTCCGCTCACTCAGACTGGAAGGAAGCCCTTCTGGCTCTAGGAAGGATCGGCAGTTTTGTTCCATTTGGTTCTTCCTTCAGCTGATTGGACGAGGCCCACCCCCATCAAGAAGGGCCGACCTCTGTGCCCAGTCTCCTTGCACTCCATCAAAGGGTGCCCTCCTCTGGACATACCCCCAAGGGCACACTCAGACTCCATGTCTGGGCATCTCCTGGCCCACTCAAACTGACACAGAAAATGAGCAATTGCCTGCTCACTACAACTAGGAGTGGGACACCATCAGGCATCAGAATGTGTAAAAGTGACCTATCATGCAAATTCTAGCTGGTCTTAATAACAAAAACCTGGAGTCAGATATTAGGGTGTGAAAGCTGAAAGATTAGAGAAGTAGAGCAGCCAGTCGCTAGTTCTTTTTTTTTTTATTTATTAGGTATACAATATTCTGTCTGTGTGTATGCCTGCAGGCCAGAAGAGGGCACCAGACCCCATTACAGATGGTTGTGAGCCACCATGTGGTTGCTGGGAATTGAACTCAGGGCCTTTGGAAGAGCAGGCAATGCTCTTAACCTCTGAGCTATCTCTCCAGCCCCAGTCGCTAGTTCTTACCTCTCCAAATGCTCAGACCAAAGTGGGCACGATCCTGTCTCTACGAAACCTCAGACTGAATCCTGAGCTCCTGTCTCCTCCAGCCCTTTCTTTATTCCTCTCCCCACTTCTAAAGCACATCACTTCCTGTCTCTACCTCCCTAGTGCTGGGATTAAAGGTGTGAGCTATGTTTCTCTATCAGACTGATTCAATCTTGTATAGCCCAGGGAAGCCTTGAACTCACAGAGATCCGGTCTTCCGAGTGCTGGGATTAAAGGTGTGTGCCACCATCGCCTGGCCTCTATGGCTAACTAGTGGCTAGCTCCGCACTCTGATCTTCAGGCAAGCTTTTTTTGTTAAAGCACAAACAAAATATCACCACGGTGACCAAATGATTCTTGGAAGTGGTCACCCTGCTGTGCACTCTCTCTCGGGACCTGAGGGAGTACCAAGCTGCTTCCCAGCCTTAGGACTCAGCATTGTCTCTCTTGTTTTAGCTGTGGTAGGGACTATGAAGTCACATCCTCCGGGCTTAAGTTTCCCTTTCCCTAGTGACTGATAAGGCTGGCCATTTGTTTCCCTGCCACGAACCATTCTGATACCTTTTGGGTCTACAAAGTGACCGTCTGATTGTTTTACAAACTGGTTGCTTTCTTGCTGGTTTGTGGGAGTTCTTGGTATCTCATGAATGCTGGTGTGGGAAGTCCCCCAACAGGATGCAAAACCTTGACCAACCATCTCTCTGTCCACCTATCGAGACACACAGAGGTGGGAAGGGATGTGTGACTCACGTTTCCACTCTCCTAATGGCTCCACCAAGCTCAAGTTACTTCTTTTTGTTTGTTTGGTTTTGTTTTTTCGAGATAGATTTGAAACCTGTTCTAGAACTCACTCTGTAAACCAGGCTGGCCTCAAACTCCCCTTCCGAGTGCTGGGATTAAATGTGCCATCACCGCCCGGCCTCCTCCAAGTTCTTAATGTTTTCCCTGCTCTGTGGTGCCAGGGATCAAACCTAGGGCCTTGTGCATTGTCAGGTGAGCATTCTACTACTCAGCTGCTCTACCAAAAAAAAAAAAAAAAAAAAAAAAAACATTGCTGATGGTTGAGCAGCAGTTAAGAGCACCGGCTGCTCTTCCAGAGGACCTGGGTTCACCTCCTGCACCCACAGGGCGGCTCACAACTGTCCGTAACTCCCGTTCTAGAGGATCTGACACCCTTACATAGGCAAAGCACCAATGTACACAAAACAAATCATTAAAGATTCCATCACATTCCTTTACTCGTGTGCTGTATGTGCATGCACGCCAAGGTGCATGCATGGAGGCCGGAGGATGAGGGCAGCTGGCAGGAGTTGCTTCTCCTCTCCCGCCACGCAGGTCCTGGGGACTGGCAGCGGCCACTCTGACCACAGAACCAGCACAGTCAGCCCCATTTTCACATTCTTGTCTCGTGGTTTTCATGGCTGCTGCCACTGCAGCAATCTCTGCTGACGCAGTGCCTGGAAAAGCTCCCGTATTTTATTCTAGAAGATTTGGGGTCTATTTCTCGCCCTCTGGTCCATGATCCACTTTTAATTATTTTTTTTATATATATGTGATATGGTGCTGCGCCGAGGGCAGTTTGTCCTGTCACTGTCCAGCTGACGTGGCACCCAGGGATGAAGAGCTGCCCTGCCTGCGGCCCTGCAGTGGTCTTTGTTGGAAACCAGCAGGTGGGGGAGGGGTGGCTTCCTGGACCCGCCCTTCTGTCCACTGGCCTATTTGACTGCACTAGTGCCAATCATCTGGGCCTTTACTGGCTACTCAGAGCCCACCCACAGACTGAGGCAGCAGGGCCTCAGGTTGAGGCTATGGGCAGGCCACAAAGCTTACCAGCCGTCTGGCCCGTGTGTCTCCTCAGCTCCCTCTCCCTGCAGAATGGCTGCGCTCCCTCCTCTATGTGACCCTCAGGACGTGAACTGGACTGCCCAACTGCCTGCTAGAGGCCTGACCAAGATCCTGCTGCAGTTGCCAGGGAGGGCCTTCTCAGGCCTGACCCGAGCTGGACACCCTCCTAGCCTGAACCAGTCCACCCTACTCAGAACCGTCCCAATTAGGGCCACCTGAAGTCTGTCCTGAAGAGACAAGGCATCATAGGGGACAGCAGTGGCCTTCCTGTCCCCTCTGCACAGCAAGCTCTATGGGCCTTATAGGCCTCGCATGTGCACAAGTAGGAGGGACCCACATGGAGCCAGACGCTGGGGCTTCTGGGGAAGTGAGGACCAGATTGAGAAGGGAGCATGTCGGGGCTGCCTGGGGTCTGCCGGCCATAAAGTGCTGCCGTCTGAGGGCAACTGTGAGAAGAGAGGAGCAGGTCCTGGAGATATGGGGTGCAAAGGTCGTGAGGCTTCCAGAAGGGTGAGGAGGCCAGGAGCCTTCCTGTGGGATAGGAAGGGGAGAGGGAGGAAGGATGGAGGATTTGGAGGTGGGGACAGAGTGGCTGGGTTCCAGAAGTGCTTGCGGGCTACCTCCAGATCTGGTACTGAGACACAGGGAGCCAGGTCAGGGCCTTGGCACGAGAGGACAACAATGACCGCCCTGGAATTAGACAGGAAGGGTCAGGGCAGCAGAGAGGACCTCTGACAGTCAGGGAAAGAAGAGGCGCTGGGCCTGGGAAGGACAGGGCTCGGACTAAATTCTCCATGATGCCTAGGGGCCCCACGGGTGCAGGGGTTGGAAGGGCCTACAGCCCTGGGCCTGACCTCTGAGGGCTGCTTCTCTAAGCTGTGGGTCAAGGTTGGAGAGCCCCTAAGAAACCTGGGCCCTCTCCCGTGTCCGTCCACCAGACTGACAGTCGGGAGCTGGGGTGTATGAAGCATGTCCTCCCTGCTGGGCACATGAACTTTCGGGCATACCGGGGAGGGGAAAACAGCAGTGTAGATAGGGTCATGGCCAGGGCAGAAAGGGCCAGGATGGAGCCTCAGGCAGAAGGAGGTCAGAGAGGGGACACCAGGGCAGGTCAGGGAGGCGTCAGAAAGCCTGGAGAGGGAGACTTCTCTAGGAAAGGGTCACCCTTGGACCCCCGAAGAAGGCTTAGTGGTGGCCCTGACCCTCACCCACTCTCCTTGTATCCACACCTCAAGCTAAATCCCATCGCAGGGAGCCGGCAGCTATGTGGCCCCTGAGTACCAGGTGAAGTTCTGACCTTCCTTCCCTGCCAGGTTTTCTGGCCTCAACTTTCTGACACGTGAATACATACGTACAGGCAAAACACTCATACGCATTAAACAAACAAGCAATAAATGAATACTTTTCAGTGACCATGGGCTCTGCAGAGTGGCCGACAAGAGATAATGTCCAATTGCTGAGGCTGCAAACCTGAAACCAAGGTGGGGAGGGTAGTGCCTCTAGTGCTAAGGGCTGGGTCTGTGTCCCCTGCTGAGCTCCAACTTTTCCAGGCCAGCATGCAAGTCAGGTGGCAGGAGGCAGCCCCGCTGTCCCTGCTCCATATTCATGCGGCTCCTTGGTCTCAGATGCTGCTCTGCCTCACCCAGGTTCTCCCATATATATATGTGTGTGTGTGTGTATGCATACACGCATGCATGCATGTATGTATGTACATATACATATATGGGGATATATAAATATGAGAGATATATGGGAAAATATAAATATGGGAGCTATATATGGGAATATATAAAATACATATATTGTTTTTTGTTTGTTCATTTGTTTGTTTGAGACAGGGTTTCTTTGTCTAGCCCCGGCTGATGATCTAAATTGGAGCACCAGGGTGGGAGGAGAGACCTGACCCCAGCAGATGGTTACCTGACTTCTACACACTCCATTGCTCATGCCCCTGTCAATGAATAAATAAATAAATAAATAAATAAATAAATGGACTAAAAACTGTGACTCTGTGTATATATGTAAATAAATATACACTTTAGCATTGTTTTATAATTATTTGGGGTGGGTCATGGCTAGCGAGTTGGCTCAGCAGTTAAGAACACTTGTTCTTGTAGATAATCCAGGTTCTATTCCCAGCACCCAACATGGTGGCTCACAACAACCTATAACTCCAGTTCCAGGGGATTCCACACCCTCTTCTGGCCTCCACAGCACTGCATGCATGTGAGGCACAGCCATACATGCACACAAAATACCCCCACAAAAATAATAGAAATGTACTTTTTGTTTGTATTTTATGTGTATAGCTGTTTTTCTTATATGTATGTGTGTATACCATATGCATGCAATGCTTGCATAGGACAGAAGAGGGCGTCAGATCTCCTGGAATTGGAGTTACAGATGGTTATGCGTGCCATATAGGTGCTGGATACCAAACCTGGGTCCTCCGCAAGAACAACAAGTGCTCTTGACCACTGAGTCATCTCCCCAGACCCTATTCTTCTTTATGGCCTGCACCTGAGCTGAGGGTCCCCTTCTTCAGGTATCTGCAGTAAGGAGAAAGAGGTGGCTTTCCCAGGCACCCCATTGTCACGGTGGTACCCTGAGAGTGGAGGCACTGCCCACTACAGCTAGTCAAGCTCAGGGTTATCTCATTGTCCGCTCATCCTTGCTGAGGGATCTCTCATAGAAACAAGAGCTTCCTGTCAGCTAGCTGGCCCAGGGCCATTCCATTCCAGGGTCCCCACAAAGTAGCTCACAGCCCCCAGGACTCCAGCACCCATCTGATGTAGACAAGGCTAGCCGTTTGCAGGAGCCAAGCCTCGTGACCCTACACCCCTTCCTCGTGACCCTACACCCCTCCCTCGTGACCCTACACCCCTCCCAGAGGAGACATGGCAAACAGAAGGAGCCCAGTGGCCAGCAGTCCTGGGGCCTGACGCCAGGAGCCTGAGGATACCACACTCTATCTAAGCTTGCCTTGGGCCAGTCTGGTAGAGGTGAGACTCTTCAGTGGCTTCTAAGCCACCCTACCATGTCTGGGCTCTTCACACCGCTGTGAGCGAGACCCTATCTTCACTATGGTAGAACACCAGCAGCCTTGCTCTACATGGGACCCTGGACCGTTCGTTCCAGAAGCTGCTGCAGTCTCCAATCTATGTGTATAAGGACCAGCATGAGCCCAGAAACCTCTGGCGTAGCACACAATGGCAGGACAGGTAGCCCTACCTCTCCCTCCCTGGGCAAGGGCAGAGCAGAATCAGTCCAGATATCTTGGAAGCCACCAGGTTTGTCTGTTGAAATGTGGGCCCATGGTTCATCCACCTGCTCCCTTTTGTCAGTGTGGAGGTGGCTTCTGTCACCCCCTCTGTTCTGTATCTATGGGGTACTGAGCCTTTGTCTGTGGTTCAAGGCTCTGACAGAGCCAATAGCAACCTGACGGCAAACACCTTCCCCCTTTGGCTCTGTGGGTTTTGTTTTTTTCAAGACTAGATTCTTCTGTGTGGTCCTGGCTGCCCTAGAACTCACTTTGTAGACCAGGCTGGCCTCGAACTCACAGAGATCTGTCTGCCTCTGCTTCCTGTGTGCTGGGATTAAAGCCATGCACCATCACACCCAGCCCTTTCTTTTCTTTTTATATATATAAATAGATATATAAAATGTGTACATACCGCTGTGCACCAGTTGGCACCTGATACCTGGGGGCCAGAAAAGTATTTTGGATCTCCTGGAACTGGAGTTAGTACTTGGCTGTGAGCCACCATGTGGGTGCTAGGAATCAAATTTAGATCCTCTCTCTGCGGGAGCAACAAGTGGTTTAATCGCTGAGCCATCTCTCCAGCCCTAATGAAGGGGAACTTAGAATTTAGGATTCTCCTGTCTCCACCTCCCAAGTGCCGGGACAACAGGCATGCACCACTGTTTCCCGGCTGCTTCCAATACGCTGAGGTGCTTTCCGTGTGGCTTCTGGGGTCCTTCTGGCCACATCCTCATTTCCCGTTCACTGTGCCCCTCCCCCAGCTCACCAAGGGTTTAGACATCCAGGTACCCAGGGATCCAGGCATTAACCTGAGCCAGTCACAGCCATGCTGATAGGACAAACTACAAAGCAAGCACCTTTACCTAATGAGCCTTCTGACCAGGTCCCCTTTTTAATCTTTTTTTCTTTCTTTCTTTCTTTCTTTCTTTCTTTCTTTCTTTCTTTCTTTCTTTCTTTCTTCTTCTTCTTCTTCTTCTTCTTCTTCTTCTTCTTCTTNGGGAATATATAAAATACATATATTGTTTTTTGTTTGTTCATTTGTTTGTTTGAGACAGGGTTTCTTTGTCTAGCCCCGGCTGTCCTGGAACTCAGTCTGTAGATCAGTCTGGCCTTGAACTCATAGAGATCCACCTGCCTCTGCCTCTTGAGTGCTGGGGTTAAAAGTATGCACCACCACACCTGGCTGATGATCTAAATTGGAGCACCAGGGTGGGAGGAGAGACCTGACCCCAGCAGATGGTTACCTGACTTCTACACACTCCATTGCTCATGCCCCTGTCAATGAATAAATAAATAAATAAATAAATAAATAAATGGACTAAAAACTGTGACTCTGTGTATATATGTAAATAAATATACACTTTAGCATTGTTTTATAATTATTTGGGGTGGGTCATGGCTAGCGAGTTGGCTCAGCAGTTAAGAACACTTGTTCTTGTAGATAATCCAGGTTCTATTCCCAGCACCCAACATGGTGGCTCACAACAACCTATAACTCCAGTTCCAGGGGATTCCACACCCTCTTCTGGCCTCCACAGCACTGCATGCATGTGAGGCACAGCCATACATGCACACAAAATACCCCCACAAAAATAATAGAAATGTACTTTTTGTTTGTATTTTATGTGTATAGCTGTTTTTCTTATATGTATGTGTGTATACCATATGCATGCAATGCTTGCATAGGACAGAAGAGGGCGTCAGATCTCCTGGAATTGGAGTTACAGATGGTTATGCGTGCCATATAGGTGCTGGATACCAAACCTGGGTCCTCCGCAAGAACAACAAGTGCTCTTGACCACTGAGTCATCTCCCCAGACCCTATTCTTCTTTATGGCCTGCACCTGAGCTGAGGGTCCCCTTCTTCAGGTATCTGCAGTAAGGAGAAAGAGGTGGCTTTCCCAGGCACCCCATTGTCACGGTGGTACCCTGAGAGTGGAGGCACTGCCCACTACAGCTAGTCAAGCTCAGGGTTATCTCATTGTCCGCTCATCCTTGCTGAGGGATCTCTCATAGAAACAAGAGCTTCCTGTCAGCTAGCTGGCCCAGGGCCATTCCATTCCAGGGTCCCCACAAAGTAGCTCACAGCCCCCAGGACTCCAGCACCCATCTGATGTAGACAAGGCTAGCCGTTTGCAGGAGCCAAGCCTCGTGACCCTACACCCCTTCCTCGTGACCCTACACCCCTCCCTCGTGACCCTACACCCCTCCCAGAGGAGACATGGCAAACAGAAGGAGCCCAGTGGCCAGCAGTCCTGGGGCCTGACGCCAGGAGCCTGAGGATACCACACTCTATCTAAGCTTGCCTTGGGCCAGTCTGGTAGAGGTGAGACTCTTCAGTGGCTTCTAAGCCACCCTACCATGTCTGGGCTCTTCACACCGCTGTGAGCGAGACCCTATCTTCACTATGGTAGAACACCAGCAGCCTTGCTCTACATGGGACCCTGGACCGTTCGTTCCAGAAGCTGCTGCAGTCTCCAATCTATGTGTATAAGGACCAGCATGAGCCCAGAAACCTCTGGCGTAGCACACAATGGCAGGACAGGTAGCCCTACCTCTCCCTCCCTGGGCAAGGGCAGAGCAGAATCAGTCCAGATATCTTGGAAGCCACCAGGTTTGTCTGTTGAAATGTGGGCCCATGGTTCATCCACCTGCTCCCTTTTGTCAGTGTGGAGGTGGCTTCTGTCACCCCCTCTGTTCTGTATCTATGGGGTACTGAGCCTTTGTCTGTGGTTCAAGGCTCTGACAGAGCCAATAGCAACCTGACGGCAAACACCTTCCCCCTTTGGCTCTGTGGGTTTTGTTTTTTTCAAGACTAGATTCTTCTGTGTGGTCCTGGCTGCCCTAGAACTCACTTTGTAGACCAGGCTGGCCTCGAACTCACAGAGATCTGTCTGCCTCTGCTTCCTGTGTGCTGGGATTAAAGCCATGCACCATCACACCCAGCCCTTTCTTTTCTTTTTATATATATAAATAGATATATAAAATGTGTACATACCGCTGTGCACCAGTTGGCACCTGATACCTGGGGGCCAGAAAAGTATTTTGGATCTCCTGGAACTGGAGTTAGTACTTGGCTGTGAGCCACCATGTGGGTGCTAGGAATCAAATTTAGATCCTCTCTCTGCGGGAGCAACAAGTGGTTTAATCGCTGAGCCATCTCTCCAGCCCTAATGAAGGGGAACTTAGAATTTAGGATTCTCCTGTCTCCACCTCCCAAGTGCCGGGACAACAGGCATGCACCACTGTTTCCCGGCTGCTTCCAATACGCTGAGGTGCTTTCCGTGTGGCTTCTGGGGTCCTTCTGGCCACATCCTCATTTCCCGTTCACTGTGCCCCTCCCCCAGCTCACCAAGGGTTTAGACATCCAGGTACCCAGGGATCCAGGCATTAACCTGAGCCAGTCACAGCCATGCTGATAGGACAAACTACAAAGCAAGCACCTTTACCTAATGAGCCTTCTGACCAGGTCCCCTTTTTAATCTTTTTTTCTTTCTTTCTTTCTTTCTTTCTTTCTTTCTTTCTTTCTTTCTTTCTTTCTTTCTTCTTCTTCTTCTTCTTCTTCTTCTTCTTCTTCTTCTTCTTCTTCTTCTTCTTCTTTTTAATTTATTTTGCCCCTCCCCACCTCAGTGCTGGGGATGGAATGGAATCTGGGGTGTGAATTCATTCCTGTAAGCTCTCTACCCCTGAGCTACAGCCCAGATCTACAGAATTTTTTTTCTCAAAAAAATTGAAGGACATAAAAGATTCTAAAGCACAAGAATCATGCAGGTGTGCACAAAAAAAAAATTGAAAATAAAATTTATGTCCTGGCAATGCTGAAGCATGCATGGGCAGACCGTACATGGCGGTTCTGTTGAACTCGTCCATATTGGGTTCCATGGTCTAAGCTGATGAGGACAACTGACCAGGTCTCTTCCTTAAGAGGACACCAGACCTCATTACAGATGGTTGTGAGCCACTGTGTGGTTGCTGGGAATGGAACTCAGGACATTTGGAAGAGCAAGCTTTGCTCTTAACTGCTGAGCCATCTCTCCACAGGCGTGCACAACTTCCCCTGAAATGTCTGTCACTATACAGACGCAGGCAGCACACTTGGTTTTGGCAGTGAGAACACACACGGCTCAGTGTTTTGAAGATCTTTCTCCGGCTTCTGTTTCTTGTGTTCCACACGATTCCTTAGTGGTATAAAAATCCTGCTCTTGGTTGGGCTATGGTGGTGCACATCTTTAATCCCAGCACCCGAGTGTAGAAGGAGTGGCGGACTGCGTTCCCGCCAAGCTCCCGCACGGGGCTAGCTTTATACCCAAAATAACAACACACAAATTGTATTCTTTTAAACACTGCTTGGCCCATTAGCTCTAGCCTCTTACTGGCTAACTCTCACATCTTGATTAACCGATTTCTATTAATGTGTGTAGCACCACGAGGTGGTGGCTTACTAGGGAAGATTCTAACCTGTGTCGGTCTTGGGTAGGAGAAGCATGGCGTCTGCCTTATTGCCTTCTTCCCAGCGTTCTGTTCTGTCTTCCCTGCCTACCTATGTTCTGACCTATCAGGCCAAGCAGTTTTCTTTATTAATTAACCAATGAAAGCAGCAGATAGATAGAAGACCCACCTACATCACCCGGGAAGCAGAGGAAGGCAGATCTCTGTGAGTTCAAGGCCAGCCTGGTTAACAGAGGTAGTTCCAGGACAGCCAGGGCTACACACCCCCACACAAAAAGTCCTGCTCTTGCTTGAGCCACTGACCTCTCATGGTCTAGCACAGCCTTGGAGGAGGTGCTCAGCGAACCCTCAGGGACCTACGTGAGTATGAGAAGTTGTTCTAACTCTGGTGCTGTCAGCCAACTGAAGTTGTCCCTCCACGGCTGAGCAGCTCTCCAAAAGGCCCAGAAAAGAAAGTAATTCGTAAAGCATGCTGCTGTCTCAGGGACCACTCCCCACTCTGCGGCTGGAGTGGAGCACTCCCCCTCTGCGGCTGGAGTGGGCAGTAGTCCTACCCTTTGGAAAGCCCATGTCCACAGCTGTTACCGTGGCCCTTTAGGTAATGGCCTCTGTCATTGGATGAAACTTGGATCTAAACCAAAATGTTCTAAAAGATCACAGTTGCAAGCCCTGGGGGGAGGGCTCATCACAGATGAGGGGTCCTGACCACTTTGGTTTACATCTTCCTGGGCTACGTAGCAAGTTCTAGATCAAGAAATTTAGTGAGAGGTCTCACCAAAACCAGAGAGACAGAGATTTAGAGACAGAGGCAGAGAGGCAGAGACAGAAACAGACAGAGACATAGAGACAGAAACAGAGAGACAGAAACAGAGAGACAAAGACATAGACAGAAACAGACAGAGACATAGAGACAGAGGCAGAGAGACAGAGACAGAAACATAGAGACAGAGGCACAAAGACAGAGACATAGAGACAGAAACAGACATAGAGGCAGAGACAGAAACAGAGAGACAGAGACATAGAGACCCCCAATACCTGTGACTGTGAAAACAGGGTCCTTGTATATAACCCAAGGTAAAGATTGTTGTTAAGACTGTTGGCAACTGAACTGGGCAGCCTGATTGATGATAGAACAGGGGTCCAGACTCAGCGACTGACTCCCTGAGAAGCTGACAGTAATTTGCCTACAGAGATGAGTTACCTTGGGAAAACAGATGGAGCTGCATACCTGCACGCCAAGGGCACCAAGATGCATCACTAGCACCCCGGAAGCCAGATAGAGCACAGGGTGAGTCCTCTCTCAGCCTTTCCCTAGAAGCCTGCCCTTAGACACCTCATTCTCAACTTCAGGATCCCAGTGAAAACCAGCGTCTGTGGTTTAACCCCCAGTTTGTGGTCATCTGGTGCCTAAGAAGGTCACATTATCCCTCCTCCTTCTCTCTATTCCCTTTCAGGGGACCCAAGAACCAGGGAATGGGTGCTTGGTGATGTGAGGAGACAGGAGGCCGTGGAGAGGTGCTCGCCTGGGCCCCTGAGCACTGGTAAGTGACTTAGGCTAACAGTGCCTGGAGCCCCTTGGGGAGGGAGTGGGGACCTGAAAGGAGGGCAGTGACAGGTGCAGCTGTGGCGCTGGTGTGAACCCGGCTTTCTTATTATAGACGGATCTACAAGTAGACAGGGCAGAGTGTGTGTCTAGGTCTGGCCCGAAGGCCGCAAGTCCTGGCAGCAGTGAACAAACCCAGCTCAGAGCCGCCTCCTCGATCCTGAGCTAACAGAAGTCAGGGGCTCTGGGAGGAGCCAGGCCCAGGACTGGACACAAAAGATGCAAGATGAACCCAGATGCCTCCACATGCCAGAAAGCCAGGAAGTGCTCAAGGGACAATGGAACCACAGGGAAAGGCAGGAACCGGCCGGAAGGGCTTCCCTTTGACTGGACCTGGACAGACTGAACAACACGATATAGTAATGGACTGCTATCTTTATTTACTATGTAAATAATTCATGATAAAAATAAATGATTGAATACGTGAATGGGGGAGAAAGCTGACTCCCAAACGTAAGAGGAATAATGGGACTAGAGAGGCTCCATTTGGCAGTCGGCTTATTAATAATTGATTCGGGGAAGAATCAACAGCGGATGCTCCAACTCCTGGTGAAAGGTCAAAGGAAGCGGGCTATTTACTTAGCCTTGCCTATCTGCTCTCAGAGCACTTGCTAATTATTACTTAGTAATTAGTAAGTTCAAAATACTAATTAATTAACCGCACCATGGAGGAACCTGGCAGACATCACCTTCAGCCAAGTGGCAAACATCAGTATCACCGGAGAGGGTTGAACAGACACCCTGGGCCTCCCCACATGCTGTGGCAGAGGCTTGCAACATCACTTCTGAGAGAGAGAAGGGACCAGATACGACAAAGAGACAGACAGACTGAACTCGGGGGTATTTTACAACATCCGCCTGTGCTCCTCAGAAATGAAGCACAGAGAAGAAAAACACAAAAGTAAATTTACCAAGCTGCGCCCCTGGTGGCACAGACCTGCCATCCCAGCCCTCAGAGTCCAGAAGACCAAGTTTAGTCTCAGCCACATAGTGAGGTTGAAGCCGGGCTGGGCTACTGAAACCCATCTTCAAGAAGGAAAAGGTTGCCCTGGGTGTTTTCCAGGGCTGAGGAGCAAGCTCCTACGGGGGTTTAGGTATTCTTGCGAAATGCTCACCCACTGAGCTACAACCATAGCTTAAAACTAACTTAACCACGTTTCACTTGAGATGTTTAGAAGTGACCCTCTGGCCGGGCCGTGGTGGCACATGCCTTTAATCTCAGCACTCAGGAGGCAGAGGCAAGTGGATCTCTGTGTGTTCAAGACCAGTCTGGTCGACAAAAGCTACTTCCAGGATATCTAGGACGGTTACACAGAGAAACCCTGTCTCGAAAAGGCAGTGACCCTCAGCTGCCTTATGAAATGACAGCCACTTCCAGAGGTCCAGCTCTGGTCCACAGGAACCCCACAGTGGGCAGCTGCGAGACCTGGAGTAAGCTCCCTGGCTTCCGACCTTCACGGACAGATCCGCTAGACACCTTCGCCCAGGCGGCCTTCCTCCCTGAATTCCAGGCAGCTGATCCAGCTCTCAGACCAAACCGTGGAATAACATCTTCACAGGCCCACGCCTCAGAGGAAGACTGGGTTCTAAGTTGAAGGGTGCTGCAGAAATACAACAAAAGCCCTGAGAGACTAGGCTGTGCTCTTGACTTACAGGAGACTTTATCGGTGTGGCTGGTGGAGCAGGAAGTGCTCTGTCATTCCCAGCTGCATTGAGGTCCTGATTCCTACTGCTCGGCTGCCTCCGTGGGGCGAGGGGGGGGAGGGGGGGAGGCTGGCCAGGAGACTGCAACTGTGTGCAACAAACTATCAAACGGTTCAAAAATAGAATAAGAAAGTGTGGGGAACGGCTGGCACTTCGGGAGTCAGGTGGATAAAATATAGGTGCTTTTTTGCACTAGTCTAACAACTTTTCTATAAGTTGGAAATTATTCAGAAGTAAAAGCTTTAAAAAAAAAAAGTGTTGAATCTGAGGGCATGGGCCTGTAATCCCAGCTACTCCAGGAGGCTGAGGCAGGAGCTTTATCAGTTTCAGGTCTTGTGGGCCTCTTAGTGAGGCCCTGTCTCAAGACACAAAGTGGAAAGAAGCCTGCTGTGGGAGAATGCTCTTGTACACTATAAAGATTTGTCACTTGTATTGGTTTAATAATACACTGATTGGCCAGTAAGCCAGGCAGTATAGGTGTGGCGACCAGACTAGGAGAATTATGGGGAAAGGAAAGGCCAAGATGCAGCTGCAAGCCAGATGCAGAGGAAGCAAGATGAAAATGCCCTTACTAAGAAAAGGTACCAAGCTATGCGGTAAAACATAGATAATAATTATGGGTTAATTTATGCTGTAAGAGCTGGTTAATAATAAGCCTGAGCAATAGGCCAAACAGTTTGTAATTACTATTAAGCCTCTGAGTGTTTATTTGGGAACTGGCAGGTGGAAGAGAAACCTCCCTCTACAGAGGCCTTGTGTGGTGGTGTGATGGCTAGAGCCATCATTGTCACAGGTTCTAGAGTCAATGGGAAGAGAGCCAACAGCCACACCCAAGAGGGCTGTCTTGTGTAGCCTGAATAATAAAAACACAGAGACAGATATTGGGGTTCAACCTGAAGATCAGAAAAGCAAAGCAGCCAAGTCACTAGAGAGCTCTCTCCTCTCTGTCTTCAGACTGTAAGCGAAGGGAGTTCCTATCTCATCCCGCCTTATATTTCTCTCTAGTGCTGGGATTAAAGGCGTGCACCGCCACTGCCCTGCAGCTAACTAGTGTGGCTGCTGGGATTAAAGGTGTGTGCCACCACTGCCTAGTCTGTATGACTGACAAGTGTGGCTGTTTTGCATTCTGATCTTCAGGCAAGCTTTATTTATGAAGATACAAATGAAATAGCGCTACAGTTGTGACTAGGTTCGCGGAGGCAGAGGCAGTAGCACACACTGTAGGGGAGACAGTGCCATTCCCTGGGCTTGTGCACTGGGCTGCCTCCTTACTGCAGGTCCTTCCCCCCATGGTGGACTGTGTCCCTAAACTGTAAGCCAAAATCAGCTCATTCCGCTTAAGTTTCTCTGTCAGTGGACAAGTGAGATGGGTGGGAATATAATACAGTGACGGAATGCGAAGCCCTGGGTTCAGTATCCAGAAGAAGAATTATATATTTATTATTTACTTATAAAAATAAATAATTGTGTTTATTTATGATTTATTTATAATTATAAAATATAAATAAATATATTGTTGATTTATTTAAAGGATGGGACTGGGAAGATGGCTCAGCAGTTAGGAGCACTTGCTGCTCTTCATGAAGACGTGGGTTCAGTCCCCAGCATCCTTGTCTGGTGGCTCAGGACTGGCTCTAACTACAGTTCCGGGGAGATCTGTTGTACTCTCCTGGCCTCTGTGGGCACTGCACGCGTGTGGCACACAGTGAGACATGCACAGATACACATAAATCAGATAAAAATAAATCACAGAAACAATGGCTATAAAAAGAAAACGTCACAGAGGTGAGCCCAAGAATACGAATGGCTATCTCGTTAGGGGCAACACAGATGGCAGATACGTACACACAGAGGCTTCGCTTCTCCCTTTGTCAGGGAAATGCAAATTAAAGCCACCAAAAGATATCAGTCTATTCCCATCAGAATGGCTAAAATGAAAGAAATGGTCACAAAAGCATATGCTGGCGAGGATGTGGAGAGCTGTGGGGACATGAAGTGACACAACTTTGGAAAACAGTGTGGCAGTTTCCTTGGAAACAAACATACTACGGAATAACCACACAACCGCATTCATGGGAATTTATACCAGAGAAATGAAGATTAACGTTCACACAGCATCCTGAAGGGAGATTCACACAGCAGGAGATGGAGCGATGTCTCAGTGATCAAGAACATTCACACGCTTCCAGAGGACGGAGCACACACACCAGGCTGCTCACAAGAAGAGCCCTCACACGCTTCCAGAGGACAGAGTCCCAGCACACACACCAGGCTGCTCACAACTGCCTGTGATTCCAGCCCCAGGTGTACTCCGGGGCCCGGCATGTGCTTCACCTTACGCACGCATATGCAACAACAGTTTTACCATTTGGTTTTGTGTTTCTGAGAAAGGATATCTCTGTGTCCTGAAGCTCTCTATGTAGACCAGGCTGGCTCAGACTCACAGAGCTCAGCCTGACTCTGCCTCCTGGGTGCGGGGATTAAACACGTGCGCCACCACCATGCCGTGCTGATCATTTTGGAAACAATCTTTACCAGGAGCAGTGGTGCACACCTTTAATGCCAGCACTTTGGAAGTAGAGGCAGGAGGATCTTTATGAATTTGAGGCCAACCTGTTGAGGCATGATATAGCTAGATCTGGGCAAACTAGGGCTTATTTATATTGAATTATAATTCAATATAAATAAACAAATCTTTAAAAAAAAACAAAATGCACACAGCAGCTCTGCTCCTTGCTTTAGCTGTTTGCTGCTGCTGTGAAAGAGAAAACACATGTCCAAGGTGACTTATAGAAGGAAGGGTTTATCTGGACCTCCTGTTCCAGGATAAGAGCATGTCACTGTCATAGATGGTGTGTGAACGTGGACCTCTATGTCTCCGGGATAAAGTTCCAGGAATGAAATTGTGTCATATTTCACAGCTGTTTCTGAGGAAACTGTTAGACCATTTTTTGAAGTTGTGCCATTTTATGCCTTTAATCCCAGCACTCAGGAGGCAGAGACAGGAGGATCTCTGTGAGTTTGAGGCCAGCCTGGTCTACATAGTGAGATCCAAGCCAACCAGGGCTATGGCAGAGAAACCCTGACTTAAGGGGCAGAAAAAGTTTCATGTTGTAGAAGGCTGTTGATACAACAGCCTTAAAATGACAAGATTAAGTCAGGTGATGGTGGTACACACCTTTAATCCCAGCACTCGGGAGGCAGAGGCAGGCAAATCTCTGAGAGTTTGAGGCCAGCGTGGTCTACAAAGTGAGTTCTGGAATAGCCAGGGCTGTTACACAGAGAAACCCTGTCTCTAAGCGCCCCCCCAACAAACAAAAAAAACTTTGGAGTCCCCCAGAACCTCTCAATCGCTGGTCAAGATTCTGAAGTCCACCCATTTCCAGGTTGATTCGCGAGTGCACACCAGTCTGAGGTCCAGGAAGACCCCGACCAGGCCATGGGCTACTGTTCTCTCTCTCTCTCTCTCTCTCTCTCTCTCTCTCTCTCTCTCTCTCTCTCTCTCTCTGTCATAGTGAAATGGCCAAGACAGACACTGGGCCAAAGTAGGGCCCCTGCCTTTGTGCTACTCACAGACAAGAAAAGAGATGTAGATGTTTCTCAAATGAGATGCCCAGGAGCCGCATCCAGGTCACTCAGAATAGCACACACTCTGAGCCCCCTGGTTCCCATCCAAGGCGAGACCCGGAACTCCTGGCCATGGATCTGAATGCTAAACCCACCTGTATGTAGCCACACAGAATCTTTGTCTCTGGGATCAAGGCAGAGGGATGGGAAAACCATTTCCTGCCAGCAGCAGTTTGAAAACGAACCGCTGGTCACCAGCTTTTTGGTACTTCCCATCCCAGCTTCTTACAGTGCAAGCTTGTGTCCCTTCCCCTTGAATGAAGCTGGACTTAGTGGTGGCTTGCAGAACGGGTCTAGAAAAGTCCTGCAACTTTGGCCCAGCTGCTGGATTCAGAGGTCTTCAACCAGAGCCCAGTGAAGGCGTCCTGCTGTGAGGCAGTCCATGCCCAGGTCCACACCGACTTAGTGTCAAGGGAAAAGGATTCTAGATGGCTCCAGCCCTGAGTCACCTGCAGTGGCTGGATCATACACTGTGAGCTTAGGATTGGCTGTTATTCAGAAGATAAGAAGAACAGGGCAATCCAAACAGGATGCCCAGGCTCCTGATCTCAGGAACTCGCTAGTTTTCCTCTGACCTACAAGCCAATCCAGTTACCTCCCTGTGAACCACAGGAATCCTGACCACTGGGCTTGGCCACAAGGCACTGTGGATATCCAGTGGAAGTAACCAAAGGGAAGGGACAGAAAGGAAAGAGGCTGTGGTTGGAATCGGCAAGTTCTCACATTGTAGGTGTGGCTGAGAATTCAAACCCCAAAGAACAACCACCCAGGAAGAGCGTTCAGAGAAGGAACAGAATGGAGTAGACAGTCATTCCAGGGGTTTGCCGAGAAAGGAAGTCACTAAACTCAGAGAGTGCAAGAAGCAAGTGTGTGCTGTTGAACATGTACCCAAAATTCAAGTTGCAAATTTAATTCCCAAAGTCATCTGAAGATAACATTCTGGAGGTCATTGGGGTTAGATGAGGTCACGGAGGTGGGGTTCCCACAGTGGCATAAGATTAGAGAGACCTAGGGCGGCACTCCTGATCTGTCTTACCGCATGAAGCCCTTGCCACGCTAGGATGCCAGACTGTGCTCACAGACTTCCCAGTTCCTGCCCCAGGTGCTAAGGACACTTTATAATTACCCAGCCTGAGATGTTTGGTTACAGCAACAGAAGTCTGACTGATGGAAACAATGTCAGCGAAAAGGTACAGAAACCAACAAGGAGTTGCTTGGGGCGGGGGAGGAGCTGAGCAGCCATATATCCGCTCTGGGGACTTTACTCAGAGCACACGTAGGGATAGAAGGGACATCGGAGTGGGGCTGGGGTGCAGCTCAGTCAGCGAGGACCCGCAGAGCATGCTTGAAGCTGCATCCCCGGCACACACGTGGGTGGCACAGAACAGCTCTGGTGGCCCTGCATGGCCTCAGACACACGCCCACCCAAGCCGCTGCTTCCTTCTCCGTGTCAAGATAAGTGCGGGAACTGAAAGCCAGCATTTAGCATTTTTATAGCAGTCTGACAGGACGCACCATGCTTGTTGGACCTAATAATAAAAAATTAGGGCCTGCATTTTGGATGTCTTTGGGGATTTTTTCCCTGTTTTTTCTAGTAATACTTTTTATTTTATTTTACAAGAGTATTTGTCTGCAATGGACCGGGGGAAAAAACAAAACAAAACAGAAGCCAAGTGCGGTCTATTCTTTCCAGATGCTTTCATGAGAGAGGAGCTGGAAGGCTGGGGCGTTGACCGGAGGGGTGTTTGGTGTGGAGGGAGGGGCAGTGGCTTACTGCTGCTTATGGTGATGTTATTTATCCTAAGGAATGGAGAAATTTAAACATGTTTATAGGATGGGAGAAAAATAGTTGGGGAAAAGAGGACAGGCAGCAGTGAAAGACACAACTGATGAGATAAAATCACCTCCTAAGACGGGGACAGAGAAAAAGAACAACAACAACAACAACAAAAGCACAGACGACGTGCCTGTGTGCGTGCGCAGTCACCCGTGCACACCTGCGCGTGCACCCTGTCTACGCTAGGAATGACAACAGGAGATCAAAACTACAGGGCACACTTACAAGGTTTGGGGGGGTTTGTTTTGTTTTTCAGGGCTGGGGATTGAACCCAGTACCTTATATGTACAGATGAATTGTTGCTGGTGTTATTGTTGTTTGTTTGTTTCAAGACGCGCGGTCCCACCACACAGCTCTCGCTGTCCTGGACTCGCCATGCAGACGAGGCTAGCCTTAAACGCACAGAGATCTTTCTGTCAAGAGCTGGGATTGAGAGCGTGTGCCGCTACACCGTGCTTCAGACTTACGGTTTTTAAGATAGAAGAATGAGAGACAGCCGGGCATGCTGGCACACACCTTTTATCCCAGCTGCACCTACCCCCACACAGATACCCGTACAAAGCATTGTATAGATAAAGTCTGTGTTCTAGCTGCCTGTGAACACAGATACACAATCTCCGAAAGTACGCTGGGCTTCACTCTGGCTTTTGACCCCGTGTCTGCAATTGCAGCTTGATTTGTCCCTTTCTGCCTTGTCTGCTTTCCAAAATGCACCTGAAACATTGTATTTTTAACTTCCCCTCCGGGCTCCAACACGGGTTTTGAGATTTGGAACTCTTGATGACACTTCATCTTTTTTTTTTTCTTTTAAGACATTTATTTTATGTGTGTGTTGTCTACATGTACATCCACGTGCGTGCCTGGTGCCTGTGAAGTCCAGAAGTAGTCTGTTCCCTTGGAACTGGGATTACAGATGGTAGTGGACCACCTTTAGGTTCTGAGAACAGAGCACAAGTCTTGCTATGGAACCGCTAAGCTGCCTCTCCAGCCCGTGCGTTATTGTTTGTTTGTTTATTTATTCATAAATAACTATTATTGAGATTTTTTAGTTTTCTTTGTTTTGTGTGTATACATGTCCATGTGTATGTGAGCTAGTGCATGCACACTCACATGTGTGTGCACACACACATATACACACACTAAGGGGAGCACATGTGGAGGTCAGAGGGTAACTTGCAGCGGTCAGGTCTCCATTCCCACCTGTGGATTCTGGGTATCGCGCTCACAATGTCAGTCAGCAAGAACCTTAACCCACTGAGCAATCCCCTGCTGGCACTGCCTCCACCTCCTGAGTACTGGGATAGCACGCATGCTCTACCACACCTGATTGACTTTAGGTTGCATTTGCCACGGTATCTTGTTGTCTCTGTGACCCAGCTTGTCTTCTATTTCCTGTTTCTGTTAGATATGTCAAGTTTCCGCTCCATTTATTTAGAAGATTTACATCAAATTCTATTCACCTACTAGTTAATTCTTCTAAACTAATTGATCATTTTTACGGTGCTGAGGATGGAACTCAGGCATGGTGCGTGATTAAGCAAGTGCTCCACGCTGCACCAACCAACCCTAGTTGTTTTGTGTGTGCGTGCGTGTGTGTGCATGTGTGTGTCTATGTGTGTATGTGTGTGTGTATGTCTGCGCACGTGTGTGTGTGTATGTCTGTGTGTGTGATGTGTTCATGTGTATGCACTCAGGCAGATTACACATGACTACCCAGAGGTTGACATCAGGCGTGTGTGTGTATGTCTGTGTGTGTGATGTGTTCATGTGTATGCACTCAGCAGATACACATGACTACCCAGAGGTTGACATCAGGTGTCTTTCTCAATCTTTTTCTACCTTAAATATTTTTAAGTTCTCACTCCTCTTTTTTCTTTTTTTAAATTTTATTTGTTTATTATTAGGGGCAGTACATGTGGAAGTCAGAGCCATTCTTGGGAATCAGTTTTGTCTTTCTGCCTTCATCTGAATTCCAGGGATCGGCCTTGGGTTGCCAGGTTCGCACAGCAAGTACTCTTACCTGTTAAGGTGTCTCATGGGCCCGTGCTCTCTCTCTCTCCCTCTCCTGATCTCTCCCTCTTTTAGAGATAGGGTCTCTCTATCTCTCTATTGTGTAGCCCTTGCTGTCCTAGAACTTGCTATGTAGACACCAGGCTGGCCTCTACTCACAGATATCCACCTGCCTCTCGAGCGCTGGGTTTAAAGGTGTGTGTCCATTTGTTTGTTTCTGATGCAGTATGTCACTGAACCTGGATCTCAACTGACTGCTCATGAGAGCCCAGGGATCTTCCCATCTCCACGACACCAGCACTGAGGTCTCAGATGCACACCTCTGAGAACAAACATGTTTGGTTTTACAGGTGCTTAGAAGCAAACTCATATCGGTCGCTTAGGAAACAAGCACACGACCACTATGATGCTATCTTCCCTAACAACAACAACTTCTTCTTCTTCTTCTTCTTCTTCTTCTTCTTCTTCTTCTTCTTCTTCTTCTTCTTCTTCTTCTTCTTCTTCTTCTTCTTCTTCTTCTCCTTCTCCTTCTCCTTCTCCTTCTCCTTCTCCTTCTCCTCCTCCTCCTCCTCCTCCTCCTCCTCCTCCTCCTCCTCCTCCTCCTCCTCCTTCTTCTTCTTTTTTGGTTTTTTGAGACAGGGTTTCTCTGTGGTTTTGGAGCCTGTCCTGGAACTAGCTCTTGTAGACCAGGCTGGTCTCAAACTCACAGAGATCCACCTGCCTCTGCCTCCCAAGTGCTGGGATTAAAGGAGTGCGCCACCACTGCCCGGCCTCCTCTTCCTCCTCCTCGCCTCCTCCTCCTCCTCCTACTTTTGAAAAAGGATTTCTCTGTAGCTTCTGTCCTAGAACTCACTCTGTAGGCCAGCCTGGCCTCGAACTCATAGATATCCACCTGCCTTTGCCCCCTCTCCCCCCCTAGTGCTGGGATTAAAGGCGTGTGCCACCACCCAGTGTAACCAGCTTCTTCCGGAGTCAGTTCCCTTCTGTCCCAGGACACTGTCCATTCTGAGTTCTCTGAGATCCTCCCCTCAAGCCACCAAGAGCATTTCCTAACACAGTCCCTGATGAAAGGGGACTCAGCTCCTGTGTCCCTGCTTGCCTATCTCTTGGATTTGTTACTTGCTTATTTAGATTGAGTACACCATCTAGCAATTATTTCAGATAGTATTTGCTGGAAATAAGTTTTCTGAACACCCGGCACCACCAAAAACGGTGTTTGTTTTCCCCTGGCACTGAATGGCTCTCAGGCCAGGCATGGAACTTTAGGCTCAGCTAATTTTCCCTATGGACGGTGAAGGTGCCCTCCGTGTCTTTGGATCTTGAGTTCCCAACATCAGATGTCAGCTCCTTTCCCTTTTCTGGAGGTAGCATGCCTTCCCACGGGAGCCTGCCTCTCTTCCCTGTGTTCTGAAATGTTTTCCTAGTGTCTCCATTGGCCCTGGACGGTTTTACTATTTCCCTAACTATCCCCTCTCCTTCTTTCATCCCTGGAATCTCATTTAAACAGCCTGTTTCCAGTGTTGCTAAGCTTTTTCTTCACACGTTTTGTGTGTGTGTGTGTGGGGGGGTCCTTTATCACATGTTCTAGAAAATTCTTCAGCTTGACCTCCCCGCCTCACTGATGACCCATGGACCGGCCCATCCTCTCTTTGGCTGGCTAAGAACATTTTTTTATTTCAATAGGGACATATTTTATTTCCCAAGACATCTAGCTGACTTTTGGAAAGTATCTTTTTAGGTTTATTTTTATTTTTCACATAAACATGATTTTGTTTTCTCCTGAATACATAAATAATATATTCTCGTAAATTTCTGAATAATACATAAAATCGTAAAGAAGAAAGCAAAATACCACCAGAATATTCAATTCCCCAGATTATTTTATTATTTTGGCTTTTTTTTTTCTTATTTTCAGATTCTTTTTGAATCCAGAGTGGGGCCTCCCATATGTTGGCCACACTCTGTCATGGAGTTTCATCCCCAAACCCTAGCTTGAAGATTGTTCAATCTCATATAGTCACACCACACAGCCCAGGCTAGCCTGACATTCACTGAGTAACCCAGGCTGCCCTTGAATCCATAACACTACAGCCTCAGCCCCTTGGGTGCTGGGTTCATAAGTATGTGCCTCTTTATGCGGCCACATTCTTGTTATATTTTTTCTCTCTGAAAATATTACCAGTCTTGTCTTAAAATATCCTATGTGGGCTGGAGAGATGGCTCAGGAGTTAATAGTGCTGGCAGCTCTTCCAGAGGACCTGAGTTCAATTCCCAGCAACCACATGGTGACTCACAACCATCTGTAATGAGATCTGGCGCCCACTTCTGGCCTGCAGGGATACATGCAGACAGAATGCTGTATAGATAATAAATGCATCTTTAAAAATAAAGTATCCTGTGTGTTTTGGAAACTCATTTTTTCTGGTGTTTGTGCAGATTAAACCTCTGTATCCAGTAGACCCCAAACTTGGCTACCCATCACATTGGCAACAGTTTGCTCTTTCTGGCCTACCCAAAGCAAGGGCTCTGGTGCGGGGAGCTAGTATTCCAAGTAGCCAAATGGAGTTTGAGAACTGATGACTGCCCTGTCATTGCCCGTGTGGTTTCTGGAAGTGGCTTCTGCACTCTAGTGTAGGAAAGGGACATCAGAGAGGTTAACGTGTGCCTGACACAGAACCTGTTACAACAAAACCAGAAACTGAGCCCAGCCAGAGGATCCATGAGAAGTACACCTTTGAGTGGGAAGATAGATATTTAGTAGTCTTCCCTCTGGCCTCCAGATATCTCTGAGTGCCCCCATCTTCTCCTGCCTTAGGGAGATGACTGAGCCTGTAGCCTGGCTTCACTGAAGTACACAGAGTCTGTCCAACAATCAGGGAACACGTTCAGTGAGCTGATACCCTCTTCCCTATAATCTAACGGTTACTCCAGGGTTATTGCAGGCTTAAGTTGCGTGTGTGTGTGTGTGCGCGTGCGTGCCTGCATGCCCTCGTGCACACACAAATGCCATGGCATCCATGGGGAGGCCAAAGAACAATTTGTGGGAATCAGTTCTCCCTCTCTATGTGGGTCCGGGGATCAAACCCAGGTCATCAAGCCCAGCAGCAGGAATTTACCATGTAGCCACCTTGCCCAGGCAAGCCTAGTGTTTCCACTAGACCAAGCTGTCTTCATCATTGCGCTCAGAACAATAACGTCTGCTCCTACAGGATTGGAGGTTAAACAGTGGCCCTTCCCACCTGTGACTCCACAGTACCGAGGTTGCATCTGACCTCACTTTCTGCAAGGGGCAGGTGACAGGTTAACATCCTGATCCTTGCCTCCCTCTGTAGCACAGCACCTGCCCTATGTGTCATGTGCTAAGGCACGGTTCGTGAGCTGGGCAAGGGGCTGAAGATTGAAACACATACACACACAGACACACAGACAGACGGTCTCCTTGAATCAAGAACGCCCACTTTATTGTGTTCCAGGGCAGCTTATATAGAATCTCCTTGATTAAATGGCCACGCCCCAACTCTCGGGGTTTTCCAGCTGCAAGCCCACCAGAAACCATTCCCCTGTCTCATGCTCAGAGCAGCTGCAAGCACAGGAAAACAAAGTGTTTTTCTCAGAGCAGTTGCAAGCATAACAAGTTGTTTACAGGAAATTCAGGGTCTGGGGGACCACAGCCCGCAACATCCCCTCTCTCCATCTTACGGGTTTGCAGCAGGCTAACAAGGACAAGATGTCACTATTTCAGCCTCCTTACTGCCTGCCGTCCACAACCCAACCTCTAAGCTGAAACTACATGCTCTAGGACCCTCCCCCAGTGCCCCATCTGCCTTAGTCAGGACGGGGATCCTGGTCGCCAGTTACCTCAACAGTGCTGCTTGGACAGCCACAGAAAATGACTCACAGGGACAAATTCACACTCTCAGGCCCAGGTGCTGAGGTCTGCCGTCTCCTCCTGAGACCAGGTCCACCCCGTACGGTCCTCCACGAGACTCTCTCCTCACGGTGGCTTCCTGGCATTCAACAGAACAAGGCTGACCTTGCTGGCACATCTCAAACTGTACCCCCTTCACATCTGGTAACAATCCCACGTGCCAGAGGGAGCCATATTGCCAAACCCAAAGTCGGGAGGAGGGGCAGTGTTCCTCATCTCGGTGTTAAAGAAGGAGACATAGAATCAAGGACTAGGCTCAGACAGTTAACCTAAGATAAATTTAAACTGAGTTAATTGTGAGTTCAGTTGTCTCAGTGCACAGACTGTGGGGGCAAACAGTCCAAGCAAATGCCAAGATTCCTTTTAGACGTGCGGCCAGGGCCCTCTCTTTAGCTTGAACTCCAAAGGTCACTGGTGCTCCCAGACTGGCGCTGGTATTCCCTTCTACCTGAAACTTCTTGGGTCACTCTGGCAATGGTCCCTGGGTGTAGCACAGCTAGAGGCACTCTGTATTCCTTGCCTGGGGGAGGTGCTCACATGACCACACTCTTTGTAAGGGAACCTGGGAAGTGTAGTCCAGCCCCCCACCCCTGCAGGAGGAAGGAGACAGGATGGTGGGGTGAGGATTCAGGCTCAGCAGGTCTGGGGTATTAGTGTCTCAGGTTGAACTGCCTGGCCCTTCTCTTAGGTTAGTGACTTTTCTTTTCTCTTTTTTTTTCTCTTTCTTTCTTTCTTTCTTTCTTTTCTTTCTTTCATGACAGGGTTTCTCTGTAGCTTTGGAGCCTGTCCTGGAACTAGCTCTTGTAGACCAGGCTGGCTTTGAACTCACAGAGATCCGCCTGCCTCTGTCTCCAGAGTGCTGGGATTAAAAGCCTGCCCACTACTGCCCGGCTAGTGATTCTTTTTTAATTTTTTTGATCTATTTATTTTTTATATATGAGTGTTCTGCCTACATGTATGTGTTTGTATCATGCACACGCAGTGGCGTGTGTTTGGGTTCTGCAGAAGCAGACAAGGCCACCAGATTCCCCTGGGACTGGAGGTACAGACAGCTGTGAACCACAAAGTAGCCGTTGAGAAACGAACCTGGGTCCTCGGCAAGTGATCTTAACCCGTGAGCCGACTCTCCAGCCAGGGTTAGTGGTTCTAACCTCTTTGTGTGTCAGGTTCGGGGTGCCCATCTGCAGGCGGTCAGTGTCTAGACTGTGCACTGGGCCTCGTGGGGCCTCGTGTGCTGCTGAGAGCCCCTGGCGTCTGTTTACTTCCAGCCTACTGCCGCTGAGCACAGCCAGGGAGAGAATGCCCCCAGAGGCTTCCCACCCATCACCCTGACTGCTGTCCCAGGATCCCACAACTTCCTCTGAGCGACTCTCCTGGGACCCCTCCTACTGGCCAGCAGTTTCCCCTTGCGCCCCAAGGCTTCCTCTGGCGGGAGCACTGTCCTTGCCTGTCTCTCCGGGCACCGTTCTTATTCTCTGGTTGTAATGGATTTTTAAATTTTTCTATCATTTCTAGGGTGGGAAGGGAGGCTGTTAGGAATTATCTAGATCACTATCTTGATTCAATCCCTCTTGGCCTCAAAATCCAGTTTGTGTCCAGCCTGCGATGTTTAAGCCCTGGGAGATTGGAGGCCATATTGATCAGGTTTGTGGCTTGCATCTCTAGCTGGAGGAGACCCAGCTCCTGAGTGCTACAACCTGCCCTTTAGTTAGCCACAGGCCGTCTCAGGATCCCCGGACTTCTGAGATGAGGACTTTCAAAACAGAGCCGTAAAGGTGGCTGAGTACTGCCTTTAACAACGAGGAATTAGATGTTGGCTTCGGTGACAACAGCGTGGGAGATGTGGGGATTGATAGTTCTCAGGCATAGCCCTGCGGGTCCAGGGACGTAATGCACCTCATTTACCTCCAGAGTTCAGCTTTCCATGGGCGGCAGCAGATTGCAGCCCCCACGCCGAGAGGGCTGTTTCCTTTTCTGCTTGGTTTGTGATTTCACTTTGAGCCAAGGTGTAGGAAATGAGAAAAGGTTGGGAAACACCTCCAGGTCTGAGACCAGGACTAAGCAGCGGCTCCTGTTTATTACTCAAAGCCTTCCGGAGAAGACATGTACTTGCTTGTCAAGGAGATACCGGTTTGGCGCTGCCTTTTTTTCTGCACCTGCTGCCCCACAGGGCTTGGTGAAGAGGACGCCTGAGATCGCTGTCTCTGTCTGGGGGCAAGCCAGCAACATAGCTCTGGCTGTGGTCACTTTGGTCTGAGTCTCCTTCGTGACCCGATATTTCCCAGCTCTGAAGGCAAACTCTGCCCATTAAGGTCAGCCTGGGGCAGTGGCCCCAATCCCCTAGTCCTCCCGGGGAGTGCCTATGCACCTCTGCCCCAACTCTGGCATGCCTTTGAATCAGAACACACATTATGGACCATTCGCTCTCAAGGCACCTTCCTGACTTCCGGAGATGCTGCACCGCCTGAATTTCAAAATGCAAGGCGAGGCATGACCAGGGTGCAAAGGGTTGTTTTAAATCCAGTCCCCTGGGGCTTTGGGACTGAATCCGTCTAAACCACCTTCCTGCTTTCCACAGGTCGGACATCATCATCCCCTCACACTTCCTTCCCGACTTTGGGGCATCTTTCCGCATAGCGGAACTGAAATTCCATGGCTGACCCAGCTCGAATCTGCAGACACATGCGGGCCACAGAGCCCCGGTCCTGCAGCTTGCGGGTTTGCAGCTTCTCCCAGTAAAGCCTCTCCTTCGGCCACGCCTCCTAGATCACCTATTGGCCAAGCTGCGCACCGCCCACGCGATGCCATTGGTTTGCACCGGCTGCCCAGACAAAGGGAGCGGCCGCTGCGGGAGGCGATTGGGCGGAGCTAGGCGGGAGCGCAGGGGCGGGCGGGGATCCTGCCCTCGCGGAGGCGGGGCGGGGGCCTCCACGTGGGTGGGGCTGGGCGCCCCCCGAGGGCCGTGGCCGCGGGGCGCTGGTACCCCTCCCGCCCCGGGGCTTCTGCCTGGACCGCGGCCGCAGCCTCCTCTTCCCGGAGGCCTTGGAGTTCGTCCCGGTCTCGCGGTTGGGAACGTGGACACGCAGGAGCCTGCATGCAGAAGGGCGCGCGGGAGCCTGGAGCTGCAGCACGAACCGCAGCCCTGCGTCTAGGCCGCGCCACTCTCTCCTGATCCGGAGGAAGGACCACGGGGAACTCTGCGCGCGGACGGCGTCCCGAGAGTTGGCGCGGGCCTTGGCGCTAGAAAATGGATCCTGCTCCCTGAAAGACTGGCCGAGTGTTTAGCTCTTGCTTCCTGGAGAATTAGCTCGGCGCTGTGCGTGGCCCGGGAGGGAGGGACAGGTCTTGGGGCGACCATCCGGGCGGGGAGTGGCTTCTGGGTGGGCTCCCTCGCCTACCGAGGGGCCCGCGAGGTCGCCCCCGGAGCGCCACCAGGTACGTGCGTTTTCCTTCTTTCCTGCTCGCCCAGAGCCTTCTCTGGAGAGGGGCGAATAAAAACCTAGCTGGTGTGGACTAGATTTTCGCAGCAAACGTGTCTTTCTGAGGGGGTCCTGGGACGGCATGGGAAACTTGGGGTAGCCCCTGCGCGGTGTTCCGGAAACCCCACCGGGCTCTCCACCGTCCGCACCGCCGGACTTGGAGGCAGCCCCGGTGGAAACGCGCGTCGCTTTCCTCCGAGTCCCACGGAATTCACCCAGGACACCGTGGGTACCCCAGCACGATGGCTGTTTCCTGGTCATCTTACGGTTATCCCCTTCCGCACCCGGCCGGGATTTTCGTTTTCAGATCTGGGGTGTTTTACTTTGGAGGTTTAGGGGCCTCACTTGGAGGGAACTCGCAGTAGGAAGACCCGGCTTTGGCTGCTGCTGAGCGGGTGGGTGTCCAGAAACTAACCCCTCCTTGGACCCGGGAACCTCAGATTTGCGCGGTTAGAAGACACCCGCGTGAACTGGTTTTTTTGTTTGGTTGTTTATTTGTTTGGGGGAGGTTTTTTTTGTTTTGTTTTGTTCCCCCCCACACACTCCGGGTCAGAAGAGCCTGGTAGCGGGCCTGGAGCGACCCCGACCCCTCCCCCATACCCACTTCAAACAAAAGAGCTCCTCGGAGAATAGTTTTTTAGGGGGCGAGTGCTGCTCGCTGTGGACGCGCGTTTCTCCCCGCCCCCGCTCCTTGGAAGGACAAGGGTTTTGTAATGTGTGTTTAAAACAAAGGGCGCGCGTAGCAGGGAAAGGGGCGCTTTTATTCCGGAGTTCCTGAAGAATTCACTTTCTTTTCTCCCCAAATTAGCCGCCGCTGAGTCAGAAGTGTCCCCAGTGTCTTACCTGATAATGGGATTTTACATGGTCTGCTAAGGGTGGCTTCAGGAGCAGACCGTTCCAGAGGAGGAAATGGGTCTCAGACCCGTGGGGTAGAAACCCCTATGGAATGAAAAGGACGCCCAGCCGACTCCCAGCCGCTTTGCAGAAGATTGCAAAGTAAGGTGGGTTTTTGTCTTTTGTGTTGTGTGTTGTCTGTTTTGTTTTTTTTTGTTCTATCCTCCTCCTCCCTGTAAATTAGAACAAAAGGTCAAGCGTGCAGGCCCGAGTGGACGTTTGGAAGCCGCGAGTGGAATGAATCTCATTATAAAAACTCCGGGACCGCAGGCACAGCTAGTGTCTGCCCTCGTTGCGGTTTGGGTGACTCCCCTGCCCAGAGGCGGGTTGGGCACCGATTCCACCGTGGAGAGAAGGGTCCCGGCGTTGGGAAAGGCCCCCTCTTTCTGGGACAAAGCGAGCCCTAACTGTGGCCACCTTCCAAAGACCCGGGCGTTTTCACTACGCGCGCAGGCGCGGCGCTCGGCGGGTAGTCCCGCTTCCACCAAAACTCTGGCTTCGTTTCTCTCAAATAAAACTCAACAAGCCATAAAGCCTCCCGACGCCGATGGAGAAGGCGCCGCGGATTTATGGCCCCCCCGAATTCCCCACTCTCTAATTATCCCTGTTTTTAGTTGACTTATGGGTAGTGACCAATAAAATCATTTTCCATTTCGGATTTTTTTTTTCCTCGCCAACATGAAAAATTCAGGTTTCGCCCTTCATCCGCCTGTGCGGATCTTTTTTCTGGGTGGGGGCGGGGGGGGGGTAAAAAAATCCTTCCTCCCTGTGCGGCCTCCACCAAGGGCTGACATTCCCCGCCCCCAACTCCCCGATTAATTGCAATTTAGGGGAAAGCTGCCCCCACCGTTTCTCGCGCAACTAGGGCATTTCTGCGGATCCTTCCTTAGAAACGCGGCTGGGCTCGGGCTCCCTGCTCCTTCCGAGGTCTGCAGCGCCCGCCCAGGCCCTGCGACGAGTGTCCCACTGTCTCAGCTCCTGTCCGGTCACCCTTCCTCCCTCCGCCTCCCGAAACGCTCGCAGAAGCACGAGCCTTGGGCGTTCTGGGGGTTCCAGCCTGATGGGAGGGATCCCCCAACCACCGCTGCCTGCCTTCCCATCCCCCATCCTCATCCCTTTGTTCGCCTCTCCGGACACTGAGTTGAAGGTGGCAGGGGAAAAAAAAATCAGATGGAAATCAAAGATTAGACGGGGTGCGCTGGCCGCCGGGGCGAAGCCGGCCCAACACTCCGGCGGCGCCTCATAAATCTTTTTCGCAGGCCTGACAAAAGCCACGTCCGCCAGTTCCCTGGGAATCCAGAAACTTATCGATCTCTTCGACGTCCCCCAAACATCCCTCTTTGAGATCGAGGACGGAGAGTCCTTGGTGATTCCCCCCCCACACACACACACACTTCTGGCCAGCCTAGGACGCCCAAGCCCGGAGTTAATTAATTTTCAGAAATGGAAGATGGGGAGGGGGCAGCTTGGGCCCAACCCGCTCCCGGGAAGGGCAGCAAATACCCCCATCCGGTTTGTAAAAAGAATTTTAGGGTGCCACGTTTCCTTGCTCCAGCTTCTGGAAGTGTATTCCGAGAAGGGTGAGGGGCGGCTTAACCCCTCGTTGGCGACTCCTTTGTTTGGTCCGGCCGTTCCTGGAACCAGCGGGGTGCCTGGGCTGGGGTTGGGGCGCGGAAGCCGGGCTCCGAGGCACCGGTCCCAGCCCCGCAGGTGTGCGGTGCTTGCAGCTCCCCGCGCTGCAGATGCTGTGCGGTCCACCCGGGATTGCACCCCAGAGCCCTCCACCGGAGCAGGAGAGAATTTAAGGAGTCTTCGTGCGTTTAGAGTTTTTAAAAACTTGAGATAATTGGGGAAGTAGGGTGCCTCCCAGCGCGAATAGAGGTGTCTTAAAAATTATATCTCATTGTTGAAGCGGTTGTTTCCGACCTTAGGTATTAAAGAAATGTTGCCACATTTAATTTTGGTTGCCATGAGGTAGAGAGGGGGAGCCCAACATTTCGAAGTAATTTGATAAGCCTTCAAGTAGCAAATCCGAAAGGGAGGCTGGCGGCCCAGGTATAGTTTCTTTATAACCTGAATTTACAATGAAAGCATTCTCCTTTATGGATATAATAGATTAGATTTCACAACTTAATTCTCCGCAATGGCTCCGTTTAAGGGAGCTCCGGCTGATTTTATTACGCCGAGCCAAATTGGATGTTTGTGGTCTTAACGAAAAGTGATTGTGACATAAAATATATAATTTTAAAGTAAAAAACCAACGGGTTCGACCCTGTCCCCTCCCCCTCCGTCTTCCTCCTAACCCCTGCTTTTATTCCACAGTTTGGGAAATAGGGAATCATTGGTGTTCGTTGGTTTCTGCGTGGGAGATAGGCGACCCCGGCGGTGCCTGGGCGGCCTGCAGAGTCAGGCACACGCGGTGTAGTTGAGAATATGGACACAGGCCGGGGAATCTCCGGGTAGCCTCTGCCCACCTTGGTGACTTCACGGCTTCCCCAGGCTGGCGCAGAGCGCCGAGGAAGCGCGCTCTTGAGCCGCACCGCGCTCACCGTCGTGGGGAGTCTCCTGTCGACTGTTGCGGGGTGTGGAACGTCTGTCCTCCACACCCACCAAGGCCACCACCAAGGCTCTCTCTGCAGGCTGCCTGCCCAGAGCCGGCCCCAGCCGCTCTGTGTACCCCCACCTGAGCTCTCTCCACCTACAGCCAAGTGTGACCGGTGGGGACTGGGCGGCGGCTCGAGGAGCTCTCCAGCCCCCTCCTCTGTGCGCCCGGAGCCAGCCCTGCCAGCCGCAGCCGACAAGGACAAGGGTCTTTGGGCTCCAGCCGCCCTGGCCTGCCAGCGCCCGCGGCCCACTCCGCCGTCACTTCTGATTAAGGTCGGGCTGTGTTCTCCTGACAGAGCCCCTCATTTCAGTGTGCTTTGTTGGCGACTGATTTAGCCCCCCAGAAGCTCGGGGGCAGCAAGCAGCCGGAGTGAGGTCCGCTCACGGCCCCAGGCGACAGTGGGCCGGCCCCAGACTCCCTGCTGAGACGTCTGGAGCTTGGTCTGGTGTGCCCTACTCTCGGTGGCTGCAGAGACAGCCGGGTGCCCCCGGGTTCCCACAGGCTTCGACCCCCGCGCTCGAAGGACGCGTGCGTGCTGGTGCGTGGCCCGCAGGCCGCGGGGGCGCACCTTAAATTAAATCTTTGCAGCGCCTGACCTTGTTTTTTCCTGGGGCGATAACGGCAGCAGCTGTTTTTTTCCAGAATTCCTGCTGCTGGGGGAGGGGCGTTATTATTATTATTTGGGCTTGTCACTGCCTCCTGGAAATCTTCCATGGTTTGGGAAAGTGCAACAATAGCTCAGCGGATTTCTAGAGGAAGCCCCCTCCCCTGCATACTCCAGGGACCACGATATCCTCTGAAGTTGGAGCCGCCCCTACTAGGACCAGTCTTCTTGGCTTTCAGACTCCAGTCAGGGTCCTAAGTCCACCTTGTCCCACTTATGCCTGCTGGCCACTGGTCACTCCTGGATAACGCTCTCAACCGAGAAAACGGGGTAAAATTAGATGTGCCCTCCAGCACCTGTGGGGGTATCCTATCCTGTGTCGGCTCCACGTGGTCCCCCCCCCTCCAGCCCTCTCTAAGAGGTCCCTTTCCAGCCCCTTTCCCAAGGGAGGTGCCTAGAACTGGGAAGAGCCGGCCCTGTTTGTTTCAGGGGTCAGGGTTAGCCCCGAAGCAGTTAAAGATTAAGAGGCCTGGGGGAGGGGAAGAGGCCTTCCTGGGACTCTGGCTCAGTTTTTGTCCCTCCTAGGCTCCTCCCTAAGAAACCTGGCCTCTGCCTACAGTCCCCAGTGTCACTGCCCCCAGCCCCACCTGAAGAACTGAGCACCCAACAGTCGCTGGCCCCTTGTCGGTGGTGGGGAGCTGGCGGCCCTGGTTACTGACCACAGTCATGTACTCCTGGTAACTCCAGCGTGTCCGTCGTCGTTGTGTGGAAAGATGCCTTGGCCCTCCTGGCTACTCCCCCACACCTGGTCCTGCCTGGGAACTTATTTACAATGTCTCACCAGGTTTGTGGCCTGATGGAGGACAGAGAAGCCAACTTTCACTAGAGATGCTGATGGCTCGGGCAGGCACTATGCATCATTAATGGTTGTGTGGTAACAAGAAAAGATAAAATGGCCCCAATTTGCAACTTAAAAACACAGTTCCATCTCTGAGTACAAGGGAGCCTTTGGAGCGTGGTGACAGGGACCAGCGGTGAAGTGACCAGAGGGATGCTGGGGCATCCCTGCCCTGAGGCAGCTCAGAGGGGACCATTATGGACTAGAAAGCAGAGAAAGGCTCTTCTGTGGCCTTGTCCTGTGGGTTGCTCTGCAGGCCTGGGGTAGCATTCCTGAGTCGACATCGGGAAGACAGCGGCCCAACAGATTACTCAGGCCTTGGGCAAGGTGGCTTGCCTTTCTCGCCATAGGCTGCTGGGCAGGTTCCTTGGTCCAGAAGTAGCTGGAGAGATCTCCCTCTCTCCCATCATCAGAGACCTCTCTTGGATCTGAGGGGGTGAGGAGAAGGGGATAGCTCTCAGTCCATACCCTGCTTTGCGATTCCATCTTGTGCAGTTGGATTGGATTGTTGATTCCTCTACTCTCTCAGAGAAGTCTGTCTCCTTCAGGGGCTTTTGCCTAGCCAGGATGCAGCATTCATTTCCGGGGCTTAAGAGCCTCTGCAGGTGTCACATTGGTCTCCTTGACACTCTGGGCCACTCCCTGGATCCTGTTGGGAAGGGAAGGGAGCATTGCCCTCTGAACCCACCCCAGCCACACACGGACCCTGATGAACCCTGACCGTGGCAGCAACGTTTAAACTCTGGCCATAGCGCCAAAGCAAACTGTCCCCCAGCAGGCCAGAGAGGTGGGGGTTACCTGGAGAGCCTGGACCAGCGCTGGAGATGCTAAATAGTCACACAAGAACCGGAGAAAGTGGAGCTGGGGATGTAGCTCAGAGTTGAGCGCTTGCTGGGCTGGGCAGGACCTGGATTTTAATCCCAGCACCAAAAGAAAAAAGAAAAGAAAGAAAGAAAGAAAGAAAGAAAGAAAGAAAGAAAGAAAGAAAGAAAGAAAGAAAAGGGATAAATTGTGTGAAGAGCCAGACTGACCTGGAGATTGTTGGGTAGGCCATCCTTAAATGCCTAAAGTACCCTGGCCATGGAGGTCATAGCATCTCAACCATGGTTGGTTCCAGTATTACAGACCAGCAGTGGGCCTGTCTTCAGCAATATCCACAGGGCCGTGAGAGCCAAGGGCCCCAGCCCCCCTCCTTTTCATTTGCAGAGTATGACAGAGCCCTGGAGGAGCTGGGCTGGGGCAGCCTTACCCTTCCTTATCTGCTGTGGACTGGGACAACCTCCTCACCAGTGGCCTTGGCCTTGTCTGACCTTCCCTGGTCCTTAGAGTGGGTCCTTCACCTGCTGCCCCTACCCCCGGGGCTGGTCTGGGCCTCTGCCTCCTTTTCCCTCCTACTCTGGGAGTCTTGGTGTGCTGAGTTAATTGGCCAACTTTCCCAGAAGTAAACTTGAGGGATGAGAATTAATAATTTTCCCGGTGTTTTACCCACTGCTAATCAGGGCAGCTGGCGGAGGGGGCCTGCGCCTACGAGAGGACCCTGGAAAAGCCATTAACATGAGCAAGATCTTCCAGGGTTGAGGAGTCCCCCGTGCAATTTAGTCGTTCCGCAGCTCCAGTGCTGGGCACAGCAACATTGGGGGTTGGAATACTTTGGAATGAGTCCAGCCATCCCTGCCCCGGGGCCAGACAGCCTGTTTTCCCGGCCACATGATCTGGGTCAGCAGGTCACCTCAGGTACTTCCAGTTGGCTCTCTCCCTGACCCCAGAGAACCCCTCGCCAGTGCCAGCAGACAGGAAGGAGGGGCCCCAGAAAAGGGGCTAAGGAGAGCCAGAAAGACGCTCCCCCCCCCATACACTCAACCCTTGCCCTTCCTTCCTGAAACAGACGACCTCTTCCCTGCCCCCCAAGGCAGATGCATGAGGTGTGGCAGAACTGGCCTCCAGTCATCTGTTCTGCAGGGCACACAGCCCCAGTGACTTGCATCCTATCCCTGACGCATCAGTGCCCACTGGGCCTCTTAGCGCAGCCAGCAGGAATGGAGTTGTGTATGAGGCTCAGGTGGCCACTTCTCCGTGCCCTTAGGAGCCACAGCTGAGTTCCCAACAGACGTTTGCTGTCGGCTGCTTTGCCCACTCCCGGCTGCACCTTTTATATCCTCAGGGACAGCTTCTCAGGGACACATCTGGACAATCCGGCCTATCAGACACAGGTGTGGAGACTAAAGAACCTGGGTAGTTCTGACCCAGGCGGTCCAGGAGCCACCCCATAAGACCTGGACTGGACTGGACTGGACTGGACTGGACTGGACTGGACACCAGCATAGGGAGGGGAAAATCACACATATACGTTGCATGAGAGTGAAAGGTGGATGCATGAGTGTATGGATGAATTTTGTTTTGTTTTCCAAGACAGGGTTTCTCTGTAGCTTTGGAGCCTGTCCTGGAACTACCTTTGTAGACCAGGCTAGTCTTGAATTCAGAGATCCACCTGCCTCTGCCTCCCGAGTGCTGGGATTAAAGGTGTGCACTACCACTGCCCGGCTATGGATGGATGGATTAATGGTGGGGGGTCTCTGAGGCCTGAAGGTGACCCCCTCCCCTGTTGACGGGCTACTCTGCTTGTTACCTACCAAGCTGACCTCCAGGCCCCAGCTGGAATTCTACCAGATTCAGAGTCAACCTTTAGGGGACTATTCTGTGTGTTTACAGGGACAGAGCGCAGGCATGTGGGTGGCCTGGATGCAGCTCCACCTGGGTAAATGTGGCCCTGCAGGAACTGGGACTTGCTCTTGGTGGCGGAAGGGAAGATCACATCAGGTGTGGTTAGAGGTTTGACCTCTAGTTTCAGGCTCCAAGTGAGCACCACAGCAGGGTGGGGCATGACTTCAGAAGTGCCAGTCCACCCCAGGCAGTCCCAACCCTCCTGGGATCTGCTGGACTTGCGGCAGCCCAGAGCTTTCTGGAGACTGGCAATCCTGTGTCCGTCAGCCACAGGGATACAAATATGAAGAAAGAGAAAGCTCTCATTGACCACTGCCTGGCTTGATATATCTACAGCAACAGAATCCCAGGGCCCCGTGGCTGTTCTGCAACAGAGACGTATCACTGCACAGGAGTACGGAAAAGGTCAAGTTACTTGGCCAAGGCCATGCAGTAGAATTTGAAGCAAGTCTGTCTGACTGAGAAATGCCCCCTTTTTTGCATGACACAATCTTAAAGATTAATTGGGATCATCGTTGCACCTGACATATCCCTTCTTTCTAAAAGATGTATTTATGTGTGTGTGCACGCTTGCGTGCATATTCACGTGTGCACACGCACATGTGTAGCCTGTGGAGGCCAGAAGAGGGTATCAGATACCCTGGAGCTAGAGTTGGTGGCAGTTGGGCGCCACCTGACATAAACGCTGGTATGCAAACCCCCGTTTCTCTGCAAGGGTAGCAATCACTTCCAACTGTCGAACCTCTTCAGCCCCCCAACAAATGCTGTCTCCTGCCCAGTACTGCGGGTGGCCTTGGGGCCTCCAACTTTCCCAGCTTCTAAGCTAAGACGGTCAGGAACGGCATCCCGAGATACAAAAGCTCACACCCTGCCTGTCAGCTCTGGGGCCCGAGACCCCCGGGGTAACACAGGCGCGTTCTGACCTCTTCCCATGCTATGCCACCAGATCTGGAGGAGATCCCCTGACCGGCGGCTCCTGTACAGCTTTGGTTCCAGACCACAGAGACTTTGGTCTGCCCCTCTCTCACCCACCCGCTGCCCTGGGTGGCTGAAGGTCTCCGTGTCTCCAGCCTCAAAAGGACACTTGCCACTGACAGGCACTGGCAGATGCTGTAGCTCAGTCACCATTCCTGGGGGACATTAGAGCCCCGCCAGACCAGGACCCTAAGACCAGACCAGCCCTCTTCCACGCTGGGGCCTCCCTGTCCTTATCTGGCCTCTGGCTTTGCCCCTGCTGTCTCATTACACTCAAGGTCACTTCTCAGCCTGGTCTCACTTGGTCCTGGCTTCCCTCAAACTGCTCTATGGCACTGGTCTTCGGTCCTGTCTGGCTTTACTGACCCTCCCTAGGCGCAGGGAGGTCTTCCCCATGTGAAAGCACAGGGCAGCATCTCAGGAACGGATTGGACAGAGGAGACGGGCTCAGGTCATCCCCTCCCACCCTGTCAATGCCAGCAGGCCTGAGCCAGCCAGTGTGGCTGGAGCCCTGGGTGCTGGGGAGGCAGCAGTGGATCCTAGGGCTTGGGAAACTGGAGCTACAGTTGTGAGCTACCGTGTGGGTGCTGGAAACTGAACCGGGGTCCTTGGCAAGCCTCCCCTCTAGTCCCCAGGATTAGATCCCTTAGCAAAAGTCAAAAAAAGGTCAAAATTCAAAGAACAGCTTTTGAATGTACCCCACTTTCACACCATCAAGAAGATAAAAATCCTTCCATTCTCTCTCTCTCTCTCTCTCTCTCTCTCTCTCTCTCTCTCTCTTTCTTTCCTCAAGGCAGGGTTTCCTCTGTGAAACAGCCCTAGCTGTCCTGGAACTAGCTCCCTAGACCAGGCAGGCCTTAAACTAGCAGAGATCTGCCCTGCCTCCTGAGTTAAAGGCACCGTTTTTCTTTTTCAAGGGGCCAGAATAGGGCATTAGATTCCCTGTACCCAGAGTTACCCATGGTTGTGAGTCACCATATGGGTTCCGGGACTAGAACCTGCATTCTCTGGAAGATCAGTCAGTGCTCCTGACCACTGAGCCACCTCCCTCTCCAGCCCGAAGATGAAAATGTTTAAGTCAAACCATCATTAGTCTGGCGCCATATGCTTGTTACAGGTATTCCCAATTCAAAGGCTAGAAAGTTCTCCAGGCAGTGGTAGCTCATGCCATTAATCCCAGCAGTAGCAGTCGGACCTCTGTGAGTTCAAGGCCAGCCTGGTCTACAGAGCAATTCCAGGATGACAGAGATAAACCCTGTCTGGGAGAAAACAAAAGAAAAAAATCAAAATGAAGATCAAGTGTCCAGGTTCATGATACAGTGCCCAAGGATCCCAGCAAGGAGGTAGGGGCTGAGTCCTGTGTGGTCAGCACCCTCAAAGCCTGCTGCTTCTTCTAAGGAGGGTCAGCCTCTGGAGTGTGCTTTCCCCCACAGTGATGTGCGCTCGACCACCTCTGTTTAGTCACTGCCAGGTTTAGGCTGGGGGCCTTCAGCTCCTTCAGCTCACAGTGAGCGTGGAGAAGCCCCTAGCCCTCCACAGGGCCTGGTCATGCCAGGATTGCCTTTGATATTTGTCTGATCCATGATGAGGCAGAAAGATACGTATGGTAGGTCCAGGTCCAGCCTCCAAGCCTCCCAGTGTTTTCTGCAGACTTCCCTGAGGCCAGCAGTTTCGGGCAGGTATGTGGCACCCTTTCTCTGGGTTAGTCCTGTGACATGTGGGGTGTCCTTCTTCAGGACCACTCTGCTTGCTAAAGCCATACCAGCGGCTGACCACCTGGCCTCACCCCTCCCAGTCTCCTTCTAGTCCACTTCTGGTAATGCTACTGAGGATCTCAAGCCCTGGTCAGTGCCCTAAGCAAGTAGGTATTGTTTCATGTGTGTGTCCCCCGGCAGCATCTAGCAGGCTCAGGAGAAAGCTTATCTTCCTATTATTATGTGTGCATGCAAGGTGTATGGTGTGTGCATGCAAGGGCGCATGGTTGTGTATGCAAGGGTACATGGTGTGCGCATGCGAGGGTGCATGGTGTGTGCATGCGAGGGTGCATGGTGTGTGCACGAAAGGGTGCAGGGTGTGTGCATGCAAGGGTCCATGCATGAGATGAACAAAGGTTAATTCCAGATATCTTCCCTTATCCCTCTCCACCTTATTTATAGTGTGTGTGTGTGTGTGTGTGTGTGTGTGTGAGAGAGAGAGAGAGAGAGAGAGAGAGAGAGAGAGAGAGAGAGAGAGATTGATTCCCTGGAGCTGTGAGCAGCCTGATGTAGCTGCTGAGACCTGAATCCTCAGAAAAAGCAGCAAGTGCTTTTAGCTGCTGAGTCATCTCTCCAGCCCCCACCCCATCCTTTCTTCTTAAACATTTATTGATATCAAAATCCCTTTCTCCCATTTTATATAATGATTAACCTTTGCTTTACCTAATGTTTTTGAGGCAGGATCTCTCACTGAATCTGGACTGGAGCTCACCATTTCACCCTGATTCTGGGTTTGGGGCTAGGAGGAAGGAGCTCTGGCTCTTAGGGGCCCATAGGTGATTATGAAACCAATGAACCACCCAGAGGTAAGACACTGAGGCCCAGAGAAAGGGCAGAACCTGTCCAAGACCACAGGGCTCACAGGTGGAAGGCCGCTCTAGTCCCAGGTCATGGCCAGAAGTCAAGACAGGTGGTCCCAGGAGAGGTAGAGCCCGCGATGAGTGCCCGAGGCCCACCCAGACTTCTGTTCCAGGCCTGGGGAGAGGCAGCTGGCATTTCAGAGCTTGGGAGACAGGCAAGCTGGCCCCAGACACTGGCCCGAGGCCTGTGTGGGTGTGGGAGGGAGGCTGCAGCCAGCCACACCTGTCCTGCCGCAGGCTCCTCTGCTCCTCACTTCACCTGGGGCAGGGGTGCAGGGAAGGGGGCACCCAGCTAGCCGTGAGTCATCCATCCGCTAGCCTGACAAACAGGCAAAACCAGTGGGAAGGGTCTGCCACCTTTCTGGGGGCTGGGCGGTGGGGCAGGAAGCTCCCGCGGGGCAGGTACCCTCCTCCCACCCCAGCCAGGCACCTGCATCATGGGAAAGGTGCCGAGCTGGAGGGGAGCCTCCCACATCTATGGTTACCCAGGCCTTGTGGCCTGCAGGCACAGGCAAGGCCTTGTGGCACATGCCTGTAATCCCAGTCTGGTCTACACAAAGAGGTGGTTCCCATTTTTGCTTTTTTTTTTAAGTAGATTTATTTATTTTATGTGTGTAAGTATGTTGCTTACATGTATATAGAGCACCATGCGGGTCCAGGGAACTGAACCCTGATCTCCTGCAAGTGCTCTTAAACCGCTGAGCCAATCTGTAGCCCTACATAGAGAATTGGGACTACACAGTAAGTCTGAGGCTACGTAGTGAGACCCTAATTCAAATAACCAAGATATAAAATGGAGCAAAAATGAGGCAGCATCCCTGTGGCCTGGTTTCCCTGCCCCGGGCTGCCACGCACAGGGTTTTACTAACTCTGTGCCCGTGCTGGCCTTACCTACCCTATGCTGTTCGGCTCCCAACTGACAAAGAGATGAGGAAACTGAGGCACTGTGGTGGAGCTATCAGCTCAGGCCCTGCAACTACAGAGGAGGCGCCCATAGTCTGCCCTCGGTCCTGAGCACTTCACACCTTCAGAGACCCCGCTGGGCCCGGAGAAGGAAAGGGGAAGGAAGGAGTTCACACACAGCTTACAGTGAGGGTAGACATAGCTCCAGCTCATGTCCAGAGAGTACAGGGTCCTGGGTTCCACCCCAGCGCTGCAAAGGATGGAACCTAACAATAAAGAGAAAAAACAAAATCTGGGTTGACAAAAGGAGAGAGGTTTGGTGTCACCTAAGAAATTCAACATAGAATGATCACAACTTAACAAATGCCGCCTGTGTGTAGCCACCCAGACCTCACTGTCCTCTGCAGAGCTCCTCATTCACAGAGCTGAAAGACAGAAACAACCTACGTGCCCACCCACGGAAGAGAAGATAACAAATGTGGTGGTCCAGACAAGGCAGTCAGGGCTGGAGACATGGTTCAGAGTTAGAAGTGCAGACCGCTTTTGCAGAGGACCTGAGTTTGGCCCCCAGTACTCTCCTATGGGGCTTGCCTAGTTTGAAGCTGATGTGCCTGTACCTGTTTGTGATCCCAGAATTTGGGAGGTAGAAGCAAGAAGGTTAAAAGTTCGAGGCTATCCTCAGCTATATTGGGAGTTTGAGGCTAATCATGACTACAAGAGGAGAGTCTGTCTCAGAAAGGAAAGCAGAGGCCCATGAGAAGCAGGGGTGCTGCCTGAGTCATTTGCCTAGGTTCCCTCTAAGGGCTGGGAGTCCAGAGCCTCCTCCTAGCCCACCCCAGCTTTTATCTCTGCTTTAACAGGAGATCAAAGCAGCCCTGCCTGCTTTGGTTTGTGTCCAGAGACTGGAAGCAAAGGGGAGTTTGCCAGTAGTGCAAATGGGGGTCTGGGGCCTCTGTGATTTCTCATGCAGTGTCCACTGCTGGGGCTCTGTCTTTGCTGCCACCCCAAGCAGCTTCCAGGACACTGGTCATGGGCCAGGCTGGCCTCGAACTCACAGAGATCCCCCTGCCTCTGCCTCCCGAGTGCTGGGATTAAAGGCGTGCACCACCATCGCCCGACTGCATCTCTTTTCTGTACGACCCACATCTCACTGTTACCCACTTGCAAGGCAACCTCTTTGAGGAGACGCTCAGCTCCATCCATGTGAGAGTTGCCTGTGGTGATCCCGAAGGCTTGTCCTGGCCCGTGACTTTGGGAGGCAGCCTCCAGAGTGTGAGCTGCACCAGTGCCTCCTCTGTCTCTGCCCCCTGTGTGATGCCGAGTCGTGTTACAGCCCTTCTGGGCTGCCTAGTCTGCACAGAGCTGTTCGGATGAATAATTACCTCCACGTACAGACCCAAGACACACAGACTCACAGTGGCACCTGGAGACATTGTTCTCCTCTCTGCCAAGCACCCATGCCCATATTTTCTGCACCTGGAGGCACCAAGCTTCTAGTGGTACTTTTCAGACTTTATCCTGCAGCAAAGCACATACCTCAAAATCAGCTGCTTCCTGGCTGTGCTGGTTCCAGGTGGATCGCTTAGCATCTATGAGTCTCACGTAAGGATTAAAACCAAAAACAAGCAAAACAAACAAACAAAAAACCCCAACATTATCCTATTTTACACACGTGTATGCTCACCCATGCACACGCAGGTGTGTCAGATCTCCTGGAGCTGGAGTGTTAGTGAGTTTTCTGACATGGGTTCTGGGAACTGCACTCTGGTTCTCTGAACTGCAGAGCCATCTTTCTAGTCTCTCGCTTAGAGATCTTGAGATGAGGTCTTGCTGGGTCAGAGTGGTCCTTAAATCCAGCAGGACATGTTCTAATAAGGGGAGAGACGGAGAAAAGGGATCACAGCAGGAAAGAAGGCTGCATAAAGTCTGGGGCCAGGGCCAGAGTGCCGGTGACAGGACCCAGGGTACTGGAGACTCAGTGAGATGCTCCAGATGCTGGGATAGACAAGAGCAGGTCTTCCTGGAACTCCCCAGGGGTCGGTGTTATCATAACACCCTGATGCAGGACTTCTGCTCCATGCTCTTTAGAGGACAAATCTGTGTAAGCCCCCTGGGTTCCACATCCAGCCCTCCTTCTCAGCACGGTCCCCCAGCTCCCCTCCACAGCTTGTGGCCATCGCTGCTCTGATGGCGTTTCCTTCTGGACGGTCCCAAGTCCCTGTGAGGCACTGGGTTGTCCCTCACCACCTACCAGTGTCTGTTTGTGACCTGTTTGGGTCATTTTTTCCTGTTTCTCACCTCCTCTCACACCATTAGAGCTTAAGGTCTTGCTCTCTGTCCCCAGGAGGACATCAGAGGTGCTGACCACTCCAGCACTTGCTGGTGTTTCCTGTAACCTGTGCCCCTGCAAGTCAAGCTTCCAGGCTCCTTTATGGGGGCCTGTGTCTTTGGAGCACGAGGTACCAGGCCAGGTCCTGGTGTTTACCACCCCAGCCCTCTGTCATTGGGTCTTCCGTGGGCCTCAGTTTCCTTCTTGGCTAAGTAGAGCTGTCCTCAGCTTACTCCAGCCATGAAGAAGGTCACTCCAGTCTTAAGTGTGGATCGAGAGCCCTGACTTGGGGACCTTAGCAGCCTGACTCCCTGCTACTGCCAAGGACATTCAGGTGTTTCCCCCGGGGTGAAGATCCTAACACTGCCACATTGGGATAGGTTGAAGAAAAAACATTGCCACACAACCTGGACATACCTTTGCTGACCAAGTTTGAGTTGTACTGCGGTCCCTGGCTCCCTCTTAGACCCTCTGAGACTCAGAGTGCTGAATTTCTACGCCATCACAGGGCTAAAGGACCACAGGGAGAGTAAGAGCCCAGCCCCTTGTCCTGACCAGCCCTGCCCTGGCAGAAAGTAGGCCAGACAGAGAGCCCAGCCGTGGTGTGCAGAGCCCAGCCGGGGTGTGCAGCCCATTTATCCGGTAGCTTTGCAACTGATCAGTTGCAGGTGAATGGATGGCACGTGGTTTGTGTTGTAACAATATTTTGGGACAATTAGATTGAAACCACATTGTTGGCGGCCCTGCTGGCGGCTGGCCGCCACACTGCACTCTCTCTGCCCTTTGCGGCTCCTGGGCTGTGGAGCCACCCCCAGCTCTCTGGGGCCCAGGGCCAACCAGGCCAGGGGGGCAGAAAGGGGGGTCTCCTGCTGGAGGGGTCGGGCCTCTCCCACCCTGGTGGCCTCTTGGTGACCTCAGCCTCCAGTTGTTCCAGAAAACAGCTGCTGGAGCCTATGCATGGCAGTGCAAACCTGTAATGCCAGCGCTCAGGAAGCTGAGGCAGGAGGATTGCTGCAAGTTCCAGGCCAGGCATCGCTGGGAGTTGCTTGGGACGTGTGGGGACAGGCAGCTTGAGTAGGATTTGGACGTGGAGAAATGTCTAGCTCTCAACAGTCACACCACGACTCCATCCCCTGCCCCCAAGACGAGAACACTAAACTCCTTCCTGCCCTACCCAGTGTCCCTATCCCACCACACCTTCCCAGGAAAGTGGAGACAGACCAGATGTCTGGTGGGGTCTTCTCCTGCACACTCTCTTTACCCCTAGCACTGGGCAGAGGGACTGGAAACCGTAGGGGAGCCTCCTTTTCTGCTGTCTCTTCAGAGGCTCTGTCGTCCTCTGAGGAGGGAGGTCCTTGGAATTATAGCCAACAAGTACTAGGCTTAGGGATCTGAGTGGGAACCAGACCTGCTCCAGGCAGCAGGATCAGTAGTAATACTAGGACAGGGCTGCTGCAGTTGGGGTCCCAAACCCAGGGACCACAAAGCCCACTTGGATCTGTGGACCCATCTGAGGCAGGTGGAGGGATCTAGGGATAGAGGGGGCACTGTGGACCAGAGAGGGGGGGAGGGCGGTGAGTGACTGTGAAGGGGTCTAAGGTGTCAGGACACACTGTAGGGAACCAGCCCAACCAGGAGCACCCTGGGGTAGATCCTGGGTGGAGTGTGGGAAGTTTGATTGCTTGCCAGGGAGGTCTCAGCATCCCCAGCCCAGACAGGTTCAGCATGGTGTTGGCTTCCAGTGAGACTCAGTCTTCTCCTGAAGGTCTGGTGCTCGCTTCGGTCACTACAGTATCCCGAACAGTAGCAACTCTGTGGAATGGGTTTTTCCTGCAGTCCTTCATGTCCCCACCTCAGCCTTGGCCTCCTCTCCTCAAGGGTCTGCAGCGCTCTCTGCCCTGCCTGCCCAGAGAGCCTTGCTGTGTGACACAGACTCACCCCGACCAGGAGGGAGAGTATGGGAGGAGTTGAAAGTCAGATGTGGGGCAATGGTGGGCTGAGCCTGTGTGTTACCACGGGGTTCCAGAGCCCTCTCTCCTTGCTCCGCTATTCCCTCCTGCCTGGGGGCGACACACTGGCTCCATCTTGAGGGGCCCCTGGCTTTGGGGCACAGGGCTTGGGCTGTGGAGCCAGCCTTCCAGCCTCTAGCTATCCTAACTTCAGGAGACGCAGTAGGATCCGTATGGACATCGACGAGATCCCACTCAGCCAGTCTTCAGGCCCAGGAGCAGCCTCCCTCTGTGAGACAGCCTTTCCCTTCCCCAGCCTGAGCCTGAGGCTTTTCAGGCCTCCTCCAGGTGAGGGCCTGATGCCAACCCAGTAGAGCTGGGACTCCATACTGGGCCTAAAGCTTCCTTGAAGGCTGGTGAGTAGGGCTGACCTGACTGTATCCAGTTCATCTTGTCCCTGAGTGCTACAGGGCCTGATCAAGTCTGACTTGTTATTTTGAGGGTCCAGATCTGGAGACCCACTCGGGACCTCACGGCAGCTTATGAGACACTGATAAACTCTATGAGACAGCCTGAGTCCTGCTCGCCCTGCTGGGGTTCCATGAACTGAGCACCATAGTCTAGGGTCATGCGCTAGACTTGACTGGGCCACCCCATTTCTGGGCCTGAGATTTAGGATGTGGGATCTCTGCAATCCTTGCCAGTCCCAGATCTGGGTTGGGTCTCTGCCTTCCTGAACCCCACCCTGACCACTGTCTGAAGCCTTGCTGAACTTGAAGGCCTATTTGACAGGTTCCGTTTTTACTTTGTGTAGGAGCTGGGACAGATAGGTGGGATGGGGACTGTGGGTAGAGACTTAGGGCCATCCACTTAGGGTCAGGTTCCTAGAAATGGGTACGACTTGGTGAGGCAGGCACTTCTGTGCTCCTCTACCCTGGGGACCAGAACACAGAAAGCTAGGGGATGTTTGTCCCTCCTTAACAGGGAGTTCAGTCTGGAGGAGCCTTGGCTGGTATAGGATGACCTGCACTGCAGACCTGGCAAAGAACCCTTCCGCTCAGATCTCAAAGGAGGTGATTCCCAGTGGCATAGGCGAAGCCATCCTACACCCCTGATGTCTCTAGGACTCCCCATGAATGAAACTAACACCACCTGCATCCACACCCTGGTCCAGGAAGTAGATAGCCATCCCCGGGGACAGAACCGCCCATTCTCTATCCCACAAAGTGGAGGAGTGTTTGTCACACTGCCTGCTAGTGTACAGACACGCTGGGTGTCCCAGGTGCCCCACACTGCGCAGGAGAACAAGGAATCAGAAGTGGTAACCTAGGTCCGCTTTTGCATGTGGTAACCTGCAATGCTTTCTCCTCTGGACTGGCACCTAAACAGCTCTCTTGGGGTGGCTGTGCCCTCCTGACACTCTATCATAAACGGAGCATGCTTAGAGGCTTCTGGGTCAGAAGCACCTCCAACTCTGACTGGCCAGGGCTGGCGCTGCACAGGTGGGAAGGAGAAAGGCTTTCGCATCCGCAGGAAGAGCTTGATCCAAACAAGACAGCCACAAGACTGCTTTTCTTACCGACCGCTTCCTGGCTGTCTGTCACGGTGTCCAAGCCCACCAGCCTAGTGTGACCAATCAGAACCAACTATACTTGAGTCCGGAGCCAATTAGCCTTTCCGCCAGAGATTGGGGTGGCCAGCAGAGGGCGCCATTTGCGGGTGGGTCCAGTAGTTTGGGGGGCTGCAGAGATAAGGCCTATGGTGCCTTGAATTCCATCTTCCTTTCCTGCATAGCGGAGTATTGGGTTTCTGGGGGTTCTAAGGATGCCCCCTCCCCGACCACCCCAGCATAGGTGAAGAGGGGATATTGACAGGACCGCTGCGCACAGTGTTGACGGCTCAGAGTATCACCCGAGCCCTGTTATTGCAGGCTTCAGTCTGCTCCCCAGACCTACGGAGTGGAAACTGCTGGGTGGGCCTGTATTTGGGCTTTGGTGTCGTTCAAGTCTGAACTGTGTTTGGGTGACAGGTGGGGCCCCTTAAAGTCCAGAAAGACTTCCAAGGGGCTGAGACTGGCGAGGCTGCACGGAACAGGCAGGTATTTTTGTAAAATCCAAACACAGGGCCAGGAAATTAGGAAAAATACATGTCTGAGCAATGCTCTGTTTGGCCAGTGTCTGGGGCCAGGGGAGGTTTGATTGGTTACCACAGAAATGGACTGACCATAGGAATTCCTTCTTTAAGTTGGTTTTGTAAGCGTTTGTCTGTTTGTTGTTGTTATTGTTGTTTTTGAGACAGGGTCCCAGAACTCGCTGTGAAGAAGATCAGTTGCTGTATGGATGCTGGTCAACTGGCAATGGGTATACTTGGAACCAGTGTTTGCAGGCCTCTTGGGAGACTGAAGCAGAAGGGTGGAAATTTCAAGGCCTGCCAGCTGCAGAGAGTTCAGGCTCAGCCTGGGCACCTTAACAAGACACCGACTCAAAAGAGAAGGTAAACAGAGAGGAGGGACAGAACTCAGTTGTAAAGCGCTTACCCAGAACCCGAGAGGCTCTGGGCGTGATCCCTAGGACCAGAAGGAGAAGAAAGTAAGTTAAACAAAACCAAACACCAGGTTGTCAGTGGCGGGTAAGTGGGGTCAGACACATTCAAGGGTGCTTGCTTACCCCGTCCCCCGTTTACAGAGAGAATGCCTAGGTGCTGGAACAACAGGCTCTCCACAGAGTTCAGTTCCCATTTTCTGTCCCATTGTACTATCAGACTCACTTTGTGTGTATATGGATTCTATAATTTAAAAAATACATATTTTCTAGGAAGTGTGACCTTGATCTGCAGAGGCAGGTGGGTGGGGCCTCTGATTGACAGCCTCAGTAGGCAGGCTGCAGGGCAGAGAGTCCAAGGCTGAAGCCTTCCAGCAGCAGGAGAGGAAGGCGGGAGGAGAGGAAGGATGTGTTAAGTTCAAGGTTGGGCAGTTGGAGGCTGGAGATTTCTGTTCTCCTTTCTTTCCTGGGAGGTGGATCGGGGTCCTGGACCCACCTTCCGGAGGTTGGCCCCTCCTGCTGCCGGCAGCCTTGGGATTGTTAAGCAAATTGCCTGGTGGGGCCCTGGGCCCGGCTAATTCCAGCGTCTTAATGAGCGGGAAGATGAGGTTTTATTCATCACTGGGGCCTTAAAAATTGCAGTAAAGTGGCCCACTTTATAAAGAAAAAATCAATCGCGAAAAGAAAACAGGAGTATGTAAATGGACGGGGTGACAAAAAGCGGGCCAATTACCCCCAAAATGAGCCGCAGTTATGGCTCCATTAACTCAATTATATTTTCTAAAGGATTTCTTACGAGGCCCCCACCCCACCCCAGCCGTGTGCCTGTAATTTTTACATCAACTTCAAGCCATTAAGTTGCATTAAACTATTTGTGGGAGAGAGCTTGTGTATCTGGGAAGAAAGCTCCGGCAGCCTTGTCCAGACCCACTGAGGAACAGGAGTCAGGTGTAGGCAAGGAGGAGCCCGGTGGCTAAGAGAGAATCTCAGGCTCAGATCTTCAGTCCTGAGAGAGGAGGGGAAAGAGCCCCTAGGTCTCCCTCCCTAGTGACTGAAGCAGAGACCACAACCCACTATGGTTCAGATCTTTGGTCTCAGCCTCCTTACCCACCACCTGCACTGAAGCCTCCCAAACCTGAAACACCAGCTCACATGAGCTCCAACCTTGCAGGTTTCCTGAGTTTTCTTTTCTTCCATCAGTTAGAAAACTTACAATTTTTGAGACGTAGAAAAAAAATTAAATTTAAAAAGAAAGAAAACAAAACAAAAACAAAATTTGGAACCAGATGGGACTATGCCCTAGAACCCTGGGCGGGCCAAGGACACTCAGGAACTCAGGAGGTCCCCAGTGACCTTGGCATGACTGTTCGTTCAAGCCCAGTCACCTTCGGGTTTTCTCAGACTGGCTGGACCGGCTCCACGTCCCAGGGTCTGTTCATGGCTATTCATTGTCTCTTAGCACATGCTGGCTTCAGGGTGGTGGCTGAAGCCTGCTTTCCATGTCTGGGGCCCCCATGAGCAAAAGCTGCCCTACATAAGTCTATTCCTGGGCTGTGGGGAGTCCGGAGGCTGCTTAATATCCTGGAATTCAGATGGAGCTGAGGAAGAAGAGGAGACGCAGGATGAGGTGGTCTGGCGGAGAAAAGGGGGCAGCTGGACTGACAGAAGGACAGTGGCCACTGTGGGCATGCGTCTAATCCTACGAGGTTCCCTCCGGCATTCTATTGGCCAGAGGCTGGGCAAGAACAGAAATGGAGGAGGAGGGAGGAAGATAAGCAAAGGAATCTCCTCTACTCTGCACCCCAAGTAACCATCTTGTGGGATAAATGCATAGGCTTCATAACCTCATTGCCTCCAGAATATCCTGTTCTTGCTGAACACACATACCCGCAGGACAAGTCTCCACGAACCTGAGGACACCCTTGACCTATGAACAGGGAGCAATGGGTATGCGGGTGTGCATACATACATGTATATATGTATATATTGTATATATGCATTCTCTTTGAGAGGATGCACACCCACTGGGGTCTAGGGACAACCATGTGGCCATGTGGCACTGGGGAAAGAGCTGAGGAAGGAGAGTGGGTACCACAGGAGAGGCTTGGTGCTTCCAGGAAGATGGAGAAGCTGAACTTGGAAGCCAGATTAGGGCTGTTTCAGGGTCCCAGAGACCTCAGCCTGGGAAGCTGGGAATACTAAGGATGAGGTATCAAAACCTGGACGTCTGGGGACCTTGCAGGCCAGTAATTAGGGGCAGTATTGGAAAGGCTGGGAGCCTATGGCTATGATAAGATGCCCTAGGCAGGTGCTAATCACAAGACCAATCAAATCTTAGAGCATCTGTGGAGAGAGCCTGTGTTGGAGGTGCCTCCTTATTCTTGGCTGAGGGATGCAGGAATGAGACAGTGGTGTGTTTGGTCCCTGGTAAGCACCTGCAGAGAGTCCAGGCTCAAATTTGGTGGGAACGCTGGTCCCGCTGAACCCTGAGAGGGACGTACCTCAGCTCCCTGGGTGGAAGCTGTGTCATCTTTGATACTGCCCTCCTGGGAGAGTAGACTGTACCTTCAATGTCCTACACCCAAGCCCCAGGCTGGTTCCAGAGCCCTCCATATCCAGACATGGAGGCTTCAGGAGACAGGACGGAGAGGAGGGCTAGGCAGCTGTCTCCTTGAGTCTTGGAGACTCATCCAACACACGCAGCCTTGGGAGGACTGGGTTTGTGTGTTGAATTCTGCACCTGGGAGGGCACTGGGCTGACTCCTGGTTCTGCCCAGCCCTTGCCTCTTGAGTTCTCATCTGTCTGTGTCTCTTGGTAGATCTTCAACTCCAGCCCTTTTCTGGTCATGTGGCCTCCATGGTCCGTTGTTTTGGTCACCCAGTCCTGCCTTGAAGATCATGGGCTCCATGGTTCCCTCCCCCAAAGTCTGGAAGCTTTGCTCTAGTCTGGTATCTTTCTTAGACTAGTCCAATACAACACTTTCTTCCTGATCTCTGGTCCCGAGGGAAGCCTTGTGCTGCTAGGTGAAGGGTCTTCTCTCCCATCCTTTTGGGTTTTGTCACCTGGCCCCCCTAGAGGGTGAGAGGTGTATGAAAATGGCCTCCTCAGGCCTTGGGGGCCTTGTGGCTGTGACCTAGTGGCTAGAGGGATCAGCTAGGCACTCACAGCAGTGGAGCACTGAGACCCTGGGAATTCGTGAGGGACACAGATAGATACCATTACTAGCCACGGGCAACCTCCAGAGCTGCCTTTTCTCGACCTGAAAGGGGCTGACAGCAAACAGCTGGGCTGCATTGGTAGTAATTTGCAAGAGGCCAGGCCCAGCCCTGCGGAGCTCCTGGAGTTCAGAGGTGTCAGCCTCCATTGTCCAGAGGGGTACATTGCAGAAGGCCCCTGCCCTTCACTGCAAGCCTCAAGGGCTCCATCCTAGGTGTCCAGGCCCTCGCACTGGGCAGCCGCAGGTGGTGGGTCACCTTGGAAGGGGCGGCTTCTTGCCACACCACAGACTGCCACCTTCTACTCCCACAGTGTAAGCAGGCTCCCAATACAGATATCCAAGGTGAGAAGGGCGTCCTTGCTGGCTGTAGCAGCCGCACACCAAGGTCTGGGCACCAAGGTCACCTCCAGAGGCACAGGAAGTGAGGAGGAGTGACTGGAGGCTATGGTCTGGAGGGAGGGAGGGCAGAGTGGGGGAAATAGAAAGAGATTACATTTTTTAAAAGGCACTCTAGCTGTCTCCTGACACCATGCCTGGTCTCCATCCAGTTTACGGCTCGCAGGCTCAGCAGCTGGGCCTGTCTGCCAGGGGCGGGTGGAGGGGCGAGGGTTGGGAGCCAGGCGCCCCAGGCTGCCTGGGCCAGGCCACTTCTCCCTAGCGCCCGCTGGGCAGTGGCGGTCTGCTCCGTGTGGGGGCACACAGTGCAGGTGGGACCTCAGGGTGACTGGGAGCCACTGTGGAGGTACTGCCGGTACTGCCCATCTATCCCCCTGACAGGTCAATTTTCTCCCGTGTTTTACAGAAGCTTTCAGGGCAGGAAATGTGATAGGGAGGCTGATTTATGTCCTCACCTGGTCTTTGTTCACAAACCCTCACTCCTGCCCCACCCTGTCAAAGTCTGAGGGCTCTTCTCCCGAGGGAATTCCTGCCCCGGCTCCTTCCAGGGACAAGCCCTGCCGGCAAGGTGCAGAGGTCACTTCTGACACGGAACATGATGAAGCCTCTACGGTGGCCCTCATGGCATGTTTTCTTTTTCTTTTCTTTAAAAGAAAAATTTTAAACTTTATTCTTATTTTTAGTGCATCGGTGCCTTACCTTCTTGTGTGTCTGTGTGAGGGTGTCGGGGCCCCTTAGAGCTGAAGTCACAGACAGTTGTGAACTGCCATATGGGTGCCGGGGATTTAAATCCTGGTCCCCTGGAAGATCAGCCAGTGCTCTTAACTGCTGAACCATCTCTCCAGCATCCTAAAAAATTTGTTTTCAGTCAGGGTTTTGCTCTGTAGCCCAGGCTGGCTTTGAGCGTTTGTGAATCCTCCTGTCTCTGCTCCCGAGTGCGGGGTTACTGACAGATCCTACCACATTTTGCTTTGCAACTGTGTATTTGTCCAGGGGGTGGTTTTTTTTCTCGATAGTGCCTGGCTTTATGTCACAGTCGGATTCCCCTTTAGCCTGGCCTGTGGGGAGTACTGAAGAAATGGTACGGGGGAAGTTTCTGTTCCTTGAACTCAGAGCTCTCTGTTCTCCTGCAATACCTGGCCCCTGCCCATCAAGAGTGATAGACAGACCCTTTCCACTCTTCTCTGAAGTGGGCAGCTCCCAACTACTCCCGAGAAAAAGGCAGTCCTTGGTTGGAGGCTCTGATCTTATTTATTTATTATTTATCTTTGATTTTTCAGAACAGTATTTCTCTGTGTAGCCTGGCCATCTGGAATTTGCTCTATAGACCATGCTGACCTCAAACACAGAGATCCGCCTGCCTCTACCTTCTGAGTGCTGGGATGAAAGGTGTGTGCCACTACTGCCCAGCTTCTTTTTAATTTTTTAATATTTATTTTTTGTGTCTCTGTGTGTACCTGAGTGTTTGTATACCACATGTATGCAGTGCCCCATGGAGGCCAGAAGAGGGCATCAGATTCGGAAGGAGTTTTAAAGGCAGCTGTGAGTGGCCTGACGCGGGTTCTGCGGATGAAACCCAGGTCCTGATGTGGGATTTCCCTCTCTGTGCTGTGATTACCATTGATTAATAAAGGAAGTTCTTTGGACCTATAGCAAGGCAGAACTTAGGTAGGCGGGGAAAACTAAACTGAATGCTAGGAGGAAGAAAGTAGAGTCAGAGAGAAGCCATGTAGTCGCACCGGAGAGGAGACAGAGGCTGGAACTTTACCCAGTAAGCTACAGCCATGTGGCAATACACCGATTAATAGAAATGGGTTAAATTAATATGTAAGAGTTAGCCAATAAGAAGCTAGAGCTAATGGGCCAGCAGTGTTTTAAATAATATAGTTTCTGTGTGAGCAGCCAGGAACCAACAAGCAGCCTCCTCCATCACAGGTCTCTGCAAGTGAGCAAGTGTGTTTAACCACTTTCTACTCTGGGTCTAATTTCTTTTCTTTTCTTTCTTCAAGACAGGGTTTCTCTATGTAACAGTCCTGGCTGTCCTGGAACTTGCTTTGAAGACCAGGCTGGCCTCTAACTCACTGAGATCTGATTGCCTCTGCCTCCCAAGTGGTAGGATTAAAGGCGTGCACCACCACCGCCTAGCCCCGGTTCTGATTTCTTATGGAGCGGCACAGTCCATACTTAGAAAGTTATTAAGTGGATACCGGGAGGGAAAACGGCTTGGCTCTGGGCAGACCCTTGCACAACTCTCTTCTGCTAGCGGACGCCCTCATTTTTCTCGAGGAGAATTCTAGAACGTGGGATGAAGATCTTATTTCTCCCTTAGCGGCTGGCTCTGTGTGGCTTGTCACCTCCTGGGGTGCTGAATGGGATTGTACTATTAAAGAAAAAACAAAAAAACTAGACCAGGCATAGTATGATTTTGAGGTTAGCCTCAAACACATACATAGTGAATGTCAGGAGAGCCAGAAATACACAGTGAGACCCTGTCTTGAAAAACAAAAAACTAAAAACAAACAAAGCAAAGAACAAAAACAAAAGAAGAAGGAGGAGGAGGAGGAGGAGGAAGGAAGGAAGGAAGGAAAAGAAAGACAAAAACCAAAATAGGATCTCATGAAGTCAAGGCTGGCCTTGAACTTTTGATCCCTCCACCCCACCTCAATAATGCTGCTAGGGTTATAGACTTGAACACAATGCCCACTTGACTATCTTTCCCAGGCAGGGGAGACGCCACACTCAGCACATTTCCCTACGGCCTGAGATTCTCCTGGAAGGAGCTGGTCTGTGTGCCCAGGAGTCCATAACCAACCAATTTCTGTCCTCTGCTTAGTCATGTGATGTCTTCTAACACTGGGGCTTTGTGGGCATATCAAAAAGGAAGGTTCGTTCTCTGCAGGGCTCCCTGTGAGACATAACAGACTGTCTGTCTGGAGACCCCACTGTGGGGCACTGGGTTCTGCCTTGGGGACTGAAGGGGAATCCCTGACTATGAGAGGACCCTTGTAGCTGTGGGGTCTCTAGTGGGAAATAAGCAAGTGAGATACTGGGCTCACTTCCCTGCCGCTAGGACTCATATGTGACCCAGGCCTTTGCTGGTGGCAGATGTTCCATGGCTTCTGACTAGGCCACTAGGTGACATACCAGACAGGATACAGACCGGACAAGAGTCAGGGCAGGCCTGGCATAAACAATCTCCTGACATAGACTTTGCCGCTCCTAGGCCCCCTACCCACTGATCACACCCTGCCCTAAGCCTCCATACTTGCCACCTCCCCTGTCCCTCCAGCCCCGACCCCAGCATCTTGGGGCCCTGTGTTCTCCAGGCTCCATCTGCTTCCCTATTCTGGCTCTCATAGCTGCTCTATCTGCGTGGTCCTTGGCACATCTGGGGAGGCTGGGGAGCTGGGCCTGGGCCTGCTACATTCCTGCATACCTCCCTGGGGCTACTGTGCAGCCACCTTTGAGAGCAAGGGGAGGTGCAGGGAGCTCAGGGCTGCAGTTGCTGCTGCACAGGGACCTGGATGCAGCCCAACTGTGCCCCAGGACTCTCAGCTGTGTCTGCTTGATCCGTGAACCCCCATCATTGCCCCGTCTAACAGTGAAGGGGCACCTGGAGAAGGCCTGAGGGTTTGACACGAGACGCCCTGACAGTGGGGATCCAGCAGACATTCAGGAATTCCCTCACAAGACTGGATTCTCTGAGGTCTAGCCAGCCACTCTGTACCATAGGGTCATTCCTTCCCTGGAGCTATAGGACTCAGGTTTTCTAGATGAGTCCTGACTGGGGCATAATTTTGTGGGAGACAGGAGAGCTCTCTGCTCTTTGTCTGTTGATGGGATGAGCCAGAACTCAGCAGAATGAATCTTTCAAGGTCTGGAATATAGTTCAGTATAAAGTAGGTACCTAGCACATGGTGAGACCCTGGGTGGGGTGGGGTGGAGTGGGGGAGGAAGTGGGTAGGGACCTCAGGTTCTCCCCTCCCACACCTCAGGAAACCTTGAGCAAGGCACGGGAGGCATCGGTAACCGGTTCTTTCTAAAATGCAGCTTCACGGTTTCCATTCACGGCCAGAGAGCCCTTGGGGGCTACCTCTCCCTGGCACTCCTGGACGTGTGTGTGTTGGGGGGTGTCCACTATTACTTTCTGATCCCTCTATTCCACCCCACCGTCTGTGGTGCAGTTTGAGGAGTAGGAAGTCTCAGTTATGATTTTGTGATGTTTCCTCCCTGCCATTCCTGGGCCACAGGGTCCCTGGTAGGGGATGAGGGCAGGACACGGAAAGCTGAGTGCATGCTGGATCTCAGCTATGGCAACCAACCCCTCAAGCTCCTAGACTGAGGCTGGGCCAGGGTGGCCCAGCTGCCCCCAGCTTGCTGCCCAACCATGGGGAGGACTGAGGTTTCTGCTGGAAGCGGTATTTCTGGGCCACGGTTGTCCCTTGCTGAGGTTGTCAGGAGGAGAGTGCGCTCATACTCTGTCCTCTCCGTCCCTGTGCTCCTGAGGCTCTGCCTCAAGACTCATGGCATCTGAATTTGCTGGGGCTGGGGCAGGGGGCTGAGATGGCACCCCTTCTCATCAGGATCTGTCTGCAGGAATCTCAGGGGCAGCTGCATGTATGCACCGTGTTGTATCTCCGTGTCCAAGGAGCGGACGGCAGGCTGACTACAATGAGCCCAAGCCTTCTCCTTTCTCTCGCCTGGAATCTTAAGAAAAGGAGAAAAAAATGTAGATGAAAGCAAAGCAGGTTTTCCATCTTGTCGAATTCCCAATGGCCCCCCACTAATTACAGCGTGATAATGGAAGGTTCAGGGGACATTTCTTCCTGGTGGCCAAGATTATAATCTGCAGCCTTTGTCTGAGCAGGGGACATCTGCAAAGGTCACACTGTCAGGCTTCCCCTGTGTGGCTTTCTGGGTAGGAGTGGGGGAAGGCCACCCAAGCTCTCAGGCCCTACTTGGAAAGACAAAGACTTGCATCCTCTGAACACAGCAACCTCCCACCCTCTGGGCCTGGCAAGGGCTTGCACCTTAACACCCTGCAGAGGAGGCTGTCTAGGGCCCAATTCCCACTTCATTTGGAGGCCCACAAAGTTGGGCCCCAAGGTCCTAGGCATTGCTCCAGACCAGCAGGATGAGTGTTTTTCTTGCATGTGTCTGTGCACCATGCTTGTAATTCCCACAGAGGCCAGAGAGGGCGCTGGAATCCTTAGAACTGCTGTTACAGATGGCTGTGAGTAGCCACAAGGGTGTTGGGAGTTGAACCTGGGTTCTTTGGAAGAGAGATTGGTGCTCTTAATCTCTGAGTCATCTACCCAGCCCCACCTTGTGTTTCGAGATAGGGTCTTATTGTTTGAACTTCGGCACAAGTGGCTGCGCCCTAATGTGCTCTTTCAGCCGGCAATTGTGACTCCAGTTACCAGCTGGTTTCTCTAGAAGTGGCGTGGTTGCTCAGGTAGCCGCCTGGCGGGAATTCTGCTCCAGCAGGCACTGGCTCTGTTGCTGCCGCTAAAGGTAGCTTTAACTAAACCTCCACCGTTCTAATATAAATAGGACTCGAGATTCAAAGACTGGGGTGAAAACCTACAAGCTCAGAGAGACCAAGAAGCAAATAGTAAACCCTCTCTCCTTGCTGGCTTCTTCAGCTCTGCCAAACCAGAAAAAGCGGAGACTCCTAATCCCTCCCTACTACTTCCTGTGTCTCTCTATCTTTCCCCATGCCCTCTGGTGCTCTGTGATTAATTTCTGTCAACTAGTTGCTCACTCAGCCTCCTGACCCAAGGTTAATTTTATTTAATTAATGCAAATGCAAACTTGGGGCTTACAGTGTGATCTAATACCCCCCCCCCATCAGGGTCTCTCAGTAAACCTGATTTTAGTTCATTGACATAAATCCCAGGGATCTTCCCTCAGCCTCCCAGCTACTGGGGTTACACGCATGTGCCACCCCCACCCCCACACTTCAGTAACTTTTTTTACAATGGTGCTAGAGATTAAGCACAGCTACTCCTGCTCGCAAAGCAAACACTTTACTAACTGAGCTATTATTCCCCAGTTCCCAAGCCTCTTTGTTTTTATAAAGGTACCAGTCACAAGGCAGGTAGTGAACACCTTAATTTAGAATGACCTTGTGACCTCATTTTAACTAAGGACATCTGCAAAGAACCAAGTTCCGGAGAAGGTTGTATTCTGAGGTAACAAAGACTTCAGTGTGTGAATCTGGGGGTGCAGGTAGAGGCTCCTCATCAATGGTAGGCCCTTGCAGACCGGATGGCAGGAAGCTTGGGATGAGTCCTGTGGACAGGAGCCTGTCAATAAAACGCAGCAACCCTTCAGGAAAAGAACACAGCCCAAATCATGTCACAGGGGCAATTACAGGAGAAGAGCGCCTTGAAAATATGGACCCTTTAATTCCCGGAGCCCGTGAGAACATGCCCATGCGCTTTTGCAGCAGATTTTGCATATTTGAGGTGCTAGGCCCTGGAGGCAGATTCTCTTGGATCATCTGACAATTGCAAGAAACCCTGGAATCAGAAAACTGTCCCCAGCTGAGCCAAAGATGTCACATAAAAGACTTGATTGTCTCTCCTTTGCTGCTAACTTGGAAGACTGTGGTAGAAACCCCTGCACTAGGCACACTGGTAAATTCCTTCGGCTTTCAGTCAGCAAGAAAACGGGCCCCAGACCCTAAGGAAGGAACCGAGCTCTGCCAACAGCCAAAGGAGCAGGAACCAGACTCTCCCCTGAGCTTCTGAGGGAACGAATCGTGCCAGCACCTTGATTTTAGTTCAGTGATACTGAACTGATTGCTGACTTCCAGAATCAAGAGATAACCTTGTAACCAGTTGCTAAAACTGTGTGTTCACAGTCACGTGCAGGTGGGCACACTTGTGTGAGGGTGTGTGCATGCATACCAGTGGTTAATATCAGGTGTCTTCCTTCTCTTTGCTTTTTATGGCGAGTCAGCTTCTTACCTGAACCCAGCGTTTGTTGGTTTGGCTAATCTAACTAGCTATCTTGTTCTTGAGATCTCCTGTCTCTCCTGCCAGAGGGCTGGGATTACAGGCGGGCCTAGGGATCTGAACTCTGGTCCTATAGCACTGCAACATGCACTTTGACCTGTGAGTCCATCTCCCCAGCCCCTTGGTTACTGAATTTGTGACTGTCTGCTATAGCAACAATGAAAACCTAATGTGATGTTGGGAGACAGCAGACAAACCCGCACGGAGGCCACAGGGTTAGTTATCAAGCACACAAAGAACTCAAAATTCCAAAAACCAAATTGCTAAAAAGAAAAAAAAAAGCATGCATTTCACCAAAGAACAATGAGTAGATGGTAAAAGTATGAATAGATGATTAACCTCACTCGTGATTAGAAAGAAGAAATTCAAAGAACGAGATTCTGTTTGATTCCTCAGATTGGACAAACTGATGGTGACAAGTGTTGGGGACACTACAGAGCTGGGGGCCCATGGCCTAGAGCCCTTAGGCCAAATCGGGCAAGGCCTTGTTGTTATAAATAAAGTCTTATCGGCGTACCCACCCACTTGTTTATATGTTGCTCACGGCAGTGTTTGAGCTACCACAGAGAACAGAATAGACGTGATGGAGACCGTAACTTCTGAGGGGCGAAGACTCTTTCCAGGAGGCCATTCCCAAGGTCCATTTCAGTGTTGAATTTATTGCAGCGCTGGGATCAAACCCAGGACCTAGTGCATGCAGGGCAAGAGCTGTGCTCCTGAGCTACTGAGGAAGAGGGGCAGTACCCATCCAACTTCGGCAAGACCAAGCGAGGTCATTATCATGCATGCTCTTGAATCTGCAACTCTACTTCTAGGTTTACCTGAGACAAACTAACAGCCACACAAAGGGGATAAGGACAGTTTTTGTTCACTTACAAAAATGAATACAGACATTTATTTGTATTCAGATATACATTTATTTGTTTTCGATTACTCCTTACCCTGTTTTTATCTCTCCCATCTGAGGGGAGTACAACTCTGTACCCAGAGGCTGCTCGCCTGATGCTTGAAGACTTTGCTCCTCGTCTAAGATGCATACATGGCCTTGTGAGGGTGGCCTCGCGACTCTAGCCGCTTGGAATTATTGTGGGATCTCTCAGACCTCAGGTCCTCAGACACTGCCAGGTGCCAGTAACCCAGAGAGGCGATGGATGGATTTCTTTCTTCTCTAAGTCTCCTTAGTGTCCATTACTCCAGGAAGAATTATCAATAGTCCTTCAAGTCCAGAAGCCACCGTCTCTTGAAGTCTTCCTAGCTTTCTCTGGTCTTTCCTCCCTCTTTCTTTCCTTTGCTTTTTTTCATATTAGGATAGCAGATTATTTCCTCTTGGTGCTCTGGGTACCAAGCAGACACATTCCCATGTTCCCTTCTACAAGTTGTTTGACTTTGGCGGAGTCTCTGATCCTCTCGGTGTCCCGGAGATTCATTCGTAGTAAAACACACATGCTAATTTTATCCCAATAAATTGGTTTTCATTCTAGACAGTTACGGTTCCCGCCAACAGCGACCCAAAAATCCTTCCTGTGGGCTAAGACGTGAAAATAAACCCTTAAGATCCCACTTCTCACCCGGAGGTTAGTTCTTTCATTTCTCTCCTGTTCTTCCGGCAAGAGGCTGTACCCCGCAAATTACTTGTCCTCCAGCGCCCAAGGAGCAAAAGTTCATAGACTGAGCGTGGAACCCGGAACACTGACGTGTGGGCCCCGCCCTGACTCAGACCCCGCCCACCGCAACACAGCCACGCCCAACCCCTACCACCGCCCCGCCCACCACACCCCGCCCCGCCCATCTAATACACGACCCCGTCCATCAGCCCACAGATCCCGCCCCTACACACCTCTTATTGGCTAGGGTTCAGCCCACCCCACCTCAGGCTCCACCCAAGCCACGCCTCCTACGACTCTAGTTCCGTGCATATACACACACTCGCATCTTGTTGGCTGGCGTCCCGCCTTATCCCTCCCATGACACCGTCACTTCCTGGCAGCGGACACTTGGAAGGCGGAAGTTTGTGCGCCGGAGGCAGCGAAGCGGAGCTGAGGTGTCGCTGGCGTTGCCTGCGGCTCTTCCGGGTCTCTGCAGCACTCCCGCGAGGTGGAGGCGGGAACCTGGAACCATGGCTGTCAGGCAGCTGCGTAGCCTGGCAGGGTCTGGAGGCTGATCTCCGCGACGCCTGTCCACGGACCCCGTGCTGCGAGTGTAGGGTTAGTTAGGGTCGCGTTAGCTGTCCCGGCCCCCAGACCCTCAAAATGACCGCAGCTTCCACCTCCAAATGGGGGCTGATCACGAACGTCGTAAACAGCATCGTGGGGGTCAGCGTCCTCACCATGCCTTTCTGCTTCAAACAGGTGAGTCGGGGTCGCGGGGGCCTTCGGTTTGAAGCGCTCGGCTGGTGGGAAGCGTGTGTGAGCCCAGCGGACAGGGAAGGGGCTCCCGGGCAACGTCCTCGCCGCGCGTTGTCGTCTGTATCTGTGCGCTCCGTGTCCACTAACAACACCCCACGGAAGGGCACACTGAAAGAGAAATGAACGGATTAATGCTGTTTTTGTTAGTGACTCTGACCGACTGCACGGAAGCACGCCAGTCCTCGGCTCCGGCTTCCAACAGGGTTAATCAAGGTGATTTAAAGCATTGCCTAGGTTTGACTTCTTCTAAGAGCTCTGTTGCACAAACGCTGTACGTTTGGTCCGCTCTGTGCTTATACCACCCTAGTTGGAAAAACAGGCATACCGAAAAGTTTGGTGTTATTTCAGCTTTGAGCGCCACACGAAAAGATGGCTATTTCTACGTGGCTCTGTTTAATCTACCAATGCTTTGCGGAAGCCGATGGAAACGTCACGTTGTGTAAAGACGTGGTGGGGTTTCGCCGTCCGCTCTCCACTCATCGATGCCACGTCTGCTGTGGAGGCAGTGGGACCTCAGGGCAAAGACTCGCTACTTCCACCTGATGAACCGAAGAGGTGACGTGGAGAATGATTCTGCAATAGACGTTTGGAAGTGAAAGTGGGTTGTTGATAATTTAATATTAGATTAAAACCACTTTGAATGTCTTACATTTCACATCTCCAGGGTAAAAGAGAGAAAAAAATTTTGATCAGGGAAATTTTGATCCTCTGCATACTCTCCTGATTGAGACGGCATTGAGGTTCCCGTGTGGGGACTGATATGGTTGATGAATGTAGAAGGACAGAGCTAGACCCTCTGGGCTGTCATCTGTGTTGTGAACCCCAGTGTTGAGTCAGCCACTTCTGGGTGTTTCTGAAGTGTCTACGTGTCCCAGTGTCCATGGCAACTGGCCTGTCAGCAGAACTGCATCCTGGGATAGGGAGTGTTGGCTGGTTTCAAATCTCCACGTGAACCCTGTCATCTTTGCTGCCTGTCTGTGTAGTGTGACCCTTCCCTGGGCTCTGTGGTAGATGCCTGAGAAAGTAGATGTTCCGGGCCGCGGTGACTGAGCAGATTCGAGGCTGGAACATTGCTGTGCATGGCTGCGAGGCCTCTGCTGCAACCTGTGACGATGAGCCACCTGGAGACTACTTGGGAAGAGCTTGAAATGTTGTAGGGGAGCCCGGTGTGCAAGCCAAACTAGAAACAGTCACACCACGTGTGCCTGTGTGCCTGTCACTGGACTCGTATCTCCTCCAGGAACCTTGGGGCAGAGCCATCTGATCCAGGGGAGAGAGTATTGGGGATGTGTGTATGTGTTAAAAAAAAAATCCAGGGTTTAATGGTAGTTTGTTTAGTGATTCTGGCCATTTAAAAAAGAGAAACACTATGGTCATTCAGTGTGTAGAAAATGGCATACACTTTTGGTGTACTCTTGAATTTTCACGAAGTGAAGGAAAATAGAGCACCTTGCTGTACATGGAGGAATCCCACCACGCTGGCACACTTTACCAGTTGCTCCTGCCCAGCAGAGAACCACCACCTATCATGGGCTTGTGCCAGAGGTTGGTGGTTTGACCTGGAGGAGGGGGAATCATGTGTAGGAGCCAGCATCTGGTGTGCAGACCACACCTGTGTTCCTTTGGGAGACACGGATCCTGCTCTAGGGACCTAGGGGGTGAGTGGGGTGGGGGAGCTGCCAGCACAGGTGTCCTCCGCAGTGTTTGGATTCGTGGGTCTTGGAGCCGTACTGGTGAGAATTGGATGTTACCTTTGTGGTTTGTTGTTTATTTATTTTTAGCAGTTTCAGCTTTGTGGCCAACTGAGTAGAAAGTACAGGAAGCCCCCATACCCTTCTTTCCAGTTCCCCTTTTGGTAGCAGATTGAACTGGTCTAGTGGTGTTTTGTCTTGTTTAATTTTTTTGTTTTGTTTATTTTTTAAATATTTTGTAGTGTTGAAACTCTGATCCCAGGCAAACATTCTAGTGCTGAGCTGCACCCTCAAATCACTGATGTCGAGACAGGATTTCCTCTGTGTAGCCCTGGCTGTCTTGAACTTTATCTGACGACCAAGCTGGCCTCAAATTCACAGACATCCTCCTGCCTTTGCCTCCTGAGTGCTGGGATTAATGGCATGTGCCACCACCAACTGGCTTTTTTTTTTTTTTTTTAAATAGGGTCTCACCATATAGCCCTGGCTAGCCTGGTTTTGGCTATGTAGACCAGGGTGGTCTTGAACCCACAGAGAGGCACCTGTCTTTGTCCTCTGAGTACTGGGATTAAGACTGGACCATCATGCCTGGCCCATACCCCTGATGCCTCCTTGAGTGTTAAAAGTTATTGAGGGGTAGTTTTCTTGCACTAAAATACACCTGTTTCAGGGTGTGGTTTCTTGGGTTTTGATGTATGCATACAGTAGTGTTGCTACTGTGGTCAGGACATGGAACAGAGTTCTGTCATCCCCAAAACGTCACCTCTGCCCCTCTGTAGTCAGCAGCTCTCCCTCCCTCAGCTGCACGACACGTTGTCTGTCCCCACTGTTACTCTTTCCTATATATGTGACAACACACTGTACGCTGCCTTCCCGGCCCCTTCTCTCCTACAGCGTGGTGTATCCGTGCCATGGAAGGGTTGGGCGTTCCAAACCGAAATGCTAAGTGACATTTCTCTGCTTGGCTGGGCTACAGTTGTTTTTCCATCACCTTTGAAGGCCATGGGCTTGCTTTCTTATTTCGGGGTTATGGCTAAACTCACTGTAGATGTACAGGTTTGTGCGTGGACATTTCATTTCTGTTAGGGGAAAGGCCTGAGAGTCGTCGCAGGATCCTGCGGTGGGCATCGGTTTATAAGGAAGGTACACTCATTCCTAGTCCTTCTAGACCATGTGAGCTGGGTGTAGGGAGCATGGGCTGCTTGCTGACGGTCTCACCCGGTTGACCTGGGGGGACTAACAAGCCTCTTTTAAAATAGTACTCTGTGTTCGGGTTTGTATTTTAGGGAACCGTTTTCAGGTGCCACCCACAGGAGGTCAGGGCCTCCCATGGACGCAGACGGAGCAGTGAGGTTCTGCATCAGCACCGACTGCTACGGATCTATGAACTGGAGTCTTGAAGAAGGTCTGATTTTGCAAATGTGTCTTTTCCTCTCCACCCGACAGTGTGGCATCGTCCTGGGGGCCCTGCTCTTGGTCTTCTGCTCCTGGATGACACACCAGTCGTGCATGTTCTTGGTGAAGTCGGCCAGCCTGAGCAAGAGGAGAACCTACGCTGGCCTGGGTAAGGCTTGACTTTCAGCGTGCTGGTGAAGGCGATTGTTCTTGCTTGGGGAGTCTAGAGGGAAATCTTATTCCTCTTGTTTAGTTATTGTTCTTCTATTTCTTCTTCTTCTTCTTTTTTTCTTTTCTTTTTTTTTTTCGAGACAGGTTTCTGTATAGCTTTGGAGCCTGTCCTGGAACTAGCTCTTATAGACCAGGCTGGCCTTGAACTCACAGAGATCCACTTGCCTCTGCCTCCCCCCGAGTGCTGAGATTAAAGGCATATGTTACCACTGCCCTGCCCTTCTATTTCCTCTAAGGAGTTTTTTGTTTTGTTTTGTTTTTACGAGACCTAGAACTTGCTCTGTAGACCAGGCTAGCCTTGAACTCACAGAGATCCTCCTGGCTTTGTCTCCCAAGTGCTGGGATTAAAGTTGTGCACCACCACACTCCGATTTTTCTTTTTTAATCTTAATGTAAGGTGGGTATGATGGTGCCTGTCTGTAATCCTAGCACTTGGTAGGGAAAGGCAGGAAGATGAGACATTCAAGGCCATCCTATGCTTGGCTTCACAGCCTGTTTGAGACCAGCTTGGGCTCTGTGAAACGAAATCAGGACTTGTGAGATGGTACGTCAGTTGTTGCACAAGCCTGGAAGCCTGAGTTCAATTCCTGGAACCACATACAGGTGATAGCGGTAGGAGGTGAGCACCAGCTCCACAGGTGTCCTCTGACCGACGCGTCCAGTGTGGCCCAAATACAGACATACATATGCACACACCATACTGACTACAACTAGAGAGGGTTTCTCTGTGTAACAGTCCTGGCTGTCCTGAAACTTGTTATGTCGAGCAGGCTGGCCTAGAACTCACAGAGATCCGACTGCCTCTTCCTCCTGAGTCCAGGGCTTAAAGGCGGGTGCTACCATTGCCAGGCCGTTTTTATTGAGCTATATATATATTTTCTCGGCTACTCTCTCTCCTCCCCCTCCCTGCCTTTGCTGTTTAAGTGTTGAATAAAATAATTTTTTAAAACTTACAATTAATAACACTGTTCAAAAATTTAAAAAAAACGAAAAAACCCTGGCCGTGCACAACTTAAATCCTAGTATTTAGGAGGCAGAGACAGGTGGATCTCTGAGTTTGGGGCCAGCCTGGTCTAGAGTGAATTTCAGGACAGCCAGGGCTTCACAGAGAAATCATGTCTCAGAACTGAAACAAAAGTAGAATCACCTCCCTCGGAAGTGAACCGAGGCGAAGGGTACAAGCAACAGGCTTCTTTCTCGCCCTTGTGCTCCTGCCTCTGTTGCACAGACAGATGCAATACTTGCCCTCCAGGTCCGTAGACTCACTGTCCCATAGTCTTCTGCTGCCTCTAGCTCCCAGTACCCTGAACCCTTCCTTGGGGTTGCTGAAAGGAGCACCTCCAACTCCTAGAACTCCATGGTGGACGCCCTTCAGTCAGCTGTGGCAGGGACCAGGTGCCCATGGTGGACGCCCTTCAGTCCAGCTGTAGCTGGGACCAGCTGTTCATGGTGGACGCCCTTCAGTCCAGCTGTGGCTGGGACCAGGTGTTCACGGTGGACGCCCTTCAGTCCAGCTGTGGCTGGGACCAGGTGTTCACAGTGGATGCCCTTCAGTCCAGCTGGGGCAGGGACCAGGTGCCCACGGTGGACGCCCTTCAGTCAGCTGGGGCTGGGGCTCGGTGCCCATCTGCCCGAGGGGTGGGCTTTTCCCCCAGGATTGGTGATTGCGTTCTGTCCCTCTAGATCTTTTCAGTTTAAGCAGTCTCACCCACAGGACTAAATGCCGCACTCCGCTTTTCTCTGGGTAGTTTGGGTTCAAGGGCACTGAGGGTGCTTTACTTTCCTGCCCTCTCGGGTTGGCATGTAAAGCCTGCTTCTTTCTGCCCACCAGGTTTGGACTTTCTTGCTGTCTAGCTCATTCTGGGATTCCTTGACCTGGGGGTCAGAGGGCCACTCTTCTGCTGTTGGAACTTGGCCTCGTGGGGGACGGTAGGAAGGAAATTCCCGGCCTCCTGGGGATGTTCCTGGCCCCCAGCCAGCCTCTGGTCCGCTGTTCTTACCTGGCCTCTGACCCTCACACTTGCTGTCCAGTGAGGAAAACGGTGCAGGGTTTGGAGTGAATGAGATGAAGTTGTTCTTGAGAACCGAATTGGAACGATGTGTAGAGAGGCGGGAGGTGCCACACCTCCACCTGTCCTCTTCTGGAGGTGCACAGATGGGCTTCTGTAGTGTGGCCGCTTTTTTCTTCCCAGCATGCTTTGCAGTGGCACCAGTACCCTGATGTCCACTCCTGGCCTCAGAACCCAAGGGATGAGTTCCTTCTCTATTGAGTTGACAGTGGTTTTCTCTTTTCCTGTCACTTGAGGAAGTGAGGTTTGTCAGTTGAACTTGATCCACACTGAGGCAGCCAGTTCTGCTTACCAGGACGCAGGGGTGAGGTGGTTGGGCATGCCCTTGGTGGTGTGGAGCCATGCTGCAGTGTCCTTTCCCTCTGAGATCTCTGTCCATGTTTTGTAGCTGAGGTTCCAGCTCCTGTGTCCTCAAAGAAGACCTGAGGCCCTGGGCTGGGGAAGCCATGGCTTCTTACATTTGGCCGGCCAGCCAGTTATTCTTAGAAAGTCCCTGAGAGCTCAAACTGGTTTGTCTAGATGTGGGAGACAGACGGAAAATTGTCAAATGGACCTAAACGCTGGCTTCCTAGGGCTCGGGCTTTGATTGACTGTGTGGTAACTTACTGGAAACAACAGAATCTAAATTCCCAGTAGTCTGACTTGTGCTTTTTTTTTTTTTTTTTTTTTTTTTCCCTTTTTTCTGTTTTGAGACACAGTTTCTCTGTGCAGCCCTGGCTATTTTAGAACTCACTCTGTAGACTAGGCTGGCCTTGAACTCAGAAATCTGCCTGCTTCTGTCTCCTGAGTGCTAGGATTAAAGGTGTGCACCACCACTGCCCAGATCTTGAACAACTGGCTTAGTTTTATGGGCTCCATGTGAGTCTCTTAGACTTTCAGTCTCCTAGGTCGCTGGATAGTTTCCTGGGCCCTCAGTCTTCCAGGACTCCAGATAGTTCTCTGGGCCCTCAGAGCTCTCTGAACCCCTAGACAATTCCTTGGAATCCTGGTCTCCCTGGTCCCAGTGTCTAGGTCCCCAGACAGGCTTCAGGGCTGTTGGTTCAGCACTGTTTACCTTTGTCTACGAGGCGGGGTGACTAGCTGTGGGGGGGCCAGAGCAGCAGGGAGGAGGGTCTCCTGTGCCACCTCCTGCCATGGCCGGCCTTACCAGCAGTGTGGAGCTCTCTCCCTTGTCCTTTGCCCTCTTGGTGGGCCAGGAGTCCCTGTGTGCTTATGCCATAACCCGTCAGGGTGCTCGGACAGTGAGGCCCTCATTCCCTCAAGGTATAGCAGACCTGACAGATGGCCTCTGTCTGGATGCTTGAGAGGACCCTGGTTCGGGTCCCAGACTGAGGCTCTGTAGATGAGGTGTGCAGATGGCCTGTGTCCTCATGTGGAGGCCATGGATGAAGGTGAAGAATGTCCAGGGTAGTGGGCAAGTCTTCAGCAGGAGCCTGTTTTCCATTTGTGCTGCAGGGGGAGTCTGGGGACCTTTCTCTCACATGGGCTCCTTTGCATTTAAGTCTTAGGTGTCACCAGCTGTGGCAGTGGCCGCTCTTATCTGACAGACACCTTCCCCTCCAGCCCTGGAGAATGATGTCTACGGGGTGGAGAGCCACAGCACAGTGGGGGTTGTTGGTGATTTGGGCACCAGTTTGCTCTGTTTGTTCTTGCTGTTGCGATTGTCGGGCGGCTTCGTGCCCAGCTTGTCACGGTCCACATGGCCTTTTGAATTCATCTCATTTCAGAAGGTGTATTAGGGTTGCTAGTGCATGATAAAGCACCTTGGCCAAATCAGCTTGGCGAGGAAATGGTTTATTTTATCTTTCTGGTTTTCCGAGACAGGGTTTCTCTGTAACTTTGGAACCTGTCCTGGAACTTGCTCTATAAACCAGGCTGGACTCGAACTCACAGAGATCCGCCTGTCTATGCCTTCTGAGTGCTGGGATGAAAGGTGTGCGCCACTGCCGCCCCGTGGGCCTGTTTTATTTTACAACTCTCAGGTTGTCTCTATCACCGAGGGAAGTCTGGGCAGGGACTGAAGCAGAGACCATGGTGGGTGCTCCTCACTGGCTTGCTGAGTCTGCTTTCTTACATAGTTCAGGACCGCGTGTCCGGTGTGTCACCACCCACAGTGAGCTGGGTCCTCCCACATCAATCGGTGATTAAGAAAATGCCCTCAGACTTACTGTGGGAAATCTGATGGAGGCATTTTCTCGACTGAGAGTCCTTCTCCTAGATGTCGTTGTGTCAAGTTGACAAAAAAAAAAAAACCCAACCATGATGGAAGATAACACAGACACCTCAGGGACTCCTGGGACACTCGAGCTTTAGATCCTGCCCTGGGAGTAGTGTGTGCTCTGCGGGGGACGCCACCTTCTCTAGCAGTGGAAACTGTGTGCCAGTCCCCTGGCGTCTGGAGTTTTCCACGTCAGTCGTGGGTGTTGCTGGAGCTGTGTCACCATGACTCCTGGTCAGTGTGCATCTCAGTCTTCGTGGGCCTAGAGTGATACCTGCAAGGGCATGCTGGGTCAGTGTCTCTTGCACGTCCTTAAGTGCCGTGGCCTATGTACCTGCCCTTTGGGCTGGTGAGCAAGACTGCCAAGTGGAGCTCTCCGACACCTGGTTTTTTATGCTGCCCCAGCCTCCTGGAACTGAAGATGTTTACTGTGTACCTGCCCAGTTCTGCTGGCCCCATGCCCATGCCACAGTGGGGATCCTCCTTCAAGGCTGTTCTTCCTGCACTGTGCCAGGAGTGGCTTAGTTAAAGTCACTGGCCAGCCTTCCCTGCCTTGTATTGCCCTAGTCATGAACAGCAGCCTCTTTCCTGCCTCTTCTGTGTCCCATCTTGAACAGCACCTCTTTCTCGCTTTGCTGTTGCTGGATATTGTGGGCAGGTGGAGGTGGAATCAGTTCCACCTGGGAGTTAGGGACAGGCACGGTGGGCAGAAAGCCTGGTCTTGGGCTGGGCCCTGTTGAGTGGTCTGGGAGAACCACTTGGGCTGATGGTGGGAAGCATGTGTGTTCTGGAATTTTCTAGGGCAGGCTGTTCTGTATTTGAAGTGTGCAGTAAGAAGGCTTGAGAGTGGCCGTTGGAATGACTCCGTGTCCTATGCTGGGTGTTCTGGCCCAGGGCTTGGAGGGTGTCCTTTGGTGATATGACAGGCAGCTGTGAATATCATCGCCTCTGGAGTTTAGTTTTTTGAAATTCTCGGTCTAGACCTTGGGTAACTTTCTGAACTGGGATTGATGGGTATGCTAGGTTCTTTCCCAACTGAGTCTGGGAAAGGCCAGAGTGACCCCTGGAGGCCGAAGTCTTTGTTGTTCCCAGGCCAGGCTGAGGCTGGTGCCAATTGTCTGGCTTCTGCCAACTCTGCCTCCTCCTCAGTTAAAAGTAGCACGGATTTTGTTTGGTTCATTCATACCCAGTGGATGTGTGTTTCCTGCTCCTCAGCCTCAGAGGGCTGCTGGCCCAGAGTGAGGGAGGAAACGGGCAGGAAGCTGGGGCTGTGACAAGGTTGAGGCCATCCTGTCACATGCACTGCCTTTGGCTGCTCCCAGAAGACCAGAACTTCCCTTTGCCCTCATCTGGCTGGACTATGGGGAAAGCACTGGGTGACCGGATATCTGCTAAGGTCCTACGAAGGACCTTGTTGAGTCAGCTTTTAATTTCTCATCTGCTGGAAACAGTTTTGGGTCAGGAGTGAAAGACAGAGCCCCTTCTCCTGGCAGGACACTGCTGTGCCATGCATGTTGGCCATGATAAGCGTCCTTTTACTGGCTGGCCTGGGTGCTGGCGAGTCTCAGAGCTCCTGTTCTTTCCTCCCGGAGCACCATGCTTGCAAAGGCTCCATTTTCTGTGAATCATAACCAGAGGACAAATACGAAGCCCTTGGCAGTATCCGTGATACAGGGCACAAATACCGGTTCTAGAGCAGGGTTGAACCTCCTGGGCCCCTCTTGTGGTCTCCCGCTTCCCCTGTCTTTAAATGAGGCTGTATTGGCACTGCTCCAAGCAGGCTACTCCAGCCGCCGTGGGCAGAACGCACTACTTAAGGGTCCTGGGTTCCTCTCCCCCTCTTAAAATCTCACATGAAACAACGGCGAAAACCCCTGCCCGTGCTTCCTTTGCTTTGTTCTGGTTCATGTTGTTTTATTTGAGGTTGGCAGTCCTAAAAAAGTCTAGGGACTAGAGTTTTAATGTATTTCCTTATCCACGAAACTTCTAGCGTACGATGCTTGTCAAACTTCGTCCACAGCTTTCCTCGGCAGCTTTTTTACCAGTCTTTCTCACTGTGGATTGAGCTTTCTTCTCTTCTCTTTCCCAGCGTTCCATGCCTACGGCAAGGCCGGGAAGATGCTGGTGGAGACCAGGTAAGCGGTGAGCCGTGTGGGGTCCCACCCCTCTTCCTGCAGCAGTGGAGGGGCTGGAGCTGTTGGGAAGCGAGCGGCTGCTTCCCCTGTGGCTTGACTCACCACTTCCGCCTTGCTCCTGAAGAGTTACTTAGAGAATAGCTGGATCCCTTCACTGTACCCCGAAATGATAGCTGTCAAAGCTGAAAGCCGTAGTTAAGTCTTGCTGAGACTTAGTACGTGAGAACGGGAAACTTGGCGAGCATAGCGAAACGTTTCTCCTGGTATAGCTAATCTCAGTGCTGTTCTTTAAACTGTGTCCCCAACTCTCCTGCAGAAGGGAGGCACTAAACTGAAATGTCACATTGTTTTCATTGAGAGTAAAATTTTATGAGTTGAAAAAATTGTCGGGGAATTACACTTTTAGGCTTCTAAATCAGGGAATTGTAAAAACAGAAGAAAATATTTTTTAGAAGCAGCTGATTATTCCTTTAACTTGTCTGACATCACTGTGAGTTTTTGTTGCACCTGGAAGACTTTCTGAAGCTCCTGTGGAAGGAAAATAGGGTACCCCGCAGAGAATAGTTCAGGGTGACTCAGTAGTCACCCCCAGTGCAATGGAGAGAGCCCCAAACAGCCAGCCCTGTGAGTGTGGACATATAAACTGCCTCTCATTCAGCCAGTTTTCTGGCAGTGCCATGTCGGCACAGCTCTGCCCCAGGTGCCAGGCCGGCTGCGCCTGGGTTGTGCGTCTTGCAAAGGTGCTGTGTTCTCATCACCAAGCAGAGCTTTCTTTCGAGTCCGATCCCAAAGCCTGGTTTCCGTCTTTGCAGCATGATTGGGCTGATGCTGGGGACCTGCATTACCTTCTACGTCGTGATTGGTGACTTGGGCTCCAACTTTTTTGCTCCACTGATTGGATTACGGGTAAGGCACTGTTAGCTGTCTGGTCTGTTTAAATGCTTGTGGTTGCCACCCAGTGTCTCCTCTCCTGAAACCAGCTGAGACCAGTGTACTTGGCCCAGAGAAGCTTCCCAGGCCTGCCAACTGTTACTCAGGTTCCTGGCCTGGATTTCAGAGACTTTACTGGGGTAGTGTCTGAGAGGCTCCAGGAGAGGGAGAGCAGGCTGTGAAACAGCCTGTAGTGTGAGGGGCGGGAAGGAGGAGAGGCATGACAGGTCACACCGCTGTGCAGCCCAGGGGCCTCAGCCTTCTGCTGCTGCCCATCAAATGGCAAAAGAGGCCAGGTCCTCATGTGGCTGCTGTGCCTGGCCGTTGGCAGTAGGCTGAGTCAGGGAGCGGAGTCACCATCCTGCTGGGGAAGGCTTGAAGACACTGCCAATCAGGGCCTATGACGTAGCTCTGTGCATTCTCCAAACCTGCCGTTCCCTGTCCCTGGCGGACCCCACCTGTGAACTCTGCCCCACACGGTCTTCCTCCCCTACTGGGCAACAGCTGTGGCCAGTGAGTGGCTAGGGAGGGTGCACATGGCCTTGGAGGGTCTCTGCTGTGAGAGTCCTTCACACCTGTTTACCAGGTCTGACGATTGTAGAGATGGATTTAGTTTGTAAAGATGACAGCTGAGGGGAGGCCCTACTCTGGAATGCAATGTGCTGGATTTACACGGTGCTGGAGAAGTTTCCAGTCAGTGTCCTGGGAGCCTAGCCCTGGCCTGTGTTCTGAAGGTATCTGCCTGGATTGCTTTCCATCCCCCACTCTTCCTGTGGGTCCAGCAGAGCTGCGGAGCAGACCCTCACACAGGTGCTCGGGTCCTTTCTCAAAACCTGACCTGTGCTGGGGCCAGGCATCTGAGAGACTTGCAGGACGGACAGTATTGCCCTCTGCAGCCTTGCAAGTCTCCTGCGCAGAGAGCCGGCATGCACAGAGCCTGTCTGCCTCTTGCTCCCACACACGCAGGCATTTGTGGCTGGAGAGTGGATGTTTCAAGGGTTTGGCAGAGCTCTTTACCTCCACCTGTGCTGTCAGCTGTGCAGAAGGACCCCGTCCCGGAAGTCAGAGAGCTGGCTGCAGCTGACTTAGATGGTAGATATCGCCAGACCTTTGCCTGCTGGCAGATGCTGTCTGGGGTTTTGCGATGAGTTTTCTGGATCAGAATTTCCTTCTGCAGCAGAGTTGGCTCTGAGTTATGTGGAGAAGTGGTGGTTCCTTCCCCCAACCCCGGGCGCTAGCTGTGCAGGGAATGCCCAGAGCAGGATGGTTCCTGCCCGCTCTTGTGTAACAGGGGAGTCTCATTGTGGAGCTTGGCTGGTCCACACCAGGGCCAGAGGTGGTTAGCACTTAGGTCCACATGGCACGGCTGCTGGGAGGGGAGCTTTCAGAGTGACATGCCAGGCTTGACCCCGCCACCTTCTGTGTAAGGCCTCAAGGTGCTCTTCGGCCTGCAGCGGCTCCTGTCCTGGCACCACTGGCAAGCTGAGCCTTGGTAGCGAGTAAGCTCAGGCTGCAGACCCAGAGGACTCTGCCGGTTCCCTTTCAGGTGACCAACAGCTTCCGCGTGTTCCTGCTCTTCGCAGTGTCCCTGTGCATCGTGCTCCCACTCAGCCTGCAGAGGAACGTGATGGCCTCTATCCAGTCCTTCAGCGCCATGGCGCTCCTCTTCTACACCATCTTCATGTTTGTGGTGAGCGCCACACACACTGCTAAGGGGGTGTTAGTGGCTTAGCCCTTCCTGTGACCGTAAGCGTTCATGCCTGAGTCTGGGGCAGCTATCAGCTACCTGTGGGGGATGGGAGGGGGGACTCCGAGTCTTACAAGATGGTGAGTTACTGTCATGTCATGGAGGCTGTATGTGTGTCCGATAGTGAGCATCTGAGGCAGGGCAGTTGAACAGCAGGACCAGGGGCTCTGAGACCACATCTCTCTATCAAGGCTCTGGAAAATGCAAGTGTAGCGGCTGTGTGTTTTATGGGAAGATCTTCCATGCGGAACATGTAACCAGATGCATGGTGCCACCATGGTGGCATTTGTCATTGTTGGTGCCAGTTGTCATTTTCATAAGAGCTTTGTGGAGGACAGCGTGGAAGATGACGTGTGGGGACCTCCGAGAGGGTCCTCACCCATTGCTGCCTGATCTCGCTGAACCCGCAGGACTCCTTTTCACTGGCCAGGGAAGAAGCCGCCCCTCCTGAGAGCAGGGTCATGTGTCCTTGCAGGAGGTCTGTACTGATGGAGGCTGTAGATTTCTCATTGCAGCCGTGGCCTGCCAGTGCCCTGCCAGTGCCCCTCAGCACTCTGAGGACCTGCCCAGTGACAGTTACTCCTTACTCAGGTAGCCACATCTTCAGTGGCTGACCTCCTAGAAGATGACTGTGTCTGCCTGGGTCAGGGTGAGAAGAGGGAGGACATGCCCTATGAAGAGGTCTGCATTCTGTAATTTGAGAGAGACATCAGGGCTGGGATGGTGAGTGAGGTTTTGCTTCTGTCTCCACTGAGAGACCTGACAGGAGGAGCTCCACCAAGTGCAGAGAAAGTCCTGCAGCCGGGTTCACCCCTCAGCAGTGCTCAGCTTGAGGTATGGACTGAGTATGAGCCAGGGTCCAGAGAATCAGACGAGGGGTGTCCCTGCCCTTCCACACAGCTCAGCTTACAGAATAAGCCATCTCTGATGTAGAGAGGAGCTGCGTGTCTCCTGCCTCCTCTGAGGCATGCTGTCTGTCTAGTGGGCAGAGCTACACACTGACTACTGACCCTATGTCCTTCTTTCTCCTCGGTCTAGATTGTGCTGTCCTCCCTCAAGCATGGCCTCTTCAGTGGGCAGTGGCTGCAGCGGGTCAGCTACATCCGCTGGGAGGGCATTTTCCGCTGCGTCCCCATCTTCGGCATGTCCTTTGCCTGTCAGTCGTAAGTGCCACTGAGTGGAGGGGCGGGTGTGAGGGTGTGGAGGGGTGGAGAGCCCTGCTTTGCTTGTTTCTTGGGTTGCTTACTCCTGACCACTGAGGAATGATGACTTGTTCTAGTGGCCTCTTTCATTTCCTCTAGGCTGAAGGGGAGTTTGTGCTCTCTTGGAAGTGAACTCTGCTGGACTAGCTGGCGAGGGCACCTAGTTTCCCAGCTCCCACGAGAGGAGAGCTGGCTATGGGGTGCAGCAGCAACCCAGCCATCTGATTGTGCAGAGTCCCAAGGGTTTTGCCAGAATTTAGCTGTTCTTCTTCCACAAACATTGACTTCAGGCTGCTGCTCGGATGGCTGAGGCTGTGTGTGCAGGCGGGCGCTGGCATGTGGAGCTCTGTGAGCACAGAACGGGCTGCTCCACCGTCATAGCCGCGCTCGCTACCTTCCCCGTCAGGGTGGCAGGAGCTTGTGACGCTTGCCCGGGTGGGAACAGTACGTGTAAACGTGACATCAGTGGGAAAAGACCATCGGCATGTGTGCTGGGGGGCTGGCAGAGAAGCCCCCCTCCTGTGGTGTCAGTGGGCATGTCTTGTGCCAATCGTAAACTAGTGTGACAGAAAATTTGCTCACACTGCTGTGTTTACACCCACATGCGAGTTCCAAATCGTCATTCCCACTCACCGGCTCCCACTTGGCAGCTCTGCCTCCGCCAGACGAGCTCCAGCCTCGCTGTGTAATGTCCCCATTATCATCGGTGACAGAAGTTACATTCTTGTGCAGCGTACCTAGTTACCACTTGTCCTTTCTGCCTGCGTGTTTGCTTTTCAGAAAACAAGCCTGCGGTTGGGCTTCTTTGGCGGTGGCCACCTAGCAGGCCGCGCACATCTGTGGGGTTGGTTCTCAGTGCAAATGACTGGTTCCTGGAGGGTGGACGCCCGCCACTGTCTAAGTGCAGGGTCCGTCTTCCTTCCACGAAGGCCTGGGCTCATAAGTGTGCTCTCTTCTGTGCTGGTCACCTGCCGTTCCCAGGCTATAAGCCCTGGAATGTTTGCTAGGTGAGGTGACAAGAGTTCTTCTTCCCCAGTAGGCCTGTCCCTCCTGGGATGGCAGCCAGGCGGCCCCCTTGCCTTCTGCCTGGTATAGTTCTTTTTTTTAAATATTTATTTATTACGTATACAATATTCTGTCAGTGTGTATGCCTGCAGGCCAGAAGAGGGCACCAGACCCCATTACAGATGGTTGTGAGCCACCATGTGGTTGCTGGGAATTGAACTCAGGACCTTTGGAAGAGCAGGCAATGCTCTTAACCGCTGAGCCATCTCTCCAGCCCCCGTGGTATAGTTCTCGCTGTCATCATCTGACCCTTTGATCTTTCTTCGTGGTCAGTGAATCTTGTGTTACTCAGAACCGTGATCATGGGTCTGGAGAAATGGCGACATAGGACACAGAAAGCCTCGGTAGAAGAGATAGAAGAGAGCGCACCCAGAGATCTCACTTGCAGCCTAGGAGTAGTGAGGGCACCTCAAGAGTTGTGTGGTGCCACAGAGGCTGCTCTCTGTAGAGGGGGGTGAGGTGGGAGGGCAGCTGGGACCCAGTGGAAGCCTGTGGGTCAGCTTTCTCTCTGTGTGAGGTACATCCACCGCATCCCAGCACCGCAGTGCCCTGGCCTGTGAGTGCATGTGTGTCTGTGTGTATGCACACATGCATCTGTGTGTGTGCACGTGTGCCCGGGTCAGCCAGAAGAGCTGTTGCTGACCTCCGAGCTGAGACAGGGCTCATGCTAGCTTCCCTTCACTGTCCCTGAAGCTGTGTGGAGTGCGGCTGCCTCGTTTCCTCCTAGCTGACGACTCGGTGGCCTCTTGTGCCGAGGTTGACTTGGAAGCCTGGGTAGACGGGATTGCAGCCTTGCCCCCCCACTTATTCTTGCTTGCTTTTTGATCAAGGTAGTTTGTCTCTTTGTTTTTCTTGGACTCTTTGAAGACATTTTTGGGCATGGTTCCACTGATCCTTGTGCCGATCTGTTATTGGTTGCTGGTTTCCAGCATGCAGATGTCTGGTTGCACACATGCGCAGACCCATTTGCCTGGTTGTTCCTAGTCTGACTTCCTTAGTGCCTTTGATCTTGTCCCGGAAAGCTATAGCCACCTGGGAAGTGCATGAGGGCGGCTACCAGGTTTTCCTCCTGTTCTAACTTAATTCTTTATGTGGTGTCCTGACCAGAGCCATCTCAAACGCAGCTCCTGCTTCTCCTCTTAGGTCTCCTCTCCAGCCTTGGCTCCCCACACCTTGCAAGTGCCCCGGTTCTGTATATGCTTATATGCTCCTCAGTGGTTTTTTTTTTTTTTTTTTTTTTGGTCCCAAGTCCTCAGACATGCTGTTTTCAGAGTGATAACCTTCATGAGGTTATCCCTGTCCTGCCAGTGATGTGGGTCCCTCCCACCTGTCCAGCAGAAGCACACTCCTGGCACCGGACCTAGGACAGAAGCCAGTTTTCTCGTCACCCTGATGAGAGGCTGTGAGTCAGGCAATGTGCATAGGTTGTCTCCTCGTCCTGCCCATCTTTGTGTCTGCTCACGGCCGAGGTGGCCGTGGCCAGCAGATTTGTGTGTGCTCACGGCCGAGGTGGCCGTGGCCAGCAGATTTGTGTGTGTTCACAGCCGAGGTGGCTGCGACCAGCAGATTTGTGTCTGTTCACAGGGCCGAGGTGGCCGTGGCCAGCAGATTTGTGTTTGTTCACAGGGCCGAGGTGGCCGTGGCCAGCAGATTTGTGTCTGCTCACGGCCGAGGTGGCCGTGGCCAGCAGATTTGTGTCTGCTCACGGCCGAGATGGCCGTGGCCAGCAGATTTGTGTCTGCTCACAGCCGAGATGGCCGTGGCCAGCAGATTTGTGTTTG
>NW_026067918.1:12800674-12806746 GCF_014885135.2 Alexandromys fortis | reverse complement strand
CAGCAGATTTGTGTCTGCTCACAGCCGAGGTGGCCGTGGCCAGCAGATTTGTGTCTGCTCACAGCCGAGGTGGTCGCGGCCAGCAGATTTGTGTTTGTTCACAGCCGAGGTGGTCGCGGCCAGCAGATTTGTGTTTGTTCACAGCCGAGGTGGCCGTGGCCAGCAGATTTGTGTCTGCTCACAGCCGAGGTGGCCGTGGCCAGCAGATTTGTGTCTGCTCACAGGGCCGAGGTGGCTGCGGCTAGCAGATTTGTGTCTGCTCACAGGGCCGAGGTGGCTGCGGCTAGCAGATTTGTGTTTGTTCACAGCCGAGATGGCCGTGGCCAGCAGATTTGTGTTTGTTCACAGCCGAGATGGCCGTGGCCAGCAGATTTGTGTTTCTTTAACTTTCCCATCCCTTGGCAGAGGTACTGCAGTGTCTTCCTGTTTGCTGCTTACAGATCTGCTTTCTGTTTTTGTGAGGGTGGGGGTGGTGCTTCTCTGTGCAGCCTTGACTGTCCTGGAACTCACCCTGTAGACCAGGTTGGCCTCGAACTCTCAGAGATCCCCCTGCCTCTGCCTCCCGAGTGCTGGGATTAAAGGCTAGCTGTACAGGTGTCTGGAACCTTCCAGGGTGTAGGTTTGGGGTTTTACCGCGATGCCACCCTCCATAGTGTCACTCGACTGCTGCCCGTGGCACCATGGTCTGTGGAGAATGTTTTGGGAAGGAAGTGCCAGGGGCTTGTTGCCTGGATTGTTGTAGAGGTCCTAGGAGTTGCCAGGAGGGGGTGAGGCTCTGGAACCTGCTTGTCTGGAGTCTGTGTAACTCACTTGTCTTTACACAGCCAGGTCCTACCTACCTATGACAGCCTGGATGAACCATCAGTGAAGACCATGAGTTCCATATTTGCCTCCTCCCTCAACGTGGTCACCGCCTTCTATGTCATGGTAGGAGCCATTCCGCGTTTCTCCTTGATGTGCGTTAGCACAGCACACTGCCTCTTGCACATAAGACCTCATGTTACCTCTACTGTCAGTGTGTCCTCCGCTGTCCACGTGTCCTCCACTGTCCATCCGTCCTCCACTGTCCATGTGTCCTCTACTGTCCATCCGTCCTCCACTGTCCCTCTGTCCTCCACTGTCCATCCATCCTCCGCTGTCCATGTGTCCTCCACTGTCCATGTGTTCTCTGCTGTCCCTCCGTCCTCCACTGTCCATGTGTCCTCCACTGTCCATCCGTCCTCCACTGTCCATGTGTCCTCTACTGTCCATCCGTCCTCCACTGTCCACGTGTCCTCCACTGTCCATCCGTCCTCCACTGTCCATGTGTCCTCTACTGTCCATCCGTCCTCCACTGTCCCTCTGTCCTCCACTGTCCATCCATCCTCCGCTGTCCATGTGTCCTCCACTGTCCATGTGTTCTCTGCTGTCCCTCCGTCCTCCACTGTCCATGTGTCCTCCACTGTCCATCCGTCCTCCACTGTCCATGTGTCCTCTACTGTCCATCCGTCCTCCACTGTCCACGTGTCCTCCACTGTCCATCCGTCCTCCACTGTCCATGTGTCCTCTACTGTCCATCCGTCCTCCACTGTCCCTCTGTCCTCCACTGTCCATCCATCCTCCGCTGTCCATGTGTCCTCCACTGTCCATGTGTTCTCTGCTGTCCCTCCGTCCTCCACTGTCCATGTGTCCTCCACTGTCCATCCGTCCTCCACTGTCCATGTGTCCTCTACTGTCCATCCGTCCTCCACTGTCCACGTGTCCTCCACTGTCCATCCGTCCTCCACTGTCCATGTGTCCTCTACTGTCCATCCGTCCTCCACTGTCCCTCTGTCCTCCACTGTCCATCCATCCTCCGCTGTCCATGTGTCCTCCACTGTCCATGTGTTCTCTGCTGTCCCTCCGTCCTCCACTGTCCATGTGTCCTCCACTGTCCATCCGTCCTCCACTGTCCATGTGTCCTCTACTGTCCATCCGTCCTCCACTGTCCACGTGTCCTCCACTGTCCATCCGTCCTCCACTGTCCATGTGTCCTCTACTGTCCATCCGTCCTCCACTGTCCCTCTGTCCTCCACTGTCCATCCATCCTCCGCTGTCCATGTGTCCTCCACTGTCCATGTGTTCTCTGCTGTCCCTCCGTCCTCCACTGTCCATGTGTCCTCCACTGTCCATCCGTCCTCCACTGTCCATGTGTCCTCTACTGTCCATCCGTCCTCCACTGTCCACGTGTCCTCCACTGTCCATCCGTCCTCCACTGTCCATGTGTCCTCTACTGTCCATCCGTCCTCCACTGTCCCTCTGTCCTCCACTGTCCATCCATCCTCCGCTGTCCATGTGTCCTCCACTGTCCATGTGTTCTCTGCTGTCCCTCCGTCCTCCACTGTCCATGTGTCCTCCACTGTCCATCCGTCCTCCACTGTCCATGTGTCCTCTACTGTCCATCCGTCCTCCACTGTCCACGTGTCCTCCACTGTCCATCCGTCCTCCACTGTCCATGTGTCCTCTACTGTCCATCCGTCCTCCACTGTCCCTCTGTCCTCCACTGTCCATCCATCCTCCGCTGTCCATGTGTCCTCCACTGTCCATGTGTTCTCTGCTGTCCCTCCGTCCTCCACTGTCCATGTGTCCTCCACTGTCCATCCGTCCTCCACTGTCCATGTGTCCTCTACTGTCCATCCGTCCTCCACTGTCCACGTGTCCTCCACTGTCCATCCGTCCTCCACTGTCCATGTGTCCTCTACTGTCCATCCGTCCTCCACTGTCCCTCTGTCCTCCACTGTCCATCCATCCTCCGCTGTCCATGTGTCCTCCACTGTCCATGTGTTCTCTGCTGTCCCTCCGTCCTCCACTGTCCATGTGTCCTCCACTGTCCATCCGTCCTCCACTGTCCATGTGTCCTCTACTGTCCATCCGTCCTCCACTGTCCACGTGTCCTCCACTGTCCATCCGTCCTCCACTGTCCATGTGTCCTCTACTGTCCATCCGTCCTCCACTGTCCCTCTGTCCTCCACTGTCCATCCATCCTCCGCTGTCCATGTGTCCTCCACTGTCCATGTGTTCTCTGCTGTCCCTCCGTCCTCCACTGTCCATGTGTCCTCCACTGTCCATCCGTCCTCCACTGTCCATGTGTCCTCTACTGTCCCTCCGTCCTCCACTGTCCACGTGTCCTCCACTGTCCATCCGTCCTCCACTGTCCATGTGTCCTCTACTGTCCATCCGTCCTCCACTGTCCCTCTGTCCTCCACTGTCCATCCATCCTCCGCTGTCCATGTGTCCTCCACTGTCCATGTGTTCTCTGCTGTCCCTCCGTCCTCCACTGTCCATGTGTCCTCCACTGTCCATCCGTCCTCCACTGTCCATGTGTCCTCTACTGTCCATCCGTCCTCCACTGTCCACGTGTCCTCCACTGTCCATCCGTCCTCCACTGTCCATGTGTCCTCTACTGTCCATCCGTCCTCCACTGTCCCTCTGTCCTCCACTGTCCATCCATCCTCCGCTGTCCATGTGTCCTCCACTGTCCATGTGTTCTCTGCTGTCCCTCCGTCCTCCACTGTCCATGTGTCCTCCACTGTCCATCCGTCCTCCACTGTCCATGTGTCCTCTACTGTCCATCCGTCCTCCACTGTCCACGTGTCCTCCACTGTCCATCCATCCTCCGCTGTCCATGTGTCCTCCACTGTCCATGTGTTCTCTGCTGTCCCTTCGTCCTCCGCTGTTCCTCCGTCCTCCACTGTCCATCTATCCTCCACTGTCCGTCTGTCCGGGTTCTCTCTCACCTTTTCCATGCCAGTGTCTGCAGATGCAGACCCAGACCCAGAGCAGCTCAGATCCTCAGGCCCTGGCCTTCTGGCCTGGGCACCCATGAGCGGCTTCTGCCCTGGACCACGCTGCATTTTTTTCTGGTTCTTAAGACTGGGTCTTACTTTGTATTCCTGCTGGCCTGAAACTTGCTATGTATATGAGACTGGTCTCAAACTTGGGGTGCTCCTCCTGCTTTTGCATCCTCAGTGCTAGGATCATAGGTGAGCACCACCATGCCCGTGTTGACATTGTCTAGTCTGAAGAGCTCCGGCATGTTAGTCAGACCTCCATGTCCATTCTTAATTCTCTACTGAGGAACATTCCAGTAAAAAGAAATTAGGGTGCACGAGATACCAGTGTGAGAGAATATCCCAGTTCACAAACATTATAAACATCTCACCCCCCACCATCCCCAAGACAGGCTTTCTCTGCATAAGCCTGGTTGTCCTGACCCGCTCTGTAGGTCAGTCTTGCATTCAGCTCAGATCCGCCTGCCTCTGCCTCCCAAGCACTGGGATTAAAAGCCTGCACCACCACCGCCTGGCTCTTATTAATAAACTGTTTTCTTTCTCTCCCCCTCTCATTCTGTATTTATTTATCTGAGACAGATTCTAGTAGTATAGCCAAAGCTGGCCTGAAGCTCACTCTGTAGCTTAGGTCTTGAACTCATGATCCTCCTGTCTCGTCCTCCCAAGAGCTGGGATTACACCAGTCTGCCTTCCACAGGGCCAGGTGCGCAGCCTAGTGGGGAGAGGACTTGCCTAGCGTCCCTGCCTCCCTGGCTTTGATCCCCAGAGCTGCAGAGGGAAGAGTCAGTGCTGTGGCTCAGTCCCTTCCTTTGCTGTGGTGTTGGTCTTCCGAGTGGTCACTGGAGCATCATCCAGCTGTGGGGGGCGGGGCGTCTTCTGTCCTCTTCACTCCACAGCTGTTTGACTGAGGCAGGGTCACACTGTGTGGCCCAGCTTGGCGTGGATCTCTCTCTAACCTCCTGTCTCTGCCTCCCGAAACCTGGGATCACAGGCCTGTGCCCTACATCCAACTCCTGATTGGGTTTGAAATCAGATTAAGAATGGCTCTTCTGCTAGCTGATGGTGGTGCACGCCTTTAAGTCCAGCACTTGGAAGGCAGAGGCAGGAGGATCTCTGTGAGTTTGCCACCAGCCTGGTCTACAGAGCAAGTTCCAGGACAGGCTCCAAAGCTACAGAGAAACCCTGTCATGAAAACATGGGGGGGGGGGCCTCTTCTGAGCTAGGTTCCGGTGATACACAACTTTTAATCCCAGCACACGGGAGGCAGAGACAGGCCGATCTCCATAAGTTTGAGGCTAGCTAGGTCTACAGAGTGAGTTCCAGGACAGCCAGGACCACACAGAGAAACCCTACTTTGGAAAACCAAAAAGAAAAGGAAAAACAAGGTGGGGAGAGAGGGCTGGAGAGATGACTCAGAGGTTAAGAGCACTGACTGCTCTTCCAGGTGTCCTGAGATCAATTCCCAGCAACCACCTGGTGGCTCACAACCATCTGTAATGAATCTGGTTCCCCCTTCTGGCGTGCAGGGTTACGTTCAAGAAGAACACTGTATACATAATGAATAAATAAATCTTTAAAAAAGAAAAAAAGGCAGCTCCTCTGAAGGGCTTGGAGGCATTTTAGAATCTTCCTTTCCATATAGACAGCTCCATTTTTGCCTCATTTATGGTTGTGTTGACGTTACACTTCAACAGTTCACCTCTGGCTGTCAAGAATTTCATGACTGGGGAGCTGAGCAGGGCTTTTGTCCCCAGGCAGGTGGATCTTGTGCCAACTTCCTTGGGGAGGTCCTCTGAGGCCGATCTGGGACAAAGGCAGACAGATAGACAGGCAGGCAGCAGAGCGGCTGGTGGGGTTCTGGCAGACTGAGCTAGCCACATTGCTCTTTCTCGTCCTCTGACAGGTGGGGTTTTTTGGTTACGTCAGCTTCACCGATGCCACTGCAGGCAACGTGCTGATCCACTTCCCCTCCAACCTGGTGACAGAGATGATCCGAGTGGGCTTCATGATGTCCGTGGCCGTGGGCTTCCCCATGATGATCCTGCCATGCAGGCAGGCCTTGAACACACTTCTGTTTGAGCAGCAGGTACGAGCTTTCATTCCCTTGGGCTAACTCTGTTTCCATGACAGTGGCAGGTGGAGCTTTTCCTAATTATCAGTAAACTTTTATTAGAGTGTGTGTGTGTGTGTGTGTGTGTGTGTGTGTGTGTGTGTGTGTGTGAGAGAGAGAGAGAGAGAGAGAGAGAGAGAGAGAGAGAGAGAG
>NW_026067918.1:12706754-12790110 GCF_014885135.2 Alexandromys fortis | reverse complement strand
AGAGAGTGAGAGAGAGAGAGAGAGAGAGAGAGAGAGAGAGAGAGAGAGAACATCGTTTAGAAGTTGATTCTCTCCTGTTGTGGGTCTAGAAGTTGAACCCAGAGTCTGGTTTGTGTGGCAGGTGCTCTTACCTGCTGGGCCGTCTTGCTGACCAATGAAGTGAAATGAGGTCTCGAGTTATGAGGGGAGTCTGCTAGTTTTCCAGGCTGGCCTTGAGCTCAGGGTTCTCTTCTCTCTCTCTCTCTCTCTCTCTCTCTCTCTCTCTCTCTCTCTCTCTCTCTCTTCTAGCACTACATTCTGAGTGCTAGGATCACAGGTGTGTCCTCCATGCCCCAGGGTTTTTGTTTGTTTGTAATTTTTGTAATTGTTTTTAATTGTTTGTTTTTTGTTTTGTTTTTGTTTAATTGTTTTGTTTTGTTGTTTAATTGTGTTTAATTGTTTGTAATTGTTGGTAACTGGTGTGTGAATGGAGGTCAGAGGGAACTGGCGGGATCCAGTTCTTTCCCATCACCAAACTCAGGCTGTCAGGCTTGGTACCAAGTGCTTTTACCTGCTGAGCCTTTCTTGCCGACCCCAGCAGGAAGCTTTCAGTAGGGACCGACCTTCCTTCCTTCCTTCCTTCCTTCCTTCCTTCCTTCCTTCCTTCCTTCCTTCCTTCCTTCCTTCCTTCCTTCTTGCTAAGGATTGAGCCTAAGGTCTTGTCTATGCTCAAACACACTCACTGCTCTTGAGCCGTGTGTATTCCCTGACTAGGCATGGCTTGATTTGCCTTGGTAAAAGGAGCACAGAGGAGTGCCCTTTGGGCCATGCCGCCTATGTAGGCAGCTCAGTTCATCTCTGGCCTAGCAACCTCAAGTCAGAGAGACCCTGAGACATGAGGACCACTGTGGAACAGTCCTGGGGAGGACGTAGCAAGGTCACAAATCCCTTGGCTGACGTTGATGACAACTGGTGTCATGGGATGGGCTTGTGCTGCGTCTGTACTTTGTAGTGACTTCTGTGCAGCGTGTTGGTAGAGCCCTTGTACAGTGTGTGTGTGCAGGCACGCGTGTGTATGTGTGTGTGTGTGCCCTTCACAGGAAACTTTTAAAAATAATTTCTTTTTTTGTGTGTTTGTGTGAAGATACAAAATGTCCTGTAACTGGAGTTACAGACAGCGATGAGCTGTCTGTCCTGTGGGTGCTGGGAATTGAACCCAGGTCCTCTGGAAGAGCAGCCAGTGCTCTTAGCCACTGAGCCATCTCTCCAGTCCCCACAAGGAGCTTTCAGACTACAGGGATTGAAGTTGAGAGGCTCTGGTCCTTGCTTGCTGTTGCCCATCTCAGCTTTCCACCCCTGTTCACAGGGCCCCCTTTCCTGAACCCAGTAAGGTAGCCTCAGTGGCTGGCCTGCTTCCTGTGATGATGTCTTTTACTCCAATGTGTGACATCTTAGCACCTGGCTTGTCTGATCAGCCAGGACTCTTCGTGGCCACAAATACAAGGTCCCTCAAACATTTAGGGTCAGGGATACAGTGTTGGTCCCAGAGTGTGAAGTCCAGCAGGAAGAGAGGTCAGGGGCGCAGTGTTGGTCCCAGAGAGTAGAGTCCAGCAGGAAGAGAGGTCAGGGATGCAGTGTTGGTCCCAGAGAGTAGAGTCCAGCAGGAAGAGAGGTCAGGGGCGCAGTGTTGGTCCCAGAGAGTAGAGTCCAGCAGGAAGAGAGGTCAGGGGCGCAGTGTTGGTCCCAGAGAGTAGAGTCCAGCAGGAAGAGAGGTCAGGGGCGCAGTGTTGGTCCCAGAGAGTAGAGTCCAGCAGGAAGAGAGGTCAGGGGCGCAGTGTTGGTCCCAGAGAGTAGAGTCCAGCAGGAAGAGAGGTCAGGGGCGCAGTGTTGGTCCCAGAGAGTAGAGTCCAGCAGGAAGAGAGGTCAGGGGCGCAGTGTTGGTCCCAGAGAGTAGAGTCCAGCAGGAAGAGAGGTCAGGGGCGCAGTGTTGGTCCCAGAGAGTAGAGTCCAGCAGGAAGAGAGGTCAGGGGCGCAGTGTTGGTCCCAGAGAGTAGAGTCCAGCAGGAAGAGAGGTCAGGGGCGCAGTGTTGGTCCCAGAGAGTAGAGTCCAGCAGGAAGAGAGGTCAGGGGCGCAGTGTTGGTCCCAGAGAGTAGAGTCCAGCAGGAAGAGAGGTCAGGGGCGCAGTGTTGGTCCCAGAGAGTAGAGTCCAGCAGGAAGAGAGGTCAGGGGCGCAGTGTTGGTCCCAGAGAGTAGAGTCCAGCAGGAAGAGAGGTCAGGGGCGCAGTGTTGGTCCCAGAGAGTAGAGTCCAGCAGGAAGAGAGGTCAGGGGCGCAGTGTTGGTCCCAGAGAGTAGAGTCCAGCAGGAAGAGAGGTCAGGGGCGCAGTGTTGGTCCCAGAGAGTAGAGTCCAGCAGGAAGAGAGGTCAGGGGCGCAGTGTTGGTCCCAGAGAGTAGAGTCCAGCAGGAAGAGAGGTCAGGGGCGCAGTGTTGGTCCCAGAGAGTAGAGTCCAGCAGGAAGAGAGGTCAGGGGCGCAGTGTTGGTCCCAGAGAGTAGAGTCCAGCAGGAAGAGAGGTCAGGGGCGCAGTGTTGGTCCCAGAGAGTAGAGTCCAGCAGGAAGAGAGGTCAGGGGCGCAGTGTTGGTCCCAGAGAGTAGAGTCCAGCAGGAAGAGAGGTCAGGGGCGCAGTGTTGGTCCCAGAGAGTAGAGTCCAGCAGGAAGAGAGGTCAGGGGCGCAGTGTTGGTCCCAGAGAGTAGAGTCCAGCAGGAAGAGAGGTCAGGGGCGCAGTGTTGGTCCCAGAGAGTAGAGTCCAGCAGGAAGAGAGGTCAGGGGCGCAGTGTTGGTCCCAGAGAGTAGAGTCCAGCAGGAAGAGAGGTCAGGGGCGCAGTGTTGGTCCCAGAGAGTAGAGTCCAGCAGGAAGAGAGGTCAGGGGCGCAGTGTTGGTCCCAGAGAGTAGAGTCCAGCAGGAAGAGAGGTCAGGGGCGCAGTGTTGGTCCCAGAGAGTAGAGTCCAGCAGGAAGAGAGGTCAGGGGCGCAGTGTTGGTCCCAGAGAGTAGAGTCCAGCAGGAAGAGAGGTCAGGGGCGCAGTGTTGGTCCCAGAGAGTAGAGTCCAGCAGGAAGAGAGGTCAGGGGCGCAGTGTTGGTCCCAGAGAGTAGAGTCCAGCAGGAAGAGAGGTCAGGGGCGCAGTGTTGGTCCCAGAGAGTAGAGTCCAGCAGGAAGAGAGGTCAGGGGCGCAGTGTTGGTCCCAGAGAGTAGAGTCCAGCAGGAAGAGAGGTCAGGGGCGCAGTGTTGGTCCCAGAGAGTAGAGTCCAGCAGGAAGAGAGGTCAGGGGCGCAGTGTTGGTCCCAGAGAGTAGAGTCCAGCAGGAAGAGAGGTCAGGGGCGCAGTGTTGGTCCCAGAGAGTAGAGTCCAGCAGGAAGAGAGGTCAGGGGCGCAGTGTTGGTCCCAGAGAGTAGAGTCCAGCAGGAAGAGAGGTCAGGGGCGCAGTGTTGGTCCCAGAGAGTAGAGTCCAGCAGGAAGAGAGGTCAGGGGCGCAGTGTTGGTCCCAGAGAGTAGAGTCCAGCAGGAAGAGAGGTCAGGGGCGCAGTGTTGGTCCCAGAGAGTAGAGTCCAGCAGGAAGAGAGGTCAGGGATGCAGTGTTGGTCCCAGAGAGTAGAGTCCAGCAGGAAGAGAGGTCAGGGATGCAGTGTTGGTCCCAGAGAGTAGAGTCCAGCAGGAAGAGTGGCACAGCTGGCACAGCTGGCACAGTGCTCCCAGTCTGCTCCAGCCATGGCAGCGCTGTTGTTTGTGCCCCCTTCCTACAGATCCGCTGCTGGTGACGGGCAGAGTGCCTCTCACAGGCAGTCTCTTGTCGGCCTCTGCCAGTGTTTATGTACCTGGATGCTGTGCAAAGGAGGATTTAGGATTTGCCCCTTGAGGGGTGTTGTAGGGTTTCTATTGCTGTCGAAAGACTCCATGACCACGGCAACTTTTTTTTTCTTTTTTCTTGTGTTTTTTTTTTCTCTGTGAAACAGTCTTGGCTGTCCTGGAACTCATTTTGTAGACCAGGCTGGCCTCAGACTCACAGAGATCCGTCTGCCTCTGACTCCTGGGTGCTTGCATTAAAGGCGTGCGCCACCACTGCCCGGCCACACCGACTCTCATAAAGGAAAACATTTAATTGAGGTGGTGACTTGTGGTTCCAAAGGTTCAGTCCATTATCATCATGGTGCGGAACATGGCAGTAACCAGGCAGACATGGTGCTGGCTACATCTTAATCAGAATGCAGCAGGAAGTGGGCTGAGACACTGGACAACATCTTGAACATAGGAAATCTCAAAGCCCACCCCCACAGTGACACACTGCTTCCAACTAGGCCACACCTACTCCAACAAAGTCATACCTCCCTGTGAGCTTATGGGGGCCAGTTACATTCAAACTACCAGAAGGGGCAAAGGCTCACTCTTCTCTGCCCTGGTTCATGCTGTACCACTGCCACTTGTGGGGTGCACAAACACCCCTCACTGCTTTATGTGAGTGTGGTGTGTGTGTATGCTGCAGATTGAAGCACTGTTGGTGCTTTTTGCATAATGTCCCTCTCTTCTGCAAAGTGTCCCCTCTGCCCTCCGAGACAGGGTTTCTCTGTAGCTTTGGAGCTTGTCCTGGAACTAGCTCTTGTAGTCCAGGCTGGCCTCGAACTTACAGAGATTCACCTGCCTCTGCCTCCCGAGTGCTGGAATTAAGGCGTGCACCACCACCACCGGGCTTCTGCAAAGGTTTTGTTGTTGTTGTGTTTTTGAGACAGTGTCTTACTGTGTAACCTTAGCTGGTCTGACCTTCACTAACTAGACCAAGCTGATCTTGAACTCACAGAGACTTGCCTGTATCTGTTTCCCAAGTGCTAAAGATCAGTAATGGAACAAAGGGAAGTGTTAAGAAAGTTCACCACTTTCTTGATGTGTTGTAGTGACTCAGGCCTTTAGTCCCAGCCCTTAGGAGTTAGAGGATCTCTGAGAGTTCAAGGTCAGCCTGGTCTATAGAGTGAGTTCCAGGACAACTAGGAATACACAGAGAAACCCTGTCTCAGAAAAACCACAAAGAGAGAGAGAGGAGAAAAAGAAAAAAGAAAGCGTTTACTCCCCGGCTTCTCCTTCATGTGCACGTGTCTACTTCCCTGTATCTGTGTCTGTTTACAGTGTCATTCTTCTTGCCCTTTGTTGTCAGTAGCTGTACTGGGGGCCTGTATGTGTGTCCATGGAAACCACAGCATCTCTACCTGTTGTGTGTCCGTGGAAACCACAGCATCTCTACCTGTTGTTCTTCCCCTCTTTAGATGCTCTCCTGCTGATGGTGTTTCTGCCTGTCTGCACACAGGTCCTCTCTTCCTCCCTTAGAGAATTTCTTGGTCACCTTCCAGTGCTATGACTGGGATTCCTGGGCTATGGATAAGCTCATCCCTATTTAACGAAGGATCCAGCCACTGCGTTCATCCTGCATCAATGTCTGCTATGAAAATAGACTGCTTTGGAATTCTAGTCCTGGAAGGTTCATTTTTCCTAACCCAAGAAAGATGATTATGGTCATCCCTTCCTGTGTGTGTTCCCGTGAGGTTTAGCGGCTCGATGGGGAGATACGTCTGTTGTCAGAGAGGGAACAGCGCACAGCCGGTGCTGGGAGAGCCAGGGTCTCCACCAGGCTGTGTGGGAGTCTGAGGTATCACCTCTTCTTGTGCTGCTACACCTGAGACGACTGTCCTGCACACTAGGTGTGGTGGGGTGCTGGGCTGTGCCACAGCAAATCCTTCTCCACTTTCCTCCTCCTTCCTGAACTTCAGAATTGTTAAGTGCCCAGCTTGGATTTGTTGGGAATGGTGATTGATAATACGTAAGCGCGCATGTGTGCGTGAGTGCATGTATGTGCGCATGTGTGTATGTAGGGCTTCAACACAGACTCTGAAGCTGCACGCTGGTGATAAGCTGACTCACTCAGCAGGACTGTCCCTCTGGAGTTTACTCTGCTGTCCAGTTTGTGTGTCTTTGCATTAAGAGAAAATATGAAAATGAAGAGCGTAATACTAACATTTCAAACCAAAGTTGTGAGACGTACTGCCCATGCCTGGAGCAAAGCTTATGGCTTCTTGGCAGTCTGCAGGCTTCCTCCACTAAAGCTGCTCAGCCAGATCTGATTGTGCTGGAATACTCACCTTTCAGGTAGCTCCCGCTGGACCCAAGTGGAGCTAGGCTTGCTTGGTAGAGCCCTGTGTGGTCTTTTCCAAACTGGTTGTTTTTGCTTTCTTTCATGTAGCAGAAAGATGGAACCTTTGCTGCAGGGGGATACATGCCCCCACTCCGGTTTAAAGTCCTCACCCTCTCGGTGGTGTTCGGTACCATGGTCGGTGGGATCCTGATCCCCAATGGTAAGCCCTGCAGCCTCTTGTCTGCCTTTGGTTTCCCTCATTCTTGTTGTTGCGTGGGGAGCCCAGGGATGTCCCTAACCTATGCTTAGCATTTAGCTAAGATTACTCCAAAGTCTATGCCATTTTCTCTGGTGTGCTAAACACTGCCTAGAAATTCAAGGTCCTACCCATTCCTCTGTCACCAAGCACAGGAGCAATGGCTTTAGCCAGCACGTCATGCCCTTCGTCACAATCTTAGGCTAAGGCACTAGGTTACTGCTGAGTGAAGACAGAGTGCAAGGCCGTGTGGAGCCAGCTTCTGATTTTGGTGGGAAACACCCTGTGCTTGGCCTTTTATCTATTTGTTTATCTGTCTGTCTACTTATTTACTTTTTTTTTTTTTTTTGAGTCAGGGTTTCTCTGTGTAACCCTGGCTATCCTAGAACTCACTATGTAGACCAGGCTGGCCTCGAACTCGGAGATCTGCCTGCCTCTGCATCACTGCCCGGTTTGTTCTTGACCGTTTAAAGATGGGCTGTCAGAATTTCCCAGGCTGCTCTGCTCTGCTCTGACAAATCTTAGTGTATGAGGAGGAGGAGGAGAAACATGGAGGTGGTAGTGGACCCCGTGGGTACCGTGGATGTCTGCTCATGGGCTCTCAGGCAGCCTTCACAGTGGTCCTGTCCACCCGTATGCCCGGTGAACACCATCTCCCAGTCACACCTTGCTGTCTGTTCATTTGCAGTGGAAACCATCCTTGGCTTCACAGGGGCGACCATGGGGAGTCTCATCTGCTTCATCTGCCCAGCTCTGATCTATAAGAAAGCCCACAAGAATGCCCCCTCAGCCCAGGTGAGTGTGTCCCTCCCCTCAGCTGTGTGCACCTGTGCTTTGGATGCAGGTGAATGTTGACCACACGGCCTGGCCCCTGGCCGTCAGTCTAGTCAGGGAGAGGTCCTTGAATACAGTCACCACCCGGGATCTTTAGACAGGTTCCTCCCCTCATTTTCAGTCAAGGAGATGCGGGAAATGGGCCAGACAGGTGGCTCAGTCTCTGCCCCGTGTATATCAGGGCTTTCCCCAGAGGGGACGATTACTCTTCCTTACCTATCACAGGACACTAACGTGTGTTCATGCCGTGACTATCCGCCCGCCCCTAGACCGTCTCCCACAGCGAGCACCACTGCTAGATTAGTGGCGGTCCTAGGATGACAGTGTACGTGCACACGTGTGGGCATGCTCCAGCATTTTTGTTTGGGTTTGGTTTGTTTTTAGTAATGCAGCTTCCTGCTGTCTTTGCTCAGCACCCATAGCTGGTCGCTGCTCAGCCACAGGTGTGAACGTCCGTGCTGCCTTCTATTGTAGCTGATTCCCAGGAGCTCCTATAGGGAAATTCCACAGCCTAGTCTCCCACGCAGCCGTCCAGCCCTTTGCTGTTACAGTGCACAGGTGTTTCCACACACGGGACTGCGTCTATAGAAAGTATTCCAGAAATGAGACTCCCTTTGCCCTGTGCCTGGTGAGGTCACAGCTCCACAGTGTGTCTGTCACCATGTCTGCATTGTCCTCTGCACTTTTGGCTTCCCTTAATGAGTGGAAATGTTTCGTGGACACAAATGCTGCGCATGTTTTTTCTCTTTGTACTGCCTGTGTTTTGCTTCCTTTTCAGGGGAGTGTTGAGTGTTTCCTTAGGTGCATAGTCATAGTGCTTACGTGTGTGCCACGTGACAGTTCACACCTGTTTGTAATTCCTGTTCCAGGGACCGACACGCTCACATAGACATGCATGTAGGCAAAAGTACCAAAGAAATAAAATAAAGACAAATTATTTATTAAAAAAGGAAGAAATAAGGTGTGGGCTTGGACAGTGGCTTAGCGGTTAAAGCACTGTGCAAGTCTGAGGCCTGGAGCTCAGATTCCCAGAACCCCTGTAAAATCTGGGTGGGCCGGGCAGCTGCAATCTCAGCACTCAGAAGGCAGAGTCGGTATCCCAGGAGCACGCCAGGCGCTAGAGTAGTTGATGAGAGAGCTCCAGGCTCAGTGAGAGAGACCCTGCGTCAGTAAAGTAGAGAGTGGTTGAGAAAGACTCACGTATACGAACACGGAAGAAATGTACATGTGTGTAGAAAAGCATAGTTCTTACATGTAGCTTGACATGTCTTTGCAGGGTCAGTGTGACCCTAGCCAAAACCATCCAGGCAAGCTGGATATCCTGCCTCCCCCAAAGCTCCCTGTGAGCCCCTCTCATCATCTCACCCACATCTCACAGGTGACTTGTCTCTTCTGGAGGCTCCAGCCTGAGGAAGTGGCATCTCGTGCCTGTGCTGTGTGGTGGTCAGAGCCACTGCAGAAGGCCTTGGGCTTGCTCACTCGCTCACCGCCTTCACCCCCTGGAAACCTCTGGTAGGATGATAGTCTAGAGAAGGGAGCGTATGGGAATGGCCACAGCTGTGTCTGGGTAGTCAGTCCAGCAGTGGCCGATCCAGGGAGAGCCAGGAACCTGGTAGTTGTTCAGTCCCCGAGGATGGCTGTCTCTGCAGTCCCAGTCTGGTGCTGGGAGGGTCCTGGGAGAGCTGCTGGTCTGCAGTCTTCGATGGAAGCCTAAACACTAAGGAAGATGAACTTGCCATCAGGGTGAGGGCCACCAGAGGGTGTGGCACAGATTAGGGCGGGTCTTCTGCTTCAAATCTGATTAAGACAGTCCTACACAGGAGTGCACAGCAGTTTGAATTTCAGTCGATTCCAGACGCAGGCAAGCTGACAACTAAATCGACCCTCACACCCACCTACTGTCATATCTAGTCAGACTCTGATGCTTGGCTGCTCCCTTGGGCGCCATGGGTGAGCAGCTCTGTCACTCTGTACTTTCCAGAAAGTACTTGGGTCCTGTGGTGTCATAGTTAGCTTTTGTAGATTCTGCAGTGGTTTGGGGTTCCAGCAGTGGTGCCTGTAGTTATAGCATTAAGAGTGACCCCATTCCACACGTACCATTGTCCCCTTTAGAAATTGCCGGTGATGGCGCCGTCAACCCCAGCATTCGGGAGGCAGATGAAAGTGGATCTCAGTGAGTTTGAGGCCAGCCTGGTCTACAGAGCAAGTTCCAGGACAGCCAGACCTGTTACACAGAGAAGCCCTGCCTTTAAAAACAAAAACAGACCATCTATTTCCCCTCTTAATTCCATTTACGTATTTTGTCTGCCTAGTGTGCGTGTGCTCACATGGGAGGCTGGAGGGTTTGTGGAGCTGTTTGTCTCCTCCCACTCTCTGAGGGTCAGAGTTCAACTCAGTTGTCAGGCTTTGCACCTTTGCACGATGAGCCATCTCGCTGGCTCCATTTAAGTTTTTAAAATTTATTATTGATTAATATGTATGTATGGGTGTGCCTAGTGTACATGGAAGCCAGAAGGTGTCAGATTCCCTGGAACTGGAGATAGAGACGATTGTGAGCCTCCATGAGGATGTTGGGAAGTGAACCTGTGTGTCCCTAAACTACTGGGCTTTTTTAAAACTTATACACACACATATAGTTTATTTATTTTCATTTTATGTGCATTGATGGTTTGTGTGCATGTATGTCTGTGTGAGGGTGTCAGATCTTAGAGTTACAAACAGTTGTGAGCTGTTGTGTGGGTGCTGGGAATTGAACCCTGGGCCCTCTGGAATAACAGCCAGTGCTCTAACCACTGACCCATCTCTCCAGCTCCCCTACTGAGTCATCTCGATGGCACCATCTCATTTTGTAGCCTGGGTGCTGGGTTACAGGGTTAGTTTACTTCACCTGGCATTGGACGTCTTTTGGTGACAGAAGTTGTGAATTTTACTTTGGCCCAGTTTATTGACTTTTTTCCCCTTTGGTGCTTTTTTGGTTCTATTTAAGAAAAGTAGGAATATCTGCTTACCCTAAATTCTAAAGATCTATTCTGGTGGCTTTTATCTTTCACCCCACTTGGGATCAGTTTAAGTGAGGCAGGACTCATGTGGCTGTCCAGTTGATCCGCTCTGTCCCCTGCTGTGTCCTTCTCAGCCCCTGTTGTCTGAGACTCTTGGGGACACCTGTGTTCACTGGTGTGCTGGTCCCCCATACCAGTTATGCCTGCTTCATGTTCTGAGCCTTTGTGCTCCCCCCATGGCTGGTGGTGGGAGGCATCCCACCCCATCCCTGCAAGGTCTTCCTTCTCATCTGTGCTCCTTGGCATGCTTGGCCAGCTCCTGCAATGGCCTTTGGTTCTTCCAGAATAATTGCTGACATTTTTATTGGGGTTGCATCAAGACTAGATCGAAGATGTGACTTCATCCTTCAGCTTACAGTATTTTTAAAGATTTATTTTAAGTTATGTGCATATATGTGGGTTTGTGTGTGTGTTGAGTACGAGGGTGAACAGAGGCCAGAGACATTGTTTCCCCTGGAACTGGAGTCACAGGCTGTTGTGAGCTGTCGTGGGTGCTGGGGACAGAACTCAGGCCTTTGAGAGCAGTGTGTGCTGTAACTGCTGAGCCGCCTCTCGGCTCCTCACCGTGTCTTCTGAGTCCTGCTGATGTCCTCTTGCCCACAGCCTCACAGATGCCTCAGAGAGCAGCTTAGGAGGAGGGAGATGTATTTTGTCTCACAGTCTCGGAGTTGGGCTGTGGCCCTCGGCCTCATCTTTAGGTACGAGTTACAGTTGTTGCAGTGATGGCAGGGTGTGCCGGAGGCAGAGAGGGCAAGCGAGATAGAGGGGCAGGGGCACCACCGCCTGGTGTTTCCACCACCTCCATAAGGCCACCAGTGTCTGTCAGCGGATCGCCTCATCCCCTGATAGAGGCAGAAAGCCTTTGTGAGCCTGTTGTCCTTCATGGTCACCATCAGAGACCAAGCATTCAGCTCATGAACCTTTTGCGGGGATACTTCAAATACAAACCATAATAAGTCCTAGACATTTGGGGTTTTTTAGGGCCTCTTAGAATGCACGCTGGAGAGTTTCGGCCCGTTACATGGGTTGAAGTGAGCTCTGTAGTCTGATATGTGGCCTACTCTCTGGATGCTTAGTCCTAAGGTCACACACTGAAGTCTTCATTTTTGACATTTTGGTACTGATGTTTAAAAATCTTAGCTGGGCGGTGGTGGTGCACGCCTTTAATTCCAGCACAGCCAGGGGTACACAGTGAAACCCTGTCTCCTAAAAGAAAAAAAATCAGTTATGAGAAATGTAAAATATTTTTTTTTTTTTTTTTTTTTTTTTTTTTTTTTTTTGAGACAGGGTTTCTCTGCAGCTTTGGAGCCTGTCCTGGAACTAGCTCTTGTAGACCAGGCTGGTCTCGAACTCACAGAGATCCGCCTGCCTCTTCCTCCTAAGTGCTGGGATTAAAGGTGTGCGCCACCACCGCCCGGTCAATAATTCCTAATTGTAGATTTTTCTCCTTGTAACTCTTCCAGTTTCTGCTTTCAGCCGGAAGCTGTTATTAGTTGTGCGGTGGCTGTGAAGCATCCCTGTATCTGGGAACCCTTCCTCTGAGGCGGTGTCGTAGGTGCCTAGTTCTGTTCTGCCCAGCTTAGCCTTCTCTGATTAAAGTGAGTGTCAACAGGATCTAGGATCATCCACGAGACAAACCTGGGTGTGGTTTCTTCTCTGCCGTCAGTGGGCTGGGGTCTGCGACTGACAGGGTCTGGGCCCCACTGTCGGGGTCTGGGGCCGACGGGGTCTGGGGTGGACTAGAGAAGGTGAGTGAGCTAAGCCTCATCTCTCTGCCTCCTGGTGCTAACACAGTGTGCCCAGTCGCCTCACGCTCCTGCCACCATGCCCTCTGCCATGTTGGCCTACCCTCCATCTAGAGCCTCGATGACTCTTCTGTCATTACGGGTCCCAGTGATAGGAAGAGCAGCCTAGGCCTCTGTGTCTCCTTCCTCCTATACTCTGATGTGCAGGGGCAGACGTGTGAGGACGAATGTTGGTGCCCTGCCCGCTGCCTACAGAGCCGAGGATGCTGACTGCCGGTGCAGTCACTGATTTAGGCTAGAATTTCCATTTGCTTTGTTTTGTTCTGTCTTTTGGGATTGGGTTTCTCTGTCATCACTCTGTAGACCAGACCACCTCTGTCTCCTGATTACTGGGCTCAAAGGCAGCTCCAGCCACACCAGGTCATTATTCATCAGTGTGGGAGGTGGGGTGGGGGTGTATACATATGTGTGTGCTGTGTTTGCTAGTGTGTATGCAGGTCAAAGGTTGACTTCCAGCATCTTCTCCTCCATCTTCCTCTACCTTTTCTCTTACTGAACCTGGACCTTGCTGTTTGGGGAAGACCAGCCAACCAGTGAGCCCCAGGATCGCAGTACATGCCACCATGCTCAGTTTTTACAGTTTCCAAACCTAGCACATGCTTTATCCACTGAGCCATTTCCCCTTTTGTGAGTGTGTATATGTGTGTGTGCATGTTCACACTGTGTGTACATATGTGTGTGTGTGCATGTTCACTCTGTGTGTACATGTGTGTGTGTGGAGGCTAAGGCTGACATTGGGCGTCTTCCTCAGTCGCTTCCACCTTATTTTTGAGACAGGTTGCCTCACACTGATTTGGGGATCCTGGCAGGTCAGAGAGCTTCAGGGATCCATATGTCTCTGCAGGTGGAAGTGTGTGCCGTTGTCTCTGGCCTTCACCTCACTGCTGGAGTTAGAGCCCAGGCCCTCGTGGTTGTGCAGCAAGCCCGCTCACAGCCCCCCCCCCCCCGCACTGTTACTGTTTCTGCTGTGGATGGGTTCTCCCAGCAGCCCACACAGCCTTTTGATTTCAGTGGTGTGAAGGTCACACACTCAGCAGAAGCTGTGCTTGGAAGTTTGCTCTTCCGAAGCCAGTGATCTGCAATACCCTCGTGGCATTGTGTGAGGGGTCTTTCTTTGGACTACCAGCTCCCAAATGATAACACAGAGACTTCTTATTTATTAAGTATGAAAGCATGAACGCTTGACCTTAGCTTAGGCTTGTTCCCAACTAGCTCTTAGAATTGAACTTAACCAGTTTATATTAATCTTTGTTCTGCCACGTGGCTCGTTATCTCTCCTGAATACTGTACATCCCACGTTCTTTCTTTTTAAATATTTATTATGTATACAATCCTCTGTCTGTGTGTATGTCTGCAGGCCAGAAGGGGGCACCAGACCTCATTACAGATGGTTGTGAGCCACCATGTGGTTGCCGGGAATTGAACTCAGAACCTTTGGAAGAGCAGACAATGCTCTTAACCACTGAGCCATCTCTCCAGCCCTGTACATCCCACTTTCATGTCTGAATGGTGAATCCCCACCTCTCAAATTCTTCCCCCAAGTTCTTCTCTCTCCCCAGAAGTCTCCCATCCTCTCCTGCCCAGCTATTGGCCGTTCAGCTCTTTAGTCAACCAGAAGGCAAGGAAGGACAGAGATACATCTTTATGTAGCCTAGGATCTGACAGACTTTTCTATGAAGCAGGGATCTTGAAAGACTGGCCTACCCTGTCTTGGCAAAGCTTGACAGTCAACTTTCTTGTGTACTGCTTGTCCAGTTTGCAGTTGAGGCAAAGACGGTTTCTTGCCCAGTGGCTACCTTTGCCATATTGAAAGCAAACTCCATATGGAGGTTCTCTGATGCCCATCATCTTCTCTGGAGTGGATTGGCGCTGCCAGGAGCAGATGTGTCTCACTGTCACGAAAAGCCTTATGTTATTAAAACATTTTAAACCCCACATTCTGTAGATCTCTGAAGTGTTTGAAGATTACCTCTCTAACTAAAAATACCTGTTTAACCTTGAACACCATACCTAACATAACTATAGGTTTGAGTGTCATAGATGACTAACTACTAACCTTTTTAAAAATAATTTAAATTTATTCTGTGTCCATTGGTGTGAAGGTGTTAAGATCCCCAGAACTGTAATTACACAGTTGTGAGCTGTCATGTGGGTGCTAGAAATTGAACCCAGGTCCCCTGGAAGAGCAGCCAGTGCTCTTAACCACTGAGCCATCTCTCCAGCCCCTAACCTTCAATTCCTAATTATCCCAAACAGTTTGTAATATGAGTTTTCAAGGACTAGAACTTTAGATTTCATTTTTAAATGAGCTGCATATGTACAATACCTTCAACAGGAGTAGATATATACAGTATGTTATAACAAGAATAACCTTAAATTTGTGCCAGAAATCCATTACCAATATAAAATATTTGAGACTGGTAGTTGCTTTTAGTAGATTCAATAATCTACCCTTTTATCCTACCATTTCTGTATTCCCCTTTTCTTTTCATCCTTCATCCCCATTTTTTTCTTTTGCATCCTCTCACAGTGTGATCAAATACCCCACAACAATATTGGGCAACAGTGGCTGCAGCTCCCTCCTGATCCACAACAGAGAAGTTAGTGACTCTCAAGACCAGGGTGGCATGACGGTTAGTGCTGTCAACTCGACAGCATCTGTAATCTCTCCCTCCCTCCCTCCCCCACCTCCCACGCACAAACGCACGCATGCTTGCATGCATGGTGAGTTACTTAGGTTAGGTTAGCATCTGCATGCTTGTGAAGGGTTCTCTCTCTTCAGTCCCAGTCTCCTGGCAGTAGTGGGCCAGGACCGTCCTGGTCTTGGGTACTGGACTGCATGGAAGGGAGGAAGGGAGCTGAACAAGAGCACTGTCCTCACTGTGCTCCCGGCCCCAGGATGGGGTTGGTCAGCTACCTCAGGCTCCTGCCGCACACCTTGTTATGGTGGACCATACCCGAGAACCACGCGTGAGTCAGGATAAACCCTCCCTCCAGCTGCTCTAGTCAGGGCTTTTTATCACAGCAACAGGAAGGAAACCGAAGCAGGTGGTCAGCCCAAGGTAAGCTGCTGCTCCAGCTTTACGTAGTTTCAGGTGATGTTGGGTTCATCACAACGTAACCCGTTGTAAATCTGGGAGCGGCTGCCCTCAGTTCCAGTTGATGTTTCATTGCTGGTCCTTAGTCCTGTCTGCTGGCATGGTATTTTCCAGTCATTGTATTGAAGAAACCGTGGAGGCTCTGAGTGGTGTGGCCCCTGGTGTGCTCGATGACAGCATGGGGGAGGTTGAAGCTGGGGTAAACAGGGCTTGGGTGTACTCCCTTTGCTAGGGCCTTGGCTGCAGATTGTTGGCCCTCACTTAGCTTTCCTCTTGTAGCTGCCCTGTTCCCTATGTGCTCTGCACGCTGCTGGCTCATACCTCAGAAGAATGGCATACACAGGGCCGCACACTTGTGTGGGGTTGTTTTCTTCTTCAGGCTGTGGCTGCTGGAGCCCCTGCTCCCTGTTCTCAGTGCCAGCCTGGTGAGTCACTCTGGAGTCTAGACTGTGGACTGTGTTGTCTGGCGCGCCTGACTGAGTGTCCTGGACGCAAGTCTGGCCTCTCCTTGCATGTTTACCCGTGTTCCCTGGAGTTGTTTGCCCATGTCTTCAGCGGGCTGACCTTAGTATTTTCGTCTAACATTGTAGTTAAATGGGAAAACCAGCGCGACACCACTTTTCTGCTGTAGCTTGATGTAGCAGTTTGGTAGTGAGGTTAGGGAGATTAACCCATTGCCTGTCAGACTGCAAATGGTTTTCCTTGATTTTTTAACCCCATCATGTGGTCTGAGGAGAATGGGGTGCGAGGGAATCCTAGTTAGAAAGACTTTCTAGGGGCTGAAGAGCCAGGCCACAGAAGAGGTTTGTGGCTTTTGCAGAGGACGCAGCACCTGCATGGTGGTTCACAACATCTGTAACCTTCCGACCCCACAGAGCATGGGGCATGCACATGGTGCACATATGTGAAAGCAAAGCCCTCATACATAAAATTTAAAAATATAAAAATTAAAGAAAGACTTTCTCAGGGCGGGAAGGTAGTTCAATGTTTAAGAGTATTTATTTCTTGTTGGGCGGTTGTGGTGCACACATTTAATCCCAGCACTTGGGAGGCAGAGGCAGGCAAATCTGAGTTTGAGGCTAGTCTACAACTACAGAGTGAGTTTAAAAAAAAAAAAAAGTCTCTTCCAGTGGACCTGAGACTGGCTCCCTGGTTCCCAGCACCCACATGAGCGCTCACAGAGAGAACTTTGTGTCATCTGATATATTCTTGGAGAGCGGGGTTAGTTGGGACATTGTTGTTTCCCCTGCACGTATGTCAGTGTGAGGTTACCATATCCCCCTGGGAGTACAGTTACAGACGGTTGTGAGCTGCCATTGGGGTGCTGGGAATTGAATTCAGGTCCTCTGGAAGAGCAGCCTTCTCTCTGGCCCTAGCAGGGACTTTAGTTTGCTGGTTGGACTCCTCTTTCTCTGTTGATTTTGTCACTGTGGCATCACAGACCTTGCTGCATTTTATTTTTACTATTCTGGGTTTTGAGATATACCGCAGGCTGGCCTCAAACTTTCTGTGTAACTAAAGATAACCGTGAGCTTCAGCTCTTCCTGCCTCGGTCTCCCAGGTGTGCACCATCGTGCCTGGTTCACACGGTGCTAGAGACTGAGCCTAGGGCGTCATGCGTGCTGGACTCGATTCCTAAGTTGAGCCACATCCTTAGCCGGCTTCCTGCGTTTCCCTCTGCCATTTGTTGCCCAGCCCTGCCTCCTCCTCTCTGTTTTGAGATAGAGTTTTCCTGTGTAGCCCTGACTGGCCTGGAGCTCACTCTGTAGACCAGGCTGACCTCTGCCTCCTCAGTGCTGGGGTTAAAGGTGGTCGCCCCTAAGCCTGGCTCTTTAACACTAAGGTCTCCTCTTTCCTCGTTGTTCTTGTTAATAATGGTCTGGATGCTGTTGGATTTATTTTATGAATGAATCTTTGTATCCACGAATCTAAGAGAGCTCAGTCCCTTTGGTTTTCGTTCTTGTTGGAATTCCTGACTCTGTGGAGGAGCTGAGGAGTGTGTGCCTGTGTGGCAGCTCTTCTGCAGTGCGCGTTGCAGCTTCCTGTGCAGCAGGTGGCCACGGTTTGATGACTCAGCTGTCAGCTCAGGTCTTCTGGACTTGGCTTCTGTGTGTGATCTGTTTTGTTGGCGTGCTGACTGGCTGTTTGTGTTCAGGGAAGTTGTGGATTTCCTCCAGTCATTTTTCCTGCTCACTTCATTGAGCCCCCCCTGGATCTCTTGGTGCACTTCCTTCTTTCCCGTCCCTACATTTCCATTTCTTTTGTCCATTCTGTCAGAGTGTGCCTGTTGTCATGGTGCCTGTGGCAGGAGCCGGCACTGTGGTGTTGTCCTTACCCAGCTGGGCCTGCCTCAGTTGCCTGGCCTTTTGAGCTCATGTACAAGAATGAGCAAGCATGGCCACAGCTTGAGGTGCCACAGTTGTAAACACTACATCATGCCAAGGCTTGATCTGTGCCTGTGTAACTATGTTTCTTAGGATTGAGAACGCTTGAAGTATCTTCTGACTGAGGTAGGAGGATACTGTAGTTCTGCCATGAAAGCACCACAACCTCTATGCTCTTCTCAGACAGGCCGGCTAGGGCACGTAGTAGCTGCCATACTGCGAGGAACACACTCCGGGGGCCAGGCCCTGTCCTGGGAACTCTAGCTGCTCCTGCAGAAAGAACAAACTGGACCAGCGGCTCCGCAGGTCAGCTGAGCTTTTGAGGTTTGCTCTCTGCTTAGGGACCTCACAATGAGCCAGAAAAGGAGTCCATGTCTGCTGGCAGGTGGCGTGAAGATGGTGAAAGTAAGAATAATCAGAGAGCAGGACAGTGGGGGACAACAAATCCTGAATGAGGCTGGGTGGCCTTGTCCTCTTCTGTCATGAAACCAGCAGAGGGTGCTGGAGCCCCAGGGAAGCTTACAAGAGGAGTGGCTTCCTCTAGCAGGGAAGGCCCCGTAGGGGAGCACCTTGTGGGTGCCTGTGGCCCCTTGGGCGAGTGTGAATGGTGTACACTGCACATAAAGCCGTGAGCTAGCCTTCTGTCCCACAGCCAGAGTGAGGCTGCCTGATCCTGGGGGCATAGACACCCACACTGTTGACTGGAGCCTGGTCTCGGCTGTATGTTCTGCCTCTGAACTTCTTTATCCTGAGTGAAAAAGTATGTCCCCTGCCTGTCCACTTCTGGGGCTCTACTGTGTTAGGAGTCAGGGCCCCTTGTGGAGCCACAGCTTCGGGTAACTGGGGGGAGGGGCTATAGGATGTTTGTGGACCGCGGCCTTGGTCAGACCTCTTATTTCCCAAGCCTGAGTGAACGGTAGGGGGTGGATTTGTGTCTCTTCTGCTGGCCGGCTCTGGACTACATTAGGATGGATCGATGCCAGAACTGCAGTCAGCAGGGCGCTCTGAAATCAGATGTCTGGCACACCGGATCCTGCTTATCGACCGAGATCCCGCTTCCAAAGCGGCTCTTCCGCTGCAGGAAGCAGTAGCAGAGCGGAGCTAGCCTGGCTCTGAGGCCATGCCAGTCTCTCCCTGAGCCTGCGGCTGCGTGGGATGGAGTCCCCTCCCTGACTTTCCAGTCTTCCTTGCAGCTGCTAGGCTGTTAGCAGACAGGGCTGGACTCCAGAGAGTCTACCACTTCATCGCACATGGTCGGCAGTGAGGGGTACCGACCCTCAGCCTAGGACGGCTTCGGGAGAATCTGGACCCCTGGCCTCCCACACTGCCCCGGGAAGTTAGTTCCTGCTTGGCCGCGTTCACTAAGGGACGCCTTGTGTCTGTGTCAGCGGCACTGAGTGCTGTCTTGGGTACGTTCTGCTCTGGCTGTGGCTCTGGCAGAAGTGTCACCAAGAGCTCCCGTAGGTGTTTGCTGATAGGTGCCGTCACCCCGGGTGAGAAGACAGCCTCTGTCTTTAGCCTTGTTCCCTTGGCTCTCTCAAGCTCTAGAGCTCTCTCTTGGGGTCTCACTGTCAGTGGCGAGGCAGGCCTGGCCAGCAGTTGCCCACAGAGCCAGCAGTTGGCAGCTTTGTGTAACAGGAGGAGGACAAGCCCAGCAAGGGGAGGCTGGAGACCATCAGCGGGGCGTGTGTGGTATCCAGCACGTAGAGCCTGTTTCCCTGAACTCCAGAAACAGTTTGATGTGCATCCTGCTGGCCTGTGCTCTGGGCTTACAGGAGCCAGCATCTGCTTTCAGAATGGAGCTGGGGGTACATTGAGGTAGGAGGTCCCTCAAGCACCAGGTGGAGCGGAGTCTGTTTTCTGGGTTCCCTAGATTGTGGTTGGAATATACTGCACAGTGCCCTTTCCTGTACGGCCCCGGGGTAAGTTAACCAGAACTTGCTACTCTCTTACTGTGCCTGTCTGGTCTGAGCTGGCTTGCCAGCCTGTGCCCAGGAAGTGGAGGGCAAGTGGGGACTGGGGCCTCTTGTCAGCTCCACTCGGTCGTGGGAACTTTGTACTGTGAACTCATTTTCCAAGGCAGATCCTAATGGGGATCTTTCATTTTGCTCCCGAGACAGAGTTTCTCTGTGTAGCCCTGGCTGTCCTGGAACTGCTCTGTAGACCAGGCTGGCCTTGAACTCACAGAGATCCCCCTGCCTCTGCCCCACCACACTGGGCCTTTGATGGAGTTTTCCAGGAAGCTGTCTCCCAGCATCCGCAGAGTTAACGTTTTTTATTTCTGGGTGATTTTATTTTTCTTCTTTTTGGTTAAGCTCAAAAAGCTGAAGGTTGAAATAAATCATTCAAAGTCACGGATGAAATGTTTTCTTTCCTCGTCGGTCTCCGTGGAACTGGTAAATGATAATCCCCATTGAAAATAACCGACATAAAATGACCAGCAGGTGCTTTTTTATCTTTGGTTCAGAGCATTTAGGAGCGCCTGCTTCACTGGGCCCGTAGGGGCAGAGCACCAGGGCCTACCAGAGTCCCCTGGGCTCTGTTCCCGTCAGGGATCTCTGACCCAGGATGCAGCAGCAGTCCTTGTCTTCCAGCCCACTCTATGCCTCAAGGGCTTGCCTTGCCCACTGGTCTGTGGGAAGTGCATCTGGGGAGATGCGACTTTTCTCCTTCCTTCCTTCCTTCCTTCCTTCCTTCCTTCCTTCCTTCCTTCCTTCCTTCCTTCCTTCCTTCCTTCCTTCCTTCCTTCCTTCCTTCCTTCCTTCCTTCCTTCCTTCCTTCCCAGGGTTTCTCTGTGTAACCCTGGCTATCCTGGAACTTGCTCTATAGACCAGGCTGGCCTTGAATTCAGAGAGATCCACCTGCCTCTGCCTCCAGAGTGTTGGGATTAAAGGCGTGTGCCACCACCGCCTGGCTTCTTTGGTGCTGATTTTATTTATTTAAAGAGTAGGCCAGAGATGGCTCAGTGGTTAGGAATGCCGCTGCTCTTAGAGAAGACCCAGGCTCCATTCCCTGGGGGCTCACAATTGCTTATAACTTGAGTCCAGAGCTACCTGGCACCTTCTTTTGTCTTCTGCAGGTACCAGGCATGCATGTGCCACACACACAAATGTGTAGGCACTCACACATGTATGTACAAATAAATCTTTACAAGGCAGAAGCCATTTTTGAGTTTTGGCTCTTAGATATCAAAGTAGGGAACCAGTAAAGGTCCTGACTAGGCATGAGGCCACCTCGCTATTTCCTCTCACAGAATTGTGGAACCAGGAACCACTGCCTCTCAGGAATCTTGAGGAGGCCAGGCCAAGTCAGAAATAGCAGCAGCTGCACCGGGGTCGTCCCAGATGCCCAGTGGAGAGGGGCTTAGGTGGCGCCTGGGGCATGACAAGGGTCTGCAGTGCGGCAGAATCCATCGATTGTAGGCCCGTCAGGAGGAAAAGGCCCTAGGAAAGCCAGCAACATGATCACCCCACCTCGGGTGAGAGGTGAAGGTGTCTTACTGTTTGGTCCGGTAGGGTACTCCCCTCGCCCAGCTCACATGTGTCCAGCTGTTATTGGCACTGCTGTGGGTAACATGATGCTGGATGTGCAGTCTGTGTAACCCAGATTCCCTGCACAGTGCTGCACTGTGTGGGGTCCTGTGGGAGCATGCACCCAGGAAACAATGCACAAGGGTGCCCAGAGGGTCTTGCTTTCCGTGCCACAGTAGTTGAGAAACTTGACCTCAGCCTGACCTTGTGGTGCACAACTAATCCTCACACTCAGGAGGGTGACACCGGAGGACTGTGATTTGACGCCAGTCTGGCGTGTGTGGCAAACCCTGTGTCAGGAAAATAAAAAGAGAGCCCACTCCTCTAGGAAGCTTCAGCCTCCCCAGCTTCCAGCTGGGTTCAGGGACTGTCCTGACTTCCTGTCATGGGGTCTCTAGTCCAGGGACTATTCTGACTCCCTGTCTTGGGGTCTGTGGTCCAAGGACTGTCCTGACTCCCTGTCTTGGGGTCTCTGGTCCAGGGACTGTCCTGACTTCCTGTCTTGGGGTCTCTGGTCCAGGGACTGTCCTGACTCCCTGTCTTGGGGTCTCTGGTCCAGGTTGTGCTCTGGGTCGGCCTGGGCGTCCTGGTGGTCAGCACACTCACTACCCTGTCTGTGAGCGAAGAAACCCCTCTGGACCTGACCCAACAAGCCCAAAGTGGCCAGCGAGGAGATGCCGAGGGCGGGGTGAAAGTGGACGCGGCCCGGCTGTCAGGTACACACACAGGCCCCACCCATGTCCCCTGAACTTTTCTGTGTGTATCCACGGCATGAACTCAGGATGGGGGTAGGTGGTGCTTTCCAAGAATCCCCTTAGTTTCTCTTCAAGGATTTTGCTTCTCTGTTGGTGACCTCTGTGCTGTGAGTGATGGAGATAGTGGGAGGTTCTAGCCTTGGGCCCCACTAATTCCATTCCATGAGGGTTTGCTCTCGACACGGGAGCTGGCCAGTGTGCTGCCACCTCTGTGCAGGTGACATGGGGATGGCACAGAGCCAGCTTGGGTTCAGATCTCCGCACCTGGCCATCATGGACACTAAAAGGTATGTGGATTTAAGAGTGTTACCCACTTTTTTTTTTTTTTTTGAGGCTGTAAGTTTGAGCCAGTGTTGCCTTTGACGGGACCAGCCTAGTATATCTCAGCTTCTTTGCTGTTTCATGGTTTACAGTCTTGGCAGAATCACGAGTTCATCACACGGTGGCAGGCTACCTCAGCACGAGTCTTGGTGAGGCTCCATCACCCCCATCTGTGGTCACTGGGGTACAGAATGTATACTTCAGAGTGTCACTTTCTGTGTGTCTGTTTGGGGTGCATCTGATGTACCCCCAGGCCTTCCTGGGTAACACAGGGCCAGCATTAGCCATTGGGCTGAGCCCCCATTGGGCTGAGCCCCCTGCCTGCCTAGTGGCTGTGAGTGGCTGTAGCTCTGGGCATTGCGGTGATCATTGCCTTGGATAACAGTAATCTTGGGCTTCCGTCTCTGGCAGTGGTGGGTGTCACACATTAGACTAAAGGTCAGTGAGGTTTGGGTCCAGATTTATGGAACACCTGTCTAGTTCTGGCTCTTGGGAGGCATGGGTAGAGAAAGACCCATCCTTCCTGGCAAAGTTGAGGCTGTTGTTTGGGTGCTGGTTAGTCGCATGTCCTGAAGACAGTGCCTGTAGTGTGCAGAAGAGAAGGTCCTGTTGAGTCCTCTGACAGTGTGATGCACTCGCTGGATGCTCCTGAGATCCTCGGGTTTCTGTCCTCTCTGCCATCGCCGTGGAGACTGCCCAAGGCACTCTCCTGGTCCACCTTCTTCATGCAGCCTGGACTGGGAAGTAGCTGTGGGTGCTCTCATCTGTCTTCTGGGATTGGCAAAGGCAGAGAAGAGTCCTCCCTGTCCCAGATCCTGTGGATCAAGAGGCAAAGAAGCACACAAGGTCACTGAAGGACCCGGTGGACAGCTGGGGTTCTCAGAGGTTGAAGACGGAATGCTGAGAAGCTACACGGTGTGGCAGTGGGTTTGGTAATCTGGACTGGGAGGAAGTCTGCTTGAGGAAGGAGGTGCGTGTGCGTGCATGCCCTCCCTGGCTGATGGACAGAGCTCCTGGAAGAGCCGACCTGATGTCACCGTCCATGCCACCGGGCAGAGAACAGGTGCTGGCATGGGAACAGCAACACGAGAGGAAGAGGCGTGTGGTGGTGAGGGTAGCGTCCTGAAGAGCCAAGGCGAACGTGGTACCCCACTGGGGTGGTGGAGAGTTTCTCTTCAGTCCACACCCAGACTCCTGTGGCTGCCGCGCCGTGCAGCAGCAGCTGTGTCCCATCTCCACAGCATGCATAGGCCGCTGCTCACCTGTGCTCTCCAAGGCCACATCTGGTTTCCATTTCTTCACGAGGCTATAACAACACACGCGGCTCCTCTCAGAACCACACGCCGTCTGTTTTTAGCCAGCTCTGTTTTCTAGCCACCCAGCCTCCTCTCTTCACTGAGGGCGTACCTCATTTGGCAGGGCTAGGGCTGAGGCTTCTCTGGCTGTCCTGTCAGCCGCACCATCGTGTTTACTGGTCTCTTTGATGTTGTGGGGTCACAGACAGTCTGCTTGCTCTGGTGAGAGCCCAGCATGTGCTGGGCCTGTGCTGTCCCCTCTCAGGGCACACGTGACCATCAGGTGCAGCCTGGGGCCTTTGGTGAGCCTGGCTGAGCCCATCTGAAAGCTCGAGGAGACAATTATCCATTTAAAAAGTCTAATTAGGGCATTTGTCTCTGTGCCTGACGATTCCCTAGATGGTCCTGGGATGGATTTGGATTTTGCGGTGCCCCAGCTCCTTCTCTGGGCGCCGCTGCATCCTGTTGTCCCCTTTCTTGCCCACCCACCGTGTGCACCGTGGGGCAGCAACACCCAGGCCTGCACCCCAGTCCCCTTCCTCTCCAGCATGGAGAAGTTAGGGGGACATGCTGTGCAAGCATGGGGTGACTTCAGGAGTCCTCCAGTGGGTAGACCTTTCCTCTGTGTTCTTGCTATCATTCCCTTTCTGGAACCTTCCATGCTTTCTGTATCTGCCTGCCTTGGCAACTCTTTGATAGTGTCCGGGAGAGTCCTGTTGCTATGGTCTCTCCTTGGCTGACCCCTTGACGGGCTCCTGTCACCTCTGCCTTGTGCCTTGATGAGGTTTTATTTTTTTAATTTTTTAATTTTTTTTAATTAATTAATTTATTTATTAAAGATTTCTGTCTCTTCCCCACCACCGCCTCCCCTTTCCCTCCCCCTCCCCCAATCAAGTCCCCCTCCCTCTTCAGCCCAAAGAGCAATCAGGGTTCCCTGCCCTGTGGGAAGTCCAAGGACCACCCATTTCCATCCATGTCTAGTAAGGTGAGCATCCAAACTGCCTAGGTTCCCACAAAGCCAGTATGTGCAGTAGGATCAAAAACCCATTGCCATTGTTCTTGAGTTCTCAGTAGTCCTCATTGTCTCAGTAGTCCTCATTGTCCTTGATGAGGTTTTAAAAGTTCTTTGTGTCTTGTGACCTTTGCTCTTACTCTAATCTCGTTCCCTTTTCTGCTGGTGTGCCAGGAGATAACAGTGGGCTCCTTCCACTGGCTTCCCCTGAGGCGATGGTACTCACGGGACCTGCTAGATTAGAAGGGCTCCCTTGAGCAGCTGCTGGCTTGGTCAGATCCAAGTGCACTGGGGCCATGGTGCTGCCCAAGAGGTGCCATACTGGCTCCCCTGCCACCAACCACACACGCCAGTTTGAGGAAGAGCCAAGAATGAAGAACAAGGGAGGCTTCCTTGCTGATGCCAGGGCTCCACAGTGCTGGTCCCAGCCATCAACCCAGCCCTCCAGCTCCAGGAGCTTATGGTGTGAACATATTTGGAAAGGTGAGGTATAGAACTATCCAGCTAAGTCCAGAAGTCAGACCTCAGCAAGTGACACTTTCTCACTGAAGTCTGGAGAACAAAGCAGCAGCTTCCCAGAGAAGTCTGGCTTTCAGAAAAGTGTTGGGCCATTTCTCTTGCTTCTTCAAGAACCCTGGATTGCTGAGCCCATAAAGGTAGGGCTGTTCTTGCACATCCATGGGACACAGTGTTTTAGCATCTGGTTGGTCACAGTCTCTGCCTGTCCAGTTCCTGTCCTAGAATACGGATGACTGTGGTTCCTGCAAGGCCTCCCAGAGGAGCTTCAGGGCAGCTCCATGCCTGCGTGGCCACTCATACCCTGTGCTGCTACGTGGTGCTTCCCCGGGGCTCCACACAATGAGCCGCAGGCTGCCCCTCACCTGAAGATGAAAAAGGCACCATTCAGAATAGACTGTGCTTTGGTCAGGGGAGCTTCTGTCTCCTTCTCCCTCCTGATTGATGGGTGCAGGGAGTTACTGTGTGATGAAGACTGGTGTGCTCCATCTGCCTGCACCACTGGGCAGTGCAGGGGAGCCCAGGCTGTGCCCTAGAACAAGTGAGTTCCTTGCCTATTACGTAAGGTTCTGCTTGCCAGGTGGTGGTGTGGCACACACCTTCAGTCCCAGCATTTGGAAGGCTGGGCAGGTGGATCTCAGGGTTGGAGGCCAGCCTGGTCTACAGAGTGAGTTCTAAGACAGTTAGGGCTACACAGAGAAACTCTGTCTTGATAAACCAAAAATGAATAACAAAAACCCAAAACAATCTCTGTGCCCCTTAGACTCCATGCTGGAAAGGCAAAGTGTCCTAGGGCCAGGAATCCAAGGGATTCTCTTGTGGGGTGCAGGGCGTCCACATGATGGCCCTTCAGAGTAGCGGATGTGGTAGGATCATCTCCCTTGGAAGAGGACAATGAGGAAAGCCGTCCTGGTGTAACTGGCTCTGTGTGGCCGGACTGACAGAGCTGGGGGATGCAGAACCACAGAACTGCATGCAGATGCTGTTGGGAGCTGGGCGTGCTAAACAGCGCATGTTCCTTTTTGTTTGTTTTTCAAGACAGGGTTACTCTGTGTAGCTCTGGCTGTCCTATAACTTGCTCTGTAGACCAGGCTGGTCTTGAACTCACAGAGATACACTTGCCTCTGCCTCTCAATTGCTGGGATTAAAGGTCTGCACCACCACTGCCATCTTGTTTTGTTGTTTTTGTTTTGAGATAGGATCTCAGGTAACCCAGGCTGGTCTCAAACTCTCTGTAGCTGAGGATGACCTTGAATCTATGATGTTCCCGAGTACTGGGGTGATGCTATGCTAGTATATGCCGTGCTGGGATTGACTGGGGTCTATGCATGCTACCAGCTGAACTAGATCCCCAGCTCAACGAAACCGGCTCTCCAGTCCTGTGACTCTACTGCTCCGGATGGGGCATGAGTCCATGCATTTGTGGGCATGTGAAGGGCGGGTTTGGCAGCCTCTCCTTTTGTTCTCACCCTGGGGTGTGAATTTCCTCACCTACAGCAAGAGGTTGACAGGCCTGCCCAACCATAGCCAGTGTACTCTTTTCCTTAAAGGCCTCAGTCTAGGCCTTAGGGCAGGCAGTTGGTGCCTGCTGGGAGACCCTAGGGACATTGCCTGGCTGTGTGCTCATGCTGCCACCTGGTGGTTGTGGACAAGTATTACATAGAGTGGCCATCTGCCTATGGATAGAAGTTGAATTTTGACCTTTTTTTTTTTTTTTTTTTTTTTTTTTTTTACTATGAATGAAAAAATATTTTCTTTGCTGCTTAGCTGATAATAATGACCAAAGAGGAAGAAACTCACCTCCACTCTGCCATTTGGCTTTGATATGTGGTCCTGATCTTAGGAGAACCACCCAGTCTGTTCTGGCTGCTGGCGGCTCACTGTGCTTTGCTTGCAGTCCAGGATCCGGTTGTCGTGGTCGCTGAAGGTAGCCAGGAGAAGCCAAAGCCGCCCGAGGACAAAGAGGACAAAGAGGTACTGGAGCAGGCCCAGATTAAGGGTCCCGTGGACGTGCCTGCAGGGGAGGCCCCTAAGGAGAAGCAGGAAGCTGCACAGCTGGATCGGCCTGGCCAAGGTGAGTGACTGACGCATTAGCCGCCCTGACAGAGAAAGGCTTCAGCAGCCTCGCGCGAGGCCCGGACCACTGCCCGCGCTGCTCCTCTTGTAAAGTTGATGTTCCAGGACTGCCAGTCCTCAGAGCTGTGCAGGTGGAGTGGGGCCTCTCTCCAGCATGACCCCAGCCTGTCCTGTGTCCTTCCAGGTATTGCTGTCCCTGTGGGCGAGGCCCACCGCCATGAGCCTCCCATCCCTCATGACAAGGTGGTGGTGGATGAAGGGCAAGACCAAGAAGGGCCAGAGGAGAAAAAGCCACCTCCCAAGCTCACAGATGAAGGGGACCCCGGGGACAGGGGACAGGTGGCACCACCTCCACCTGGGTCAGAGAGGGAGGAGCAGGAGCCTGAGAGGGGAGAGGCAGGGAAGAGACTTGAGCAAGCCCCGGCAGTGGTGGAAGCCGAGCATCCCCAAAAGGTTCCGGAAGCAAATGGCCAGCCACCTGTCCAGCCCAGGAAGGAAGATTCCAGAGCAGACACGAGGGATCTGCATCCAGTGCCTCAGTCCAGGCTCTCTGTGGAGCAGAATGCCGTGGTAGCAGGTGAGGGCGGTGAAGAGGCTGCCCAGAAGGCTGACGGGGTCCAAGAGAAGCCTGCGGAGAGCGACCTTGGTGAGTGTCTGCCTCCCTGGAGATGGGGGGGGGGGGGGCAGCTCCTATGGTTGCTGCCGCAGGAACCGGTTAGTCCCTCTCAGTCCCGGCTCTCTCATTCACAAGATTAGCATGTGAATGTCGCAGCCCCTTCAGCAGCTGGTGGAGTGGAGAAGAGCCTGGTGCCTTGACAGCTCCTGTAATATCTGTCACGCGGTTGTTTGCCAGACCACTAAATGTCAGGTGCCATGCTGTTCTCGCGTGTCTGGGCGCACACGGGGGACAGTGCAGGAACGCTTGACAGGTAACACATTGTTAAGTGCCCGTCTAAGAGCTGGTTAGGACGGTGCTTGCATTTTAATTGGCTTAGGTGGTTAACATTGGCACACTGCCATCAGCCTGCGAGATTGTTAAATATTTTTTATTACTTCCCTGGTAATCATCAGGTTGAATATAAACTGTGTTGGGGGGGGGCTAGCTATGGAGTCGTTTTCAGAAACATCTGCCAGCCCCTCACCCCAACCCTGACTTTTTGACTTTTCAACAAACCAGCTGAGTCTCTCTGTGTGCAGGTGGGAAGGCGGACCTCCCTGCACAAAGGCCAGAGGCTGCAGAGGAGAGGGAGCAGAAAGAGGCTGAGCAACCAGGTGGAGACCAGGCGGGGAGCAAGCTAGAAGGTGAGTCTGCACCGCCCCTCGGAAGGAGCCCCAGAGCGAGGTTGGGTGGGGTGGCTGCTCCTGGATCTCTCCTGCTCCATGGTTTCTGTCCCTTGGTTTCTATGCTAAGGATGCACGCCAGTGACCCCTGCTATTTCCTGCCAGTGGCTTTCCTCCACACCTGTGGACTATTTTTATCTTCCCGTTTGCCCTTTAAAGAAAAGTGTCACATAGTTACATGGCTTCTAGTCTCCATTTTCATTCCATCTTAAAGCAAGCGTGTGTAAAGACAGCACCGGGTGTGAAGGCCTTAGGTGGGGCTGGGGTGGTGTTGGTGGTCAGCAGCATGGCCTGAGTCCTTGCCACACCTGAAGCGAAGGCCTGCCCTGGCACACGTAGTTTGCTATGGCTGACTTGCCCTGAGTTCACAAACTCCATGTCCATTTTGAATCTTTATGGTTGATCCCATAGTATTTTGTGTACGGGGAAGGTGGTGGTCATGCCCCCCCCCCCCCCATAGAAGCCCTGCAGTGACCACCTGTCCAGTTTTCACAAAGCCCACCTGAAGTCTCACCCCTGGTCTGTTGTAAGGAGCAGGCAGTAGACTGCTTGGCTCTCCTGGATCAAACTCCCAGGACTACCCAGGCCGTCTCTGATCCGGGCCTGCCTTACGTGTTCATGGTTCACCTCGCAGTGGTGTGAAAAGATCCAGGGTTTGCTTCTCACTCAGCCCTGAAGGTCAGACTTGAGCGGCTGCTCCAGGCTGATGCCTCAGTGAAGACGGGAAGGCGGGGCTTCTGGTTCCTTTTGCCTGGCTGCAGCTCCCAGATTGCTTGGGAAACTCCCCACGCTTGCTGTTTTCCTCTCTGGTTTTAGTCCGACTATATTTGCTGGTTCCAGTTCTGTAATCTGTCACTTGAACATGTTTGATTCTTTGTTTTTTTCTTTCTGAAGAAGAGACTTTTCATTATTCCCTATTGTGCCTCTCTTTCATATGCTCTCAATGGGACGGACAGCTGAGATTAAAAAGCTAGTAGCAGGTACGGCTCAGGACTGTGTTGTCAAGAAGCATGTGTGTGGAGGCTCTGACAGTGTGGGGACGGCACCTGGGTGGCATCCTACACCTGTAAGGGCCCTGCATGAATGTGTGTCCGGCCCAAGGAGCAGCACCCCTCTAGATGCAGCATACCCCTCCAGGTGCAGTACAGCCCTTCCAGGTGCAGCATAGCCCCCCAGGTGCAGCACAGCCCTCCAGGTGCAGCACAGCCCTCCAGGTGCAGTACAGCCCCCCAGGTGCAGCACACCCCTCCAGGTGCAGCACAGCCCCCCAGGTGCAGCACAGCCCCCCAGGTGGCGTCGCTGACACTCCACCTCCCTCTTCCTTTCAACTTCAGTTCTTCTCAGCCTGTGACCCCAGAGGACAGCTGAGTGGCGAGACAGGGTGGGCTGCATGTACCTGCTGATGCTGTGTGTAGCTTGCACCCATAAATCCCACTGTGTCTATTGTGGGGTCTTTATCCCATCTCTGCACCTTGTCCTGGTAGGTTCTGGCTGCGAAAAGCCAGTCACCATGCTGTCTGCATTTGCCACATGGGGCTTCCAGCTGGACATGGCTCCTTCCTTTCTCTGCTAGAACCAACTCTGCTAGTCCACTTAGAGCACTTAAGTTGTGGGTTGCTCTTTCAGAACCTTGCTCTTCACGGTGTGGAAGCGCCACCAACATGTGTAGCTTTGTCTCCGTCCAACTGCTGGTTATATGATCATGCAGTCTGGTGCCATGTGGCCTGTTGGAGAGACGCTTTGAGCTTTCTGTGGGAAGGGAGGAGAAGGAGCCCTGTGTTATGAGGCCTTTCCTTCCCAAGCCAGTGTCTGAATCTAAGGCACCGGCAAGAGGGAAAACTCTGTTCTCTTCATGGTGGGCCCCAGGATCCTCTCCGCTGTCCAATTTGTTTTTCTTTCTTTTCTTTCCTTTTTTTTTTTTTTTTTTTTTTTTTTTTCCTCTTTTTTTTTTTTTTTTTTCTTGTTTTTTTTTTTTTCCCCCTGAGGTTTCTCTGTAGCTCTGGAGCCTGTCCTGGAACTAGCTCTTGTAGACCAGACTGGTCTCGAACTCACAGAGATCCACTTGCCTCTGCCTCCCGAGTGCTGGGATCAAAGGCCTATGCCACCACTGCCTGGCCTCCAACTTGTCTTTCTTTCCAAAACTGAGGGGTTTGAGGAGACCTAGGGTGTTCATGGGAGTTTATCACTGCCCCTGGAAGGACACTAACCATGACCTGCTTCAGAGAGTTAGCTTGTGTGTGCCCTGCACCTGAGAGCTATGTAGCCCTGGCCGGCCTCAGACTCGCAGAGATCTGCTTGCCTGTGCTCCTGTCTAGGATTACAGGCGGGCTCCAACCCACCTCTGCACAACCCACCTCTGCACAAGATGTCCCTAGGCTCTGACACCTGCTCCTTCACCCAGTGTCTTCCCATGATGTCTGGTTTAAAATGTGTGACTTGTGGAGCTGACCTGCCCTAGCTGCCTGCTGTGGAGAACTGGCCAGTGTGGAAGTGCTGTAGGGAAAGACCAGCCAGCTCTGCCGCACTGTGGGAGGCCTCCAAAAGCAGGGATGAGACTGGGCCACACCACCAGTGTCGCATGGGTGGGACACAGCAAATGTGTCTAGGAAGACCCCCCCAGCTCACCCCCCCTTAATAAGATGGCCTTCCCCTCCTTCCCGAGGAACCCCTCCCCGATGTCTGGGCCACAGTGGCAGGTTCTCAGGCACCATCTGAAGACTTCTTTGTTTTTAAGATTCTCATCTTGAAAGAAATCTTAAAATATTAAAACTTTTTAAATAGTTTTTAGATTTTCTTTTCTCTTGTGCTAGTCCTAGAACAGCTGTGTGAGGCAGGAGGAGACTGGCCAGCTCAGGGAACTGTTGAAATAGGAGCAGCGGGCCTGCGTCCCCAGCACCCCGGCCGCCTGCTAGCTTATGCCCCGAAATAACACACAAACTATATTCATTTAAAGACTGCTTGGCCCATTTCTATCTAGCCTCTTCTAGGCTAATTCTCACATATTAATTTAGCCCATTTCTAATAATGTGTGTAAGCACCCCAAGGTGCGCTTACCGGGAAGATTCTAGCCTACGTCCATACGTCCATCCTGGGTCTGAGCTTCATGTGTCTGCCTCAGAGTGCAGAGCTATCGCATCTACCCGGGAGAGCTGAGCATGGCGTCTCTGCTCCAGAGAGCAGAGCTGTCGGGTCTGAGCTCACTTCCTCTTCCTCCCAGCGTCCTATTCTGTTTACTCCGCCCACCTATGTTCTAAGCTATGAGGCCAAGCAGTGTGTTTATTACTTAACCAATGAGATCAACAGATTGATATATGACACTCCCACATCAGGGAACCTGTAACTTCCTAGTCCTTTCCCTCTTCAGTTTTGTCAGCCAGCCAGGCGGGGAGCTTGGATCCGCCCCTGCATCTGAGGGTGAGGGTAAAAGCAGGCAGCCCTGTTGCTGGCCAGGAGGCTGTCCTGGAGGCCCACCTGGCTAGGGCTTCTCACTGCGGTGCCAGTGGGACTGAGGTGATGCAGAGAGATGGGCGTGGTGGGGCCATCAGTCCCACGGGTTCTGGCAACGGTACCGAGAGTGAATCTGACTGTGTGTGTCCCCACCAGAAGCTGGCAGGGCCGAGATGCTGGACCACGCCGTGCTGCTGCAGGTGATCAAAGAGCAGCAGGTGCAGCAGAAGCGCCTCCTGGACCAGCAGGAGAAGCTGCTGGCTGTGATCGAGGAGCAGCACAAGGAGATCCGCCAGCAGCGACAGGAGGATGAGGAGGACAAGGCTAAGCCTGGTAGGTAGAACCCTGGGGGGCTGGACCTCAGGCTGGGTGGCCAGAAGTGTGGGAGGAGGATTTTGGTTTTGATGAGTGATCCTTTTTATTTATCCATTCATCCATTCATTTACTTATTTAGTTTTAGATTTATTTGCATATTTTATTATGGATGTGTGTAGGCTGGAAGAGGATGTCAGATCACCTCGAGGTGGAGTTACAGGCAGTTGTGCGCTGCCTGAGTAGCTGCTGGAATGCAGCTCTGGTCTTCAGCAGTAACAGCGAGCATTCTTCGCTACTGAGCCGTCTCTCCAGCTCTTGGTGATTCTTAGCTGCTTGAAAGTTTCTTTTTGGTCAGTGAACCAGCAGCTCGTGTTCCTCTCTCTGGCCAAACTGACCCTCACCTTCATTTCATTTGCAGCTGACATGCAGCCAGAGCCTGGGGTGGCAGCGCTCAGAGGACAGGAGGAGGAAGCCGGGGACGAGCGTGCTGATGAGACAGTGGAAGGTGGTCCTCCACAGCCTTTGCAGCCTAGGGGTCGCCCTGCTCCCCCGCAAGAGATGGGCCAGCAACCCCTGGGGGAAGCTAAGGCAGCCCCGGGCAGAGACCTAGCTGACCTTTCTCCTGGTGGCCCTGACAGAGAGCCCCAGGGGACCCAGACTAAGCTGAGAGAAGACCAGAAGGATGCTGCGCTCAAGGTGGCTGGAGCTGTGAGGGAGCTGGTCCCTGGGGACTTGGAACCAGTGCCCAAGCAAGACTCTGCTGGGGCCCCCAAGAGTCCAGAGAAGCAGCTTGCAGAGGAAGTCGCCAGACAGCACCAAGATGCCTTTGGTGCAGGTTCCCAAGGAAGGAAGGAAACTGTAAAGGAAGCGCTAGCCGCTGGTGCCGATACTCCCAAAGAGGCTGGGCAGCCCTTGGCAGGGGCAGAGGCTGAGGACTCTCGCACAAAGTCCAAGCAATCAGGACCCACCATGGTTTCAGCTAAGCCAGCAGACAGAGGCTCTCAGCCCCAGGCCAGGTTTCAGCAAGAACCCCAGGCCATCCCTAACAAAGGTCAGGATTCTCACCCAGAGGTAAGAAATGAGGTTCCCCGAGGGGTTCACATACCTGCTGAGGGTCAGCAAGGAGGAAAGGGGGGTGCCACCATCCTGGAGACAAAGAAGAGGCCAGATATAGCTGTGCCGGAGGGTCAGAAGCCAGAGAATGTCAAACCCAACCGAGACCTGAAAGTGCAGGCTGGCTCTGACCTGCGGAGGAGACGGCGGGATCTTTCCTCTCACCCAGAGCAGGAGCTGGCTCCGAAGGATGGAGTCCTCATTAGCTTTAACTCCCTGCCCAACGTACAGGTGAACGACCTCCGCAGCGCCCTGGACTCCCAGCTCCGGCAGGCTGCAGGGGCTGCCTTACAGGTGGTACACAGCCGGCAAATCAAACAATTGCCTGGAGAGCTGGAAGAAGCCTGAGAACCAGGCATCGGACAGTAGCTGGTGCTATCCAGCCACACCCGATTGGAGGCCACCTTCTTATGTGCCCAGACATCTTACTACTCTGTGGAACACTTGCTTCAAGGCTCTGTCAGGGCACTCACTTGCCCAGGTCGGTCTTGGAAGGGCAGCATCGAGGGTCAGCCCCGCAGCTGCACAGTGGCAGTGCCTGCCTGTCCCGATTCACCAGCAGCAGCCCTGATAGCAGGGCGGGCAGGCACAGCCTGTCACAGCCACTCTTGACTTGATGTCCCATATTCTCCTTGGTGTGGGAAACCTGCCGTAGGCGACTCTGTCTCCCCACGGGGAGGCCCAGGATTGGGTATGATTTGGGTTGGGAGGAGGAACATGGCCCTCCTGGTTTCCTGTCATCCGCATTCTTTGAAATTGATTATGAAACAAAAAATAAAACACCACTAACATCTAGGGAATCAGTTGGTTTACCTAAAGGATCCTGGATGGCACCAAACAGGGCCTTGAGGTCATGGGGTCCCCTCAACTCAAGATGGGTGAGCACAGCTGGGGATCCCACAGGCAGCTCAGTCTTCTGTCATGCTGATCCCTGCTGTAGGGAGGAGGTTCAACAGTGGCTCACTCACCACCAGGACAGGAGGAGGTTCAACAGTGGCTCACTCACCACCAGGACAAGGGGGTTGAACAGTGGCTCACTCACCACCAGGACAAGGGGGTTGAACAGTGGCTCACTCACCACCAGGACAAGGGGGTTGAACAGTGGCTCACTCACCACCAGGACAAGGGGGTTGAACAGTGGCTCACTCACCACCAGGACAAGGGGGTTGAACAGTGGCTCACTCACCACCAGGACAAACCTTGGGATGCCGCATGGCCTCAGACTCAGGGTAGAGCTGTCGGGGCGGAACACATGATGGTGTTGTCTTTGAGCAGAGACAATGTTTTGTTTTGTCAACCCCTTGCCCAGTAAGAGATTGAGGGACAAGAATCTGGTTTGTCCCCATGAAGGGCTTGGAGGGCCCTGGAGTCTCAGTGGGGTCATAGGTGAGCCAGGCCACACCCCACTGTGTGCTCTCTCTGCATGCATCTCTTGGGATGTATTTTATTATTTTTTTAATTTAGATTTTTTTATGTATATGAGTGTTTTGTTCACCCATATCTGCATCAGATACATGCGGTGCCCTTGGAGGTCTGGAGCAGGAGCTACGAACGCTTTGAGCTGCTGGGAATCAAACCTGGACCCTCTGTGAGAACAGTGCCATTCAGACACTTATCTCTCAAGATGTCACTGGACAGCTTGAAAACCAGCAGATGGCAGCAGTGGAAGCTTCCAGGGGCCCGCTGCAACTGCACTGGGCGGACCAAGTGTGGCTCACAGAGGGACCCGCCAATGGAAGGCAGGTCTCAGGCTTCCTCGCAGCCTTTCTGACTAAACACGCTTCCAGATGAGCGATTATTGGATGGTTAGATGTCATCTTGTCATCCTCTTGGACTGTTGTAACTCTCGTCCCCTTGCTGGGACTGGGGTTTCACACAGCTTGATTTTTTTGACTATCCCCTTGACATGGGTTCTTCCTGGTCTGCGTCTGCTGTAGAGCAGGTGGCGCTGCCCCTACCCTAGCTCTGCCTCCTAGCTGCCCCCCTAGTCCTTGTCCAACAGCCTTCAGATGAGAATACTTCCTCCAGAAGGCACAGACCGGCGGGTGGGGGCTTACTGCTGAACTGCAGAAGGGCTGAAGGAGACTGCACCTCCATCTGGGTCCTGTAAGGCTGGGGCACCAGGGAGCCACCTGCCAGTGCAGTCTTTAGGTGTTGGGTCACCTAGTGTAGGCTACTGCTATGTGGTGCCTGCCTGTGATGGTTCTGCTGTAGAACAGGTACTCTTGGTTGCCGTGCTACAGCCAGGGATGCTTCTGTTCCTGGGGCAACAGCAGGACAGGAACATAGAGGAGCTCAAGTTCTCAGCAACAGACGTGGCTGTGCACACCTTTAATCCTAGCACTCCAGGAGGATCTCTGAGTTCAAGGCCACCCTGGTCTACAGAGTGAGTTCCAGAAAAACAACAAAAAGGAACAAGAGATCTCATCTGAGGCCAAGACATCTGCTGTGGTTAAGTGTGGCCCCTCTAAAGCTCGGGGCTTCCAAGTAAGTGTACCAGGAGGCTTTAAGAGCTTAGGATACAAAGGTACACCCTTACTGCGGCATCTTTTGTGCTGTGTTCTCAGGTCCCCTGAACATTCAGCAGGAGAGCCTCACAGTACCGACCTTTAGCCTCCGGGCTTCCAGGCTGTGAGGAATGCATTGCATTCTTTGTAAACCCCTAGTTCAAGGTTCTACTCACAGCCCAGTGGACAGGAACTGGGGATCATGCACAACCTTCAAGAGCATGCCTCTGCAGTGACCTACTTCCTGAAGTTTCTAGAACCTCCCAAAATAGAACCACTAGCTGGGGACTAGTCCATGGGAATTGGGTTTGGGTGTGTGCAGGAATCTAATATTCAAATGATGATGGAGTGGAGGCCAGGCTGCGGAGTTTGTGGGCCTGGGCTGTGCTGGGCCGGGAACGGCAGTGGATGTCTGCCTGCCACTTCAGAGGGGAGGATGAAGAGACAGCAGGAGAGAACAGTTTGCCAGACAAGCTTGGGGGACCTGAGCTCAGTGGGGCTCAGAGTTGGAAGACTTGAGGAAGATGGAAGGAGCTGTACTCTGAGCTGTCATGAGGACTTCAGGATGCTGTGACAGGCTGGGAAGGTGGTGCTTCTATGGAGGGCAACCTGGTATCCCTGGGCAACCGTCCAGTCACACCATCAAGTCCCTTGAGAACAGACACTACTGTTCATTGAGACAGAAACTAATTGACCTGGCTCTCTGCAACAGCCAAGAAGTCGTGTCTGGAGGTGGACTCAAGAGTATCTATCACACAGTTTCCTAGAGGCTGAAGAGATGGCTTCTCTTAGAGAAGACCCAGGTTCGATTTCCATCATCCATGTGGTGGCTCATAACTACCTCTAACTCCAGTTCCAGGGAATCCAACATCTTGTTTGTGCCCTACTCCCCCACACACATCTAAAACACCCATAAACGTTAAATACATTTCAAACTAGAAAATCTGGCTTTTCTCAGCCTGCTAAGCCAGGCCAGTTCCAGAGTAGCAGTTGGATGCCGCAGGGAGGCCGATTTTGGCGTAAAGTGTAGGGCAGGCTGGTCTCTGGCCCTCTTCCCAGAACCCAGGCTCTGAGACAGGTGCAAACTGGTTCAAGGACTGCAGCGCGACCTCCACTCCTAGAAGTGGGAGCGAGCACTTCCCATGCTTCCCAGCAGGTGGCACTCATGCACGCGGAATCCCTTGCTGCGTTCTGCTTTTTTGTTGTTTTATGGTATATTTAACATTATTTTTATGTGCATTGGTATGAAGGTGTCAAATCCCCTGCAACTAGATCGTAGACAGTTGTGAGCTGCCATGTGGGTGCTGGGAATTGAACCTGGGTCCTCTGGAAGAACAGTCAGTGCTCTTAACCACTGAGCCATCTCTCCAACAACCTTTGTTGTTGTTTTGTTTACAGGGTTTCTCTGTAGCTTTGGAGCCTGTCCTGGAACTCCCTCTGTAGACCAGGCTGGCCTCGAACTCAGAGATCCGCCTGCCTCTGCCTCCCAGGTGCTGGGATTAAAGGTGTGCTTACACTTTGAATTTTTAAACTTACCATATGAAGAGGGGAAGAAGGAAAGCCAGGAGCCATCACCCGGGACAGCCTGCAGGGATGGCTGTTCCCGCACTGCAAGTCCGAAGCAGAACCTCCTTGTTTTTTGTCCAGAAAAGCCTCTGCATGGCACTTGTCACACTGGGCTCACTCCCCTTGTGCGGTTGCTGAGGCATCTTCGGTGTTTTGCCCATAAGCAGTTGGACCCAGGGCCTGGTGTGAGGCCAGGGCTAGACTGAGACTAAATACTTTTGATGAGAACAGTTGGATTTTTTTTTAAAGATTTATTTAATCTTATGTTTTGCCTGCATTCATGTCTGTACCATGGGTGTGCCTGGTGCCTGCAGAGGCAAGAAGAGGGTGTTGGGTGCCCTGGAACTGGAGTTAAGAGATGGTTGTGAGCTGCCATGTGGGTGCTGGCAACTGAACCTGGGTCCTCTAAGAAAGCAATGAATTTTGATTTAACTGTTGAGCCATTTCTCTGGACCTTGGTGAGAACAGTTCTAAGTGGGATCTTTTGGTAGAGTTCTATGGTCCAGACCTGCCACCTGCTTTTTTTGGGAGGAGAGGGGCAGGTGTGCTGAGGATGCATTGTTCTTGGGAGAAACCAGTTCCGTACACCATGCTCTGCGTATAAAAACCTGAAACTGTGCCGAATTAAATAATCTTCATTGCTGTTTCTGTTACATCTTAATCAACCCTGCCCTGCCCAAGGTTCAAGCCTAGAAGAAACAAACACCAGGACCGCCGCCGGCCACACCTTCTTTCAGTCCCCAAAGCTCTCCGTGTGTCATCAGTATAAGGCGCCTGTGCCCACAGGTGCCTCCATCAGGTCTTCTTGGCCTGAAAGAGAAAGGGTCAATGTCCAAGTTAGCTATGGTTTAAAAGCCCGACACACCCACATCAAATACAGCGGTCTCCAAACACCTTAAAGAGCTGAGGTGCTGGTGTGTACGTGGGGCACCTGAGCTCACCTAAAAGATGAAAGCCTGGACCCTGTGACTGAGTGGACGTTCTACTGGGTGCTGTTTCTGCATTAGCCGCCCTCGGTAACACTCGTGGCGCTCCGGGAGGCGGCCAGCACTAGTGTCGTTCTAGGAACCTATCCTAGAATGAGGACCTAAGACTTCTGCAGTCCAAGTCCCCATTATGGGGCGGCACCCACCAAACATCGGAAAGGGAAAGCCAAACGGGTCGCGCCCACCTACCGCGGCGGCGAAGCAGCTCCTCAGGGCCTCGAACTCGCGCGCGCACAGGTCCTTCCTCAGGCGGCCTCCGGGGGCGGTGGAGGCCTGCACGCACCTGCCGTACGCCGAAGCCTAAGGAAGACCCGACGGTAGTGCGGCCTCCCCAGGGCCGCCATCCTCCCCACCTCCGGCTAACCGGCTCGGCCCGCTGCTTACCTCGGCCCCGCAGGCCGCCAGATGCTCCGGGAAGGCCCGGAGGCGGCTCCGCACGCGCCCCCAAACGGCTCCGTTGGCGGACATGAGCGGTTCTCCCCGGCTCCTGTGGACGCCGCCATATTGGCTCCCGCCTCTTCCGGCGTCGAATTGGCAAACATCCGGCCCCTCCGCCCATATTGTTTTCTGATTGGTCAGAGTCGCTGGCCTGTTCTTCTGTCATTGGTGTTAGTGCTTGTCCGTCTCTAACTGGGACTTCGGATGGGCCCCCTTCCTGAGACCGATTGGCTGGAGGAGCCAGAGCTGCGCGGTGATTGGAGGAGCGAAGCCTGGCGGAAGCGGGGCAGGCTGGGGGGAGTTCCTTGGACCATGGCGGCGGCGCCGCCGCTCCGGGACCGCTTGAGCTTCCTCCAGAGGGTGAGTGAAGTTCGCAGGGGCTGCTGACACCTGGCGCCCGGAGATCTCGCTAGGTTATCGGGGACGGGCTGCCCAGCAGCTGCCGAGAACGAGCTAGCCTGCTCTGCCAGGAGGACTAGGAGGCCAAGGGCGGCGGGCGATCTCCGGCGGGGCCGGCTCGGCTTCCCAGGCTTCATTCCTGAGAAAGATCCTGGAAACTCGTACATCTCAGGAGGACAGGAGTCATCTGAAAGGCCATAGCTACAGGGTGGGGAAGGCGGAGCCTGTTGTCAGTGTTATACCCAGATCACGGAGTCCCCCAAAACCAACCAGGAGACCCGAGTCCTGTGTGTAAAAGCAAAGGGCCTTTATTCTTACACAAGTTTGCAAACTCAGTCTCTCCGTGTGTCCAACGTATTGTAGGGGTCGGAGAGCCCCGAGCTCAGTTAGAGCTGGGTTTTTATAGTAGCAGAGGTGGGGTTGAGGGGTTTATAAGGTTCAGGACCCCTGATTGGCTGACATTTGTCTAGGGGTGTCCTGGTGAAAAGCGGTGGGTGTGTGCTGGTGGGTGATCCTATCCACAACAGGTTGGAACGTTAGGAATTCTCTTGGACTGCCTGTTCCTGGGTAGTCTCAGTTTGTGGTTTTTGTTGGAACCAGGTGTTGATTGCCTCAGGGTAAACCACCGAAACTCAGGCCTCTGTTTAGCTTGTCAAGGCTGGGCCCTATGGTCAGCTGATGAAACAAGCTGACTGCCCTAAGCTTCCTGACTGGAGCTTGAGGGTGCTGAGTGGCCCCGGGGACCCTTCTTAGGAAGCCATGCTGCAGGAAGTCAGGCCTCTTTTGTAGAGGCTGGGGCAGGTTCTTATGTACTGAACTCTGCAGAGCGCCTCCTCCATCCCTGTGGACAGAGAGCTTGGTGAGGCTGTGTGGGACCCTAGCAGCAACTGTCTGAAATATTCCCAAACCCCACCCTCTTGCCCAGATACTGAGTCATGAGAAACACGTGTTTACAAATTTCAACCTAATAAACATTATACACTTGCCAGCAGGCTAACATGGCCATGGTGATGCATGACTATGTAGAATTTAAGTTAGCCATTCTTGAGGAGCCACGAAACCCATCAGGCTGAGCAGTTCTAACTCGTTGGGTCTGGTACTGCACCCGTCCAGTACATGGAAAGCCCTGAGGTTCTTGCTGCTGCTGGTTGATAAATGGGTGTATTTAAAATATCCTTCCATTTAGGAAAGTAAGAGGCTGGGGGCTAAACTTCATCTTGACCTTAGGGAGCCCGCATTGATTTCCCTCTTTCCTGGGGTCACTCATCCCTGCCAGAGCCTGGCTAAAGCTGTACTAGGGTGATTCTGGTCCCTCGTAGGCAGTCTCCTGGGCATTTTTAGTGCCAGTAAGCTTGAGACTTGCTTCCGTGTCATTTGGTGGCTGGGATCTACCCTGTGTAAGGCGGCAGCTCCTCACGATCCTCATTCCTCTTCAGCTCCCCATTCTCTTGAAGGGGACCTCAGATGATGACATCCCATGTCCAGGCTACCTGTTTGAAGAGATTGCCAGTATCCTTCTGTACTGTTCACGTTGGCAGGGGCAGGGGAGAGTAAACATGGGCATCCTGTCGTAGCAGGAAGTGTTATCGGGACAAGGGTGGGTTCTTCTGCTATCCCAGGAGCACCAAGTTCTTTTTCCCAGCATTCAGATATATGTGTCAAGGGTGTGCTAAAAGCTGACGTACCAATGGTGTAGAGCCCAGGACACTCTAAAAGTTCCGGTGTTGGGGAAACCAAAGCCTGCGGTAATGGTCTTCAGGCCGTGTGACCTAAACAGGGTCATGGTCACAGGAGGGAGGATTTGTCTCGCCCGGTGGGTCTCCTGTCTGTCTGCTTCTTCCTTAACCCAGATAACTCTTAGAAATTTCCCACGAGTCCCTGGGCAGCAGCCAGTGCCTGCTAGAGTACCTTCTGAACCGCCTGGACAGTAGCTCTGGCCACGTGAAGCTCAAGGTGAGTCCCCGAGTAGTGGGCAGCAGACCAGGGCTCAGCCACTGCCCAGCCAAGGCCAGCCCCAGGAATCTGTCCACTCTCCAGGTGCTGAAGATCTTGCTTTACCTGTGTGGTCATGGCTCTTCCTCATTCCTGCTCATCCTCAGACGAAACTCTGCTCTCATCCAGGAAGCCACAGGTATGCAAAGACACAGGTGCCCAGGCAGGCAGCCCTGGGTGGGGAGACATAAGCCTCAGTGCTGGGCTTGGGGCTTGGGGTCGCTGTTGGTCCAGGCTTATAAATGGAAATGTGTCTGGGCTGGAGGGGCCCACTGAGGGTCTCTGGGGAGTGGCTCCTAGCCCTGGAAGGATGAGGTAGAACTGCCATGGGCAGGGGCTGTGCCATGTGCAAGGGAAAGCTTGGTGGGATGGAAGAAAATCCGATTTTCCACGATGGAAGCTTTTTAGCAGAGGGAATTTAGCTCAGGCCACACCAGCCTAGGAGTCAGTGGATAGATCCTACCTGTAAGGCCCTGATAGAGACCTCAGGTCTACCATCCAGGCCCTGAGAAACCTCTGAAAGGTTCCTGCTGCAGGTAGGTGGGAAGGAATGGACCCAAGGAAGCAGTTCCTTCCAGGGTGTGGGCTGCAGCGTGGTCTCTGGCAGACAGAGTATTGTGGAGGTAGATGGTGGAGCTGCTGCTGTGGACGGTCAAGAGGCCATGTTTGAAGGTCCCGAGGAGGGGCTCAGTGTCACCCCGTCTGGGAAGGTTGGGTTTGACTCTGTGGGGCGTAAGCGGTGCCCGGGCTCAGCCTGTCCCGTCTGACTTTTGCCCTGCAGCTTTCTCGGGCCCCCCTGACCCTCTCCATGGGAACAGCTTGTACCAGAAGGTGCGGGCAGCTGCCCAGGTGAGCCCAGGACAGGACCAGAGCGCAGAACACAGAGTGGAGGGATGTCTGTGAGGGGCCTGCTGTGGTCCTGCCGCACAGAACGGGCTCTGCTCCTCGCCAGGCCACAGCCCCTGTGCCTGGCAGGGCAGCTCAGGACTGGTGTCTAAAGCGACAGAGCTGGTAGGGATGGGCCAAGGGGCAATCTCGGCTGGGACTCTGAGCGGCCACTTCTTCATTTAGGACCTGGGCAGCACCTTGTTCTCAGACGCTGTGCCACCACTTCCCTCCCAGCCTCCCCAGGCCCTGCCTCCAGCAGGTATGCCACTCTGGTGACCACCCCCAGCCACCATTGGGGGTGGGCTGGTCTGCATGGAGGCCTACACTGATGCCAGTGTCCTCTTTTAGGCATGGGTGCCCAGGCCAGACCTAACAGTGCTCTCCAAGGCTTCGGCTACACAAAGGCATGGGGCCGGACAGGTACGGCACAGGGCTCCTGCATAGGGATGTGAAGGGACCGGGGTCAGACCTCACTGGCATCTTATTAGCTTCTCCCAGATACACCACCTGTGGACCCACCTCCCAGTGCGCTCCCCTGTGCTTCCTCTGCCCGGCTGGGAGGAAGGCAAGGCAGGCTGGCCGGCTCTACTTGATGGACAGGGAGAAGCTAGACTTAAGTCCAGCTGGCTGTGTCGGCCTTTTCTGCTGCTTGAGGGGCAAGGGTACAGGCTGTGACAGGGACCTAGAGGGTCACCTGTGCAGGCTGTAACAGTGTTGTGTATGTGGGTACCTGTGCCATCAGACACTGGAAGTTTATTTGTCGAAGGTCTATAGAGTAGCACGTAATGGAGCAAGTAACCTCAGCTGTCCTTGGGGCAGAATGCAAGGCCGTGTCCAGCTGTGTCCAGCTGTGTGTTGTAGCTGTTACAGATGGGCCTTTGTGCATCTCCGGGGCCTCTGACTGATGCTTTCACTTGTCCCTTCTTCAAAAGCGAGGATGGGCCCCCGACACTCGAGTGAAGGGCCTGGGACATTTTCAGTTCCCGCAGCTCCCCTAGAACACCCTTCACCTTGGCTGCTGTAGACTAAGTGTCCAGACCACGATGCCCAGGATCTATGGTAGCAGCTCTGGTACCCGCAGCACATGCCTTTCCCTCCCTGGATCCGAGCAGGCAGTCGCCCTGGCCCCATCCTGGAGAGCCTGGCTGGAGGTAGGGAAGGTGGGCCAGGGTGCGAGCACCCTCTCCTGCTGATGCCAGCTTGCTGTCCGCAGGCTCTGCGGGCGAAAGCTTCCTCTCCACGATCCAGAGGGCTGCAGAGGTAGTGGCTAACGCTGTGCGCCCTGGGCCTGAGAATCCCAGCACCCAGGGGCCCTTGCCACACGGTGACACCTACCAGCCTGCAGTGACACCTTCAGCTGGCCACACACATCCCAGCGCTGGGAATCTAATCCTTGGGGCCAAAGGTATGGAGGCAAGGGTTGCTTCTCTGTGGATCTGGGTCATTCCTTTTTGTCAGGTGTGAGGGCAGGGAGTGAGACACTTTACAGATGTGGAGATGAATGTTAACGCTGCCCTGACTGCAGGAGCCCCAGGCTTCCTACCCAGCAGGAAGCACCCACCCATGTTGTGTGCCTGGAGTTTCTGGAGTTGCCCTGTAAGCTCAGGACACAGCCCCTTGTCTCCTAGGCCAGAGTCTGAAGGAGGCGGCATGAGGCCTGTGGAAAACCCTGGGGTCTTGTCTACCATTCTGTCTTTCAGCTGTGAGACACCAGCCTGGGCAGGCTGGAGGAGGCTGGGACGAACTGGACAGTGGTCCCAGTTCCCAGAATTCCTCTTACACCAGCAACCCGAGCAGGGCCTCGGACTCAGGCAGTCGGTCTGGCAGCGACAGCCACTCTGGGGCCAGCCGCGAGCCAAGCGACCTGACCGAAAGGTGTGTGGGGTACGTGGCCACCTGTCTCAACTAGGGTTTCTATGGCTGTGAAGAGACACTGTGACCGTGGCGACTCTTATAAGGAAAACTAATTGGGGTCGCTCACTTACAGTTCAGAGTTTCAGTCTGTGTCATCGTGGTGGGACATGACAGCATGCAGGCAGACGTGGTGCTGGAGAAGGAGCTGAGGGTCCTCCATCTTGCAGGCAACAGGAAGTGGTCTGAAACACTGGGCAGTATCTTGAGCATATGAGAACTCAAAGCCACACTGACACATTTCCTGCGACAAGGCCACACCTCCTAATGTTTCCACTTCCTTTGGGGGCTATTTTCTTTCAAACCACCCACCGCCTCTCCCAGAGGGACTGCCAGCAGGTTCCTTGACCCCCAGTGTGGGAGCTTAGGGGCTGTTGTCCCACCCGTCTACCTGAGACCTTGATGTCCTGACTTGGCCATGTCATTTTGCTCTGTCCAGGGCTGAGGCCATGGCCCTAAATGACTGCCAGCAAGAGCTAAGCCTAGTGAGAGCCGTGACACAAGGATCGCGTGTCTTCCTGAGCCGTGAGGAGACCCAGCACTTCATCAAAGAGTGAGCTGCCCGCCTGCGCCTGGCCCCTGAGGGGTGGGGAGAGCCGGCTATGACTGTCCCCATCCCTCCTCTGTGTCCCCTCCCTGTGCAGGTGTGGGCTGCTCAACTGTGAGGCTGTGCTGGAGCTGCTCCTCCGCCAGCTGGTCGGGACCAGTGAGTGCGAGCGGATGGTGAGGACCAGTCTGAGGGAGCAGGGGATGTGAAGGATGGTGGGGATGGTGGGGAGGATGGTGGGGAGGATGGTGGGGATGCTGTGGAGGATGCTGTAGACGATGGTGGGGAGAATGGTGGGGATGCTGGGCCCCAGGCATCCTCCTGTGTGTGGAGCCATGGAGAGTTGACTCGGCCCCACCCCCACCCCGCTTCCTACCCACAGAGGACGCTGTGCGCCATTGCCTCCTTTGGGGGAGCTGACCTCCTGCCTCAGGAGCAAGTCCTTCTCCTCTGCCGACAACAGCTGCAGGAACTTGGTGCAGGCAGCCCTGGACCTGTGACCAACAAAGCTACCAAGGTGGGCAGTGGGCCCTGGGAACAGCAGAGTCTCTCTCAGCACCCACTGCCCTGGCAGTGGTCCCTAGCTGGCCGCGATCAGTGTTTGGTGGGCGTGTTCCTACAGCCGTGCTCAGTGTGTGGTGCCCGCCTACCCTGGGCTCTGGCACTGTGGGTGCCTTAGGCTCTTCCCCCGCTTGTCGGACACGGTCCACCTTCTCCAGAAAGTCTCCCTTGGCTGCAGCTCTCCATCTGTCAGAAACCAGGGTCTCGGCCATGTCCCTGGGAGTCTCCCTCATGCCCTTCCTGGCTACTTGGTTGCATCCCTAGCCGCTTCTGTTGTTTTACCTTTCTAGACAGGGCCTCACAGTGTAGCCCTGGCTGTCCTGGAACTCTCTTTGCAGATCTTGCTGGCCTCAAACACCCAGAGATGCCCCTGCCTCTGCCTCCTGAGTGCTGGGATTAAAGGCCAACGCCACCTAGATGGGGTCTACTGTCTTCTCTGTCGTTGTTAAACTGCAGTGTCCCAGCCACTTAGTCCAGGTTGACTATGCCGTTAGCACCTGTTAGCTCCCTTTTGGTCACGCCACCAAGTAAACCTGGGGTGACATCACAGGAACACATGTCCAGAGTGACCAGATACGTCAGGTCTCCTCGGGACCTTCAGTTCCCGTGATGTCTGGAGGGCTCTGAGGCTGGGACTGCCCTTGCGTCTGTTAAGTGGGATCTGTTTCATGTGTCCCGTTCCAGCAGCACACGGCTGGGTGTCTGCCTCGGCCTCACTGTTCCCAGCACTAAGCAGAAACCCCCTCCTTCTTGTTTACCTCTAGATCCTGAGACACTTTGAAGCCTCTTGCAGACAGCAGCTCCCTGCCCTAAGGCCCTGTGCCCAGCCCAGCTCTGCAGCTACCCTCGTGGGCCCAGCGGATCTGCTGACCAGCCCTGTGCCTCCTCCTGGGAGCCAGGTCTTCCTCCAGCCTCTTAGCTCCACCACAGTCGAGCCCAGGAACCCTATACCCGCTCCTTCTCCAGACACCTTTCCTCCCACTCTGGAGGATGCCAGGGAGGTCGAAACCCAATCAGTATGTTCTAGTGAACAGGGGCCAGGATGTGAGCAGGACCCGGAGAGCACAGACACCCCAGAGGGAAGCTCCAGTATGTGCCTGTGGAGCCCCAACTCTTTGTTTGAGGGGATGGAGCTGGTGGCCTGCCCCCGTCTGCCCTGCCCTGGCTCGCAGGATCTCCAGCCCGGTCCACAGAAGGCGACCACGGAGCCATCTGCTTTCTCGTTTCTAAACATGTGACTGACTCTCTGGGCCCCGCCGTTCAGAGTTCCCTGGTCCTCATATTGAGGACTGAGAGGACCTCATGGCCTCGTGTCCACCACGGAGTGGTCCTCTCGCCCCCTCTGGCCCTTCTCTTTCACCTGGAAGCTGCGGTAAAGCAGTCTCTGAGCCAGCCACGCCCCGTGGGGCCATCCAGTGGTCAGAAGAGTCACTGAAAAAGACATGGGCCCTCAGTGCTGACCAGCTAAGATGGGATTGTGGGAAAGAGGGTCACCTGGTGCCTCAGAGGATGTCTAGATCCCCGTGGCTTCTTGGGAAGTTGACTCTGGCCATGCCCCTGGGATTGGCCTCCCTCCTCCTCCTGGCAAGAGGTCTGCCATGCTGGAGCCACCTCAGAAGTTATCTGCTTCATGTGGTACAGCTCTAGGGCAGGGCTTCCCCAGGGCTGTTGGCCACGGCGCCTCCGCCCCATGCTGCTCTGACTCCAGAAGGCTAAACACAGAGGCCAATCCCTCCCTCGCCCCGGCTACCTCAGTCCCTGTCCGGACTGCACCTTTGCTAGGTGCTGGCGATGGCTGTGTGGACCTGAGTTCCTATGGTAGCAACTGGCAGGTAGCAGGGCTGAGGTGCTGACCTGGGTGCCCTGGGCAGGCCCTGCCTGCCTGCCCCTCAGAAGTGAGCACTTGTCAGGGTTGGAAACATCGACTCTGTTCTGACCTCAGATCCTCCTGCAGGGAGGTCACAGCAGCTGGGAGCCACAGCCTTCAGGGTAGGGTACTGGGGGGTTGTGCCTGTGATCCAAAGGTCTGGTTCTCAGCTTCCTTAGCCAAGTGCCCTGCGGTGTGTCCAGTGTCGGGTCCCTGTCGGACCCTGCTCTGGATGCTCAGCTTGTAGCAGTTTTCTGCAGACCCTGGGAGAGTCCAGTGAACCTTCCTGTCCATCTCAGAAGTGGCTGTGAGGCAGCGGCGTGCACTTTCCCAATAAACACCAATGTTTACACTGCCCGCTCTGACTGGTGGTTACTAATAAGGGGCGCACTTCAGGGACTCCTTTTCCTGAGTGAGACGGATGTTTTCTCCTTAAGTGTTGGGTATTGCTTTGTGCTCACCCTCAAGGGGCTACAGGATGTCGTGAACGGAAGCTGTGGGTATCCCACTTCAGGATGAGCTTTGAACGTGAGGTGTTGTCCCAAACCCCACCGGAGTCTCAGACACAAGTGCTGTTCCCCTGAGCTGTAGTCCTAGCTTCATGTTTATGTAGTGAACAGACACCAGAGTTTACAGGAAACACTTCATGGGCATTGGTGTTTTCCTGTGGGTGTGTTCACGTGAGCGAGTCAGATCTACTAGAACCGGAGGTATGGACAGTTGTGAGCCTTCATGGTGCTGGAAACCGAACCCAGGTCTTCTTAACCTCTAAGCTGTCTCTCCAGCCCCAGAATGTTACTTCTACAGTGTGGCTTTTTCTGGGGGTCTTTCTGTTAACCCTGGATACAGAAACATTTTCACGCAGGTTCAGCTGGTGAATGGCGGGGGGGGGGGTCCAATCGGGGTTGCAAGAGCAGAGGAACGCTCGTGGGAACCGCTGGAGTGTTTTTCCAAGTAACTGCTGATGACAGGTTGGGGGAGGTGCTTGCGGTCCTCCCCCCTCCTGTGAGATACGGTAACGGATACGGTGAGGGTCTCCTGTGGCTGATTGGTTTACCACAGCTATGCTCGCCAAGACTAGCAACCGGTCTTCAACAAGATGGTAGATCTACACAAATAGGGTCAACAACAGCATTCACATTCTGGAGGTGGAGCCTGGGGTGTTAGGTGCCCGCTCGGTGGGTCACACTCCTAGTCAGGTGGCTATCTGCAGCTGCAGGAGTTCAGCGATGAGGTAGTGCCTTCCAGTAGTGGGGCTGGAGCTGTCAATGTGTAAAAAAGTCTTAAAACGCCTTGGTCCACCCCTCAGATTTAAAGTGAGCCTTAGCCTAAGTATCAGACACACTCTGTGGTGGTGCACCCCTTTAGTTCCAGCCCTCAGGAGGCAGAGAGACTGCTCTCTGTGGATCTGAAGTCAACCTGCTCTCCAGAGGGAGTTCTAGGGCAGTCAGATGTCTCACACAGACACAGACCAACGTGAAAACTTGTCAAGAACACGGGTCACTGCAATGCCAGGCTGGTAAAGGAGCTTGCCCTGCGCACAGCCTGGCACCTGCGTGGTGGAAAAGGAAAACGAGGGTCACTTTGAGCTATGCTGACTGTTCTTGGTTGTCAGCTTCTCTGGAATGAGGTACAATCCAGAATAGTGGAGATTTTCTCCCGAACCTGTGGGAAATTTTCTGCTGGTTTGAAGTGGTTGAGTCCACTTCTAGTCCAGACCTCTGAGGTGGGAAGACAGAGGACTTTAATCCTGATCTTTTGTTGTTGTTTTGGTTGTTTGTTTTTCTTAATAGGGTTTCTCTGTATAACAGACCTGGCTGTCCTGGAACTCACTCTGTGACCAGGCTGTCCGGAACTCACAGAGATCTTCCTGCCTTTGCCTCCTGAGTGCTGGGATTCAAGGCGTATGCTACCACCACCCTGCCACTCGGCATGATCCTGATCTTGAAAAGGGAAGACGCAGGCCTTTAATATGGGCCATCTTTCTGCTGGACGTTTACAGAGGATATAGAAGAAAGCTTTCTCTCTCTGCCTGCTTGCCTTGCCGGCACATCCATTCCCTCAGATTGGAGTCCACTTCTTCAGGATCCCAGCATCTACAGAAGAGCAGCTGGGACACCAGCCTCGTGGGACTGAGCAACTGCTAGATTCTTGGGCTTTCCATTCACAGCCAGCCATTGTTGGACTAGCAGCCTGTAAATTATTCCAATAAATTACGTGTGTGTGTGTGTGTGTGCGTGTGTGTGTGGAGAGAGAGAGAGAGAGAGAGAGAGAGAGAGAGAGAGAGAGAGAAAGAAAGATTAATTTGTTCTGTGAATTCCGTGGCCCCAGAGAACCTAGACTGACCCCCACACCTCTACGTGGATCCTGTGGTGTGAGTGCGTATACACATAGGAACTTCAAACTAGAAAACCACCCAGATTACAGTGTATAGAAGATCTGGACAGACGTATGCAGGAATGTGTTGGAAGCATGGCAGGTAAGGGCACACATAGATCATCACCATCTAAGCAGGTAGCTCAGCTAAGCCACGTGACTTACAACTGCTCGCCTGTTAATGGACTAAAAGAACAAGATCCCAACCTCCAAGAGCTGAGGGGCACACACCAGCTGGAGCTCACGTGGCACCGGCCATGCAGGGTCTGGAAAACAACTCAAATAGCACTGATTCCTGTCCTAGGAATTTGTGCAGACAAGGGAAAAGCTATCTTTATACAAAAGTTGGTCGGTGTCCTCACCCCCTTCCATCTTATTTACTCAAACATGGATGAAACCCTGGGTCATTCTAGAGATAAGAAAGGTAACGTCATCACGGGCTGGAATACTGGGGAGAGCGGCAACAGCATGCGCCCCAGAGCTTCCCGGTGGGGTGACAGGAAGACACTATGTGCGGGAAGTGGGGCGTGAGACAGACCCCACAGGGCTGCACGCGGAGGAGGAAGAGTGACTACGTCTGAGCGGATGGCATGGTTACCGCAACAGAAGGAGGCAAATGTTAATATGTAGAATTCAAAGCTTTCTGTTAACAAAGAAGCCACCAATGTTTAAAAGCATACACTGTTCCTGCATAGGACCCAGAGTTTGGTTCCCAGCACCCACATAAAATTTTACAACCATCCATTAACCCCAGTTTCAGGATCCAGCACCCTCAACTCGGTGCAGAGACATACATGCAGGTAAAATACATACACTTTTTTTTTTTTTTTTTTTTGAGACAGGGTTTCTCTGTAGCTTTGGAGCCTGTCCTGATGCTAGCCCCAAACTCAGACTTTGTCTCTGTCTCCCTAGTGCTAGGATTAAAGGCATTCGCTGCTACCACCGCCTGGCTACATAATAAATCTTAAAAGGAGTTGGAGGAAGAAGAAAGAACGCAAAGGCCAGGTGTGGTGGCACTTTGCCTGTAATTCCAGACTTGGGAGATGTTCAGCATCATTCTCAGCTACGTGGTGAGTTTGAAGCCATGCTGAGCTACATGAGACCTTTTTTTCTTTCTTTCTTTCTTTCTTTCTTTCTCTCTCTCTCTTTCTTTCTTTCTTTTCTTCTTTTTGAAACAGGGTTTTTCTGTGTAATCCTGGTTGTCCTGGAACTCTCTCTGAGGACGGGGCTGGCCTCAAACTCAAGAAATCCGCCTACCAAGTGCAGGAATTAAAGGCGTGTACTACCACCCCGCGACCTTTCTTAAAGCAAACTTGGCTGAGGCCAGTGGCAGAGCCCTTCTTCAGCATGTGCAAGCCCCTGGGTCACCATCCCAAACACACACGCGCGCGCACACAAATCAATAACTATATACGGATAATCTTTTTAAGCATTTGAATTTATAAACTTGTTATTTAACTAACTTCTGTTGAACCGGGCAGCTGAGCTTCGGTGTCCTGAGACCTTTGGGCAAAGGGAGGAGAGCCCACAGCTGCAAACCTGGCACCGAGTGGAGCCACTGGAGACTCGGCAAGCATTTTTGAAAGCAGTTAGGAAAGAATGGAAGAAGCGAAAACAGACACCACCTCGTGGTCCAGAGAGGCCCGGGAGAGGACACAGGGTGAAGCGGGAAGCCTGGCTTTCTAGAACCCCAGCCTCTGGAGGTGCAGGAGCCCGCAGGCTCCGCCCCCGCGAAGCCCCGCCCCCCGCCAGCCTCCTCTCCACCTTAGCTTTCGGCTGCTCCTCCCACGCCGGAACTTACAGGACAGCCTAGCGGCCCAATGAGCTGCCGGACAAGCCGAGGGCGCCCGGAGAGCCAATCCCCGAGCGGCGCGCGTTGTAAAGGCGGGCCGGCGTGACAGACAGCGGAGGAGGCGCCAGGCTGGTTGCTAGCCGCCGCCACTCGCCCCTGCGGACGCCTCTTTATTGTCACCCACGGCCGAGGCCAGCCCCGTGGGGCCCCGGGTTGCTCTGCAGTCGTACCCGCCAGGCCGAGCCCACGAGCCCTGCGCCCCAGGCCGGGCCCGCGCAGGTGAGGGGCATCGCGCGGTGAGAGATCGGGCCCTGCAGCGAGGATGGCCTGTGCGCAGTACCCCTCTCCCCGGGAGATCGTCATGGGGTTCATTCAGGCGGCCCGCAACTCCTGCCTCAAACCCCGAGAGGCCTGGGAGATGCGGGTTGCCTGCGGAGGAGCGCAGCACTGGACTGCTCAAGGGCCCTGCTCGGGGGTCAGCTGCCCCCCGAGGGCCTGGGAGCAGGCTCCTGCCCCCCTGGGTCCTGCGGGCTTGCGGCACGGTTTTGTCCAGGGTGAGGTTGGCCTCCCCAGCCTCCCCTTAATCTGGCTTTGCGGTTTCCAGGGAGAGGCTATGTTTACCGCCCGGAACCTCACTGGCTGCACGAGGGGTTGGGAAAGCCATGTCCATCAGCTCAGGAGCCAGCCAGAGTCCACCCGGGTGTGACCAGTGCCAAGAAGGGGAAGGTGTTAGGTTTCACCCACACAACCAGAAATGTGTAACTGAGGATGCTGGCCAGATTGATGGCAGGACAGCCTCAGAGTAGGGACACTGCCCCGCGCCACACACACCAGAATGTCAGGACCAAGGCAGCATCGTTTTGGACCATAGTGAGTGTATGCTCTTGACCCTTGGGCTCTGCAAGTGTCCAATCACTTAGCATGTGCCCCGTGTCCCTATCTCTCACCTGAGAACTCACCACTTCAGTGCGCCCCACATGCCAGGGGCTGAGCCCACCCGATCCCTGCCCTTTCAAGGGTGTCCTAGAGAGCAAAGTCTGATAGAAGGAAACCCCATGGGCAGTGTGGAGGCAGGGGGATTGCAGGTGCAGAGGTGTATTGGGATGCACTACCTAGTTTTGGGGAGCGGGTGCAGAGGACAGGGTCAGAGCTGGACATGCCAGGTGCTCAGATTTATTCTGCTGTCTTGAGAATCCGTTTCCCCTAGGGTGTGGAATAAGCTAGACACAGTTCAGGACAATGCCACTGACTGATGTGAGATTGAGCCCTGGCCAGCTAGGGCTGCTTGACTTGTGCAAGGCAAGGACCCAGTGGCTGGATCAGAGATGTCGTGTGGAAGAGACCAGAGACCACAGAACACCCATGAGCCCTGTTCTGTGGTGGGGTAGGCATGGCAGGACCAGGCAGGATTATATATAGTGTAGGCGTCAGATCCTCTGGTCCTGGAGTTACCAGGTTTAATGAATTAGGAGGTTGTAAAATAGGAACAGGGACTATCTTTTGTTAAAAAATATGAATATGCAGGTATAATTGCCATATTTTAAAATGCATGTTTGGTTGTATCCCTCTAGAAGAGCGGCAGGCACTCACCAGGTCGCGTCTCTAAGCCCCACCCCCATTGTTTTTAGACAAGGTCTTATGTAGCCCAGGCTAGCTTTGAATTGAATTTACTATATATCTGAGAATCGTCTTGAATTTCTGGTCCTCCTCCCCCACCTCTGAGCACCAGTATTACATACATATCCCATCATACCTGGCTCTACACCATGCTGGAGATTAGCCTAAGCCACATCCCTGGCCCCTACGGTGATGTCTCTTTGTTTCTCTCTCAGGGCCAGCTGGTCCACCATGAAAGGTTCACGGACCATTAGTGCTCCCCCCGAAGGCAGCCCAGAAGGTATGGACTTGAGTCTGGTTGGGCTCCCTCCGCCCGTGTCCCAGCGGCCCAGCAGTGCCTCTGCTACCAAGTCTATCGTCCGATCCGTGTCTGTGGTCACGGGCAGTGAGCCGAGGAAAAGAGCATTGGTGAGTGTGGGAGCCAGGCCCTTTTGGGGTGGCATCTGGTCTCTGGTTCCTCACCAGAGCATCTGTGTCATATCCATGGTCATCCTGTGGACAGGGAGGACTGGCCCACACAAGCCTAGCGAGCTGCCCTGGGGCAGACCCTCATCCTCATCCTCTGTCATCGGATCCTGCCTTTGCTACTCTACTGCCTTTAGGTTCTCTGAGTCGGGGGACCACTGGGAGGGTGACAGATGGGCAGGAACTGGGGCTCTGGGGACAGCTACCTTTCCTTCCCCTGTTCCTGTGGGACATGGGTCAGGGTGTCACTCAGAGATCCATAAGGTGACCATGAGTGGCCAAGCTGGACTCCTGCCACCTAAAGCTGCTGTCTGATAAGCATTCTAGCCAGGCCAAGTCCTTTGGGGACCAGGTCTGTGCCTGAGTCTGGCCTGAACTTCTAGAACAGGGAGGAGCCTGGGCCTGGCCTGGATGCTGCCTCCATCTGTGACTCTACCTGAGAAGAGGTCCTTGCTGAAGGTGAAGGGCTGGTTGACAGTCTGAGCTTCCTTCCTAGATAAAAGGCTCACCTCCCCCAACTTCCTGAAAGAACCTTCCCTGTGTCAGGTGGGGTAGGCCTACATTGCTCAGGCTGAGTTCTGGGATAGGGAGAGCCATCCCGTAGAGGACCTTTGGTTTGGACAGGTTCCTGCAGTGGAGGAGGGACCTGAGGCGTCAAGTCAGTCAGTAGGCATTTCAGGTGTGTAGCTCATGACCTTGTTTATCTAACGTACACTTCTTCTCCACTTTGGTGAGCACAAGGCTCACCTCTTTCCTTGGTGTGAAGAACATAAACCTGCCATCAGGAAAATGGAAAAGAAAGGGGGGCATCCCTGAACCAGCTGCTGTGGTGCTGATGCTGCCTGTTGATATATTCAGCAATTCCGTATTATAAACAGTAGGTCAGGCCAGGCAGTGGTGGCAGGCCAGCACTTGGGAGGCAGAGGCAGGTGGATGGATCTCTGTGAGTTCAAGGCCAGCCTGGTCTATGGAACGAGTTCCAGGACAGCCTGGGCTACACAGAGAAACCCTGTCTTAGAAAACCAGGGGGGAGAAACAAAAGGGTCGGTCAGAGGTGCTGCTGTTTAAAGTGCAGAGGGCCAGAGAAGGGAGAGGTCAGCCTGCTGCTAGGGTCCCGTAGTCGCCCTGGCCTGCAGACGGCGCATGCTCCGCTGTGCTTTCTTTCGCTCCCTGTCCCTGCAATGCAGCTTTTCCACCTCTTGAGAGCGCTAAGCGAACCGCTGATGACAGCAGAGGCGCACAGCACACAGGTCCTAGTCGGGCCCTGTGCTTCTTCTTGGGCCCTCCCTGCTGCAGGGGCGAAGGGCTCTCAGAGGCTGGGGCCCAGCGTCACACACCCACTGATCGCTGGGCCTCACACTGCTTACTGCCCATCCTGTCCTGTGACCTTCTCCACCTTCAGAGACTCCCAGCTGGTTTGGAACCCAGAGCTTTCTTTTGTTCCCCAGTGATTTCTCTAAGGCTTGGTCTGGCTGAGCATCCTGGCAAGTGTCTAAGGTCTTCTCTACTAACTAGACTCTTTTTTTCCCTTCTATAGGAGGCCACGGGGCCTGGGGGCTCTCGGGCTATCAACAATCTTCGAAGATCTAACAGCACCACGCAGGTCAACCAGTCATGGACCGGCTCCCCCAGGTAATCTATTGCGACTCCGGGTCACCCACAACCTCCAGTTACCCCTCTTCTTCCTCCAGCTCTACCGGCCATGGTCTCTGCTGGGCAGTGGGGTCTAGTGACCTTCACACTGTTTGGCCTTGGTGGCCCACGCTGTTCTTTTGAGCTAGGAGGGTTGGGGGCAGCTAAGAGCATTCATCCTCTTCTGCTGCATCTGTGCTGAACATCAGATCCTGGGCCCTCTGGGTTGGTCCCGCCTGCTCCTCCATCTCTTCTCTGTCCTACCTTCTCAATAGAACTCGGTGAGTTTGGTTATGCAAGTGAGGTTGCTTGTGGGTCTTTATCTCCACATCTTTCAGCGGTAGCCTCTCTTGGCCTTTGGATGTCAAATCCACTGTTAATAGGAGGCATCAATATTGGAACATTTCTGAACCTTCCATCGGACCCCGTGCCTGTTTTCAACCAGCGAGGCTGTCTTGGAACGTCAGTGCTGGGAAGGCCAGCAGAGAGCCAGCAGTGGCCAGTGCTACTGAGCTGAGAGGGTCCAGCAAGGCCCTCGTGCATGAACCGTTCCCAAGCAGTGTGAGACTCAGTGAGACTCAATCGTATGCTCGTAGGTTCTGAGCCAACAGAGATGAGCCCCCCCCCCCCCCCCCCCCCCCCCCCCCCCCCCCCCCCCCCCCCCCCCCGCCCCCCCCCCCCCCCCCCCCCCCGCCGCGGGGACAACAGATGCAGGCGTCCTCAACACCTCAGTGTCCACCAGGCAGCAACCTCGGGGGCCAGGGTGGACGTAGCAGAGAATAGTCTGGGACTGTTGCTGGTACAGTGTGCCACAGTGTGCCATACTCAGGATGTCCACTCTGCCGGATTGCCGGTGGCTGAAAACACAGGATCTACTGAGGGTGTCGGGTGGGCACACGCGACAATGCCAGACGCGGGATGCATACATGCACATGTCTGTGGCATGTGGGTTGGTGGATTATGCTTCGTGTGTGGCGTGAGCATTCATAGTTTGTGGTGTGTTTGCGTGGTGTGGGTGGAGTTATGAATGTGCAGCTGCGTGGTGTTAGTAGTGGGCTCGTTGCGTGTAGTGTGCGTGCGTGTCTGCCCGTGTGTGTGTGTCTGCCTGCATGTGTGTGTGTGTGGTGAGTGTGGTTGCGTCTGTCTGTGTACATGCATGCATGTGTGTGTTCTGTGGTTATATTTATTAAATGACATCCAGGAAACCCTTTGCGGACATACCTGCCCTTCTCGAGCTGGTGGAGAGCAGGCCTGGTTGTGTGAGCAGTTGAATGTCTGGCTTTGTTTCTTTCCTGTTGGTTCTTAAAATACCCTGACGAAAGCCATTAAAGAAGAAAGTGTTCATTCTGGCTCACAGTGCAGTGGTCCAGTCCATCACTACAGCGGAGCCTGAAGCAGTTGGTCACGTCACCTTTGCAACTGTAGGAGGGTAACGGATGCCTGCTTCTCAGCCCCTTCTCCACGCGTGTAGTTCAGGATCCCAGTCACAGAGCAGTGCTACCCACATTGGGAAGGAGGTGTGGGCCTGTCTCCCTCCCTCCCATTAATGGATCACAGATAATCTCACACGGTCAGGCTCACAGGCCCGGTTTCCAGGTGACTGTGAATTTTGTCAGGCTGATGACAAACCCTAGCACAGCTCCACCCCCCAGTGGCGTGACAGCCAAACACATCACTTAAGCCACGGTCTCTCTCCTGATCCTCGTAGGTTCCTGACCGTGTCCTCATATAAAATGCTTTCAGTCCAACTTTATTTATTTATTTAGTTTTTTGAGACAGGATTTCCCAGTAATTATGGAACCAGTCCTGGAACTTGCTCTGTAGATCAGGCTATCCTTGAACTCACAGAGATCCGCTTACCTCTACCTCCTAAGTACTGGGATTAAAGGCGTGTGCCATCACTGCCTGGATTCAGTTCAATTTTAAAAGTCGCTCTAAGTTTAACTGTGAGCTCCTGTAAAATAAAAAAAAAAAAGTTATATATATCTAATACGTGAGAGCACAGAGTAAGATTCCAATTCCAGGGCTGGAGAGATGGCTCAGAGGTTAAGAGCACTGGCTGCTCTTCCCGAGATCCTGAGTTCAATTCCTGGCAACCACATGGTGGTTCACAGCCATTTATAAAGTGATCTGGTGCCCTCTTCTGGTGGACAGGCACAGATGCAGACAGAACATTGTATACACAATAAATAAATAAATAAATAAATAAATAAATAAATAAAAATAAATAAATCTTTTTTTTAAAAAAATCCCTATTCCAAAATGGAAGTGCACAGCAAGAAACAGTCACAGCAGTGCAAACCACAACCCAGCAGGGCAGATAGCAAGTCTTGCAGCCATATCTGGAATTGGGGGCTCATAGTGTATTCAATTGGACTTCAAAAGGCTTGGTTCCCAGACACACATTCTGGGTCCACACTGCAACCTAGTCTTCACCATGATGTCCTCATACGTAGCTGGCTCAAGTGCCGCATGCACCCTCACTTCACACAGCCTCCTTGACCGTTGTGACTCTTGCGTTCCGCATGCTATAATACTGACACCATGCGGCCAGCACCAAGTTCTGCCAACTCCAGGTGTATCTGGATTTCATAGGGCCTCAGCAGCCAAATGCAGAAAAATGCCTCCCTAGCCGGTTGTTTGGGGCAGGGCATCCCTGAGACTCTTCTGCAGGCCTCCCCCCCCCCAGTTTTCAATGTAAATCTGATTAAAAGTCTCAGCTATGCGGTCATGAAATTTCTCTAGTCTGTTGTTTTTGAATTGAGCCTCGCCTAAGATTTCAGGACTCGGGCAAAATGTAGCCATCTCTGTCGCTACAGTGTAACACAGATAGCCTCTGTTTGACACAAGGTCCTTGTTTCCATTTGAAGCCCCTGGAGCTGTCTTTACTGTTGCTATCTACATCTGCATTTTGGGTCAGCTGAGAGCATCCTAACAGCCCCAAATCCAAATGTTCCCACACCGGTTCCCAAGACCAGCATGGCTCCGTTCACCACAGAACAGCCCCCCTCTTTTGTACCCATTCTCTGTGTTCCTAATGTGCCGCTTGGCTGTCACCAGACAGTGGGGGCTTGGGATGGCAACTTGGTGGGCTGTGGCCGACAAGAGGTGAGGAAGAGGATGCTGAACCGGAAGTGTGACCTTTAGGAAGTGGGTCCGCCTGGTGGGAGTATGTCAGAAAGGCTGGGCCTGCTGACCCACAAGTGGGGACCGAATGCATGAGGGACATTTCCGATTCAGACCACAGTGCTCTGCCTCCGTAGTGCCATGGCTTCTGGAGAGCCCCATGTCTTATTCCTTGCCCTTCGTGTCTAACTGTGCCGGCCCCATTCTGTCTCCTGTCCTCTGTACCCATGCTTATTAAATAGAGAAGAGCCTTGCTTGTTTCCACTCCCGTGTCCCCTCTGATCCATCTTCCACCAGCCCAAGTGTTCATGAGAGTCCGAATCTTTCTTACTAGATGGTCTAGGGCCTAACATCGCTGCTGTTGTGTGCTGGGTCTTCTTCACCTGAGTCTGATGGGCTTCAGGGTTGATTCTGTGCCCAGCAGCCTTGCTGGATGTCAGCACTGCACTGTGTCTAGTCTCCTCCACTGTTTGTGACTCAGGACAAGTTGTCCCTCCCCTGTTACCTCCCTGCCTTGTGTGTTCATGCAGAGTGAGTCCACCCCTCTCCACAGGGAAGTGGATTTTGTGGTACCACCTTCTATAGCCTGGAAACATGGCTGGTGATGCCAATACCATGTCTCGGTCTTTGTCAGGGGCGCTGCGTGACGTCTGTAACAGTCCGTCAGTGTGGCGGTCTTGGCAGGGGTATGTCTGGGCTGAGAAGAGACAGGCCACAGCCAAGGGGCCTTCTGGGAACTGACTGCCATCCCTCACTTTACCCTATAGAGTGTGGACGTGACAGCCTAGAGCTGGGGGTGTGGACGTGCAGCCTAGAGCTGGGAGTGTGAACGTGACGGCCTAGAGCTGGGGGTGTGAACGTGACAGCCTAGAGCTGGGGGTGTGGACGTGACAGCCTAGAGCTGGGGGTGTGGACGTGACAGCCTAGAGCTGGGGGTGTGGACGTGACAGCCTAGAGCTGGGGGTGTGGACGTGCAGCCTAGAGCTGGGAGTGTGAACGTGACGGCCTAGAGCTGGGGGTGTGGACGTGACAGCCTAGAGCTGGGGGTGCCACCTTTGCTGCTTTTTGCCTGTCCACTTTGTCGGGATGTAGCTCTTGTGCCGCACAGCTCACCTTTCGAGGGCACCTCACAGGTGTGCTAATTTGTTGGTGCTGGGGATGGAACCCAGGGCCATGCAGGCACCAGGCAAACGCTCTGCTACTGAGCCAGACTCTGGTTTCAGTGTCCTGTCGAGAGAGCTCATTACTCCAGGTCTGCTAAGGCCGTGTGTGTTCTCCAGCTCCTGCCAGCCACAGTCTGCATCCTGTCCCTGGGACGTTCTCATAACCAGAGTCAGACGCAGCGTAGCCTCTGGTGTCTGGCCCTTCCCTGAGTGTCGTGCTTTCCAGGCTCGAGGCGATAGCGCCCGTGCTTCGCCTAAGCATGGCTGCAGCGTGCCTCCCTGTGCACAGCCTGGACTTTCCATCAGGTTCATTTATATGAGTATATGTGCTCACGTTTGTGCCTGCTGCCCACAGAGGCCAGAATAAGGTGTCCGACTCTCTGGAAATGGAGTTACAAAGGGTTGTGAGCCTCTGTGTCGGTGCTGGGAACCAAACCTCCTCGGTCCTGTCCAAGAGCAGCAAGTGCTCTTAGCCTCTGAGCCAACTCTCCAGCCCCTAAGAAACAGCTCATAAACCGGCCTTGAGACCAGACTCCTGTCCTGAAGCCATGCCCTCCTACTTTCTGTAAGACGCAGGCCTGTCTTCCTTCCTGGCATCTCTGATGGCTGACTGTGTGTGCTGACCTCTCTTTTGACACAGGCCAGCAGAGCCCAGCGACTTCCTGATGCTCTTTGAGGGTGGTACCAGTGGAAGAAGGAGGGTGGCCAGTCTCAGCAAGGCACCCAGTGAGAAGGGAGCCTCGTGGAATGTCCTGGTAAGGGTTGATTGTGGCAGCCGTGAGTCCTGGTATTCTCGCCAGGACCACCATCCGGTTCCTTCCACACTCTTCCCGCCTCTGCAAAGAAAGGGGCAGCAGCCGCAGAGAGAGTGTGTCTCGGGCTTGGTGAGCTTTGATCCCGACACTGGGCTTCGCAGCTAAGGGCCCTCTGTTGGTATTGGGCTGTGTCCCCAGTGTCCCAGGCTGAGAAGTGTCTGTGTGGTCCACAGGATGACCAGCCCAGGGGCTTTGCTTTGCCAGCCAATGACCAGAGTCCCAGTACCCTTGACTCTGCCTTGGGCCCACGGAAGAAGGAATGTACCCTGGCTCCCAGCTTCACCGTTAACAACAGGTATCATTCCACCGGGCACTCCTGGTCCGGGAGCTCTGTCGTTCCTGTCCTTTATGTGGCTGGATCAAGCTACTTGGTGATGACTGGGGGAATCAGTGACTGAGTGGCGGAGGGGCTCTCAGGTGGTATCCTGCACAGAAGGGACCTTCGGGAATGCCCCTCTTCCTTCCTTCTAGAGGCCAGAGTCACCCAGCTGTGCTTTCCAGAAATTTCAGGTCTAGAAGGCTCCCTCAGGGCCTGCTGTACCTGACTTGGAGGCTGCATCAGGTTTGGGGAGGTGGGCCTGTGTCACCTCGGGGCTCCCAACCTGCCTGCCAAGGAAGAGTGAGCCTGTATCAGAGCTGTGCTGTCTTGGGGTCAGGCCCAGCAGGGACATGACAGATCAAACCTGTCTGAGAGCAGCAGCCAAGATGGGAGGTCCTGGTAGACAGGAGAAGCCACCGGAGAAAACACAGGAGAAAACACACGCTAGGCCACCTACAAAGCAGTTGTGTGTCCCTTGACCTTGGGAGTCAGGGGACACCATCCCCCTCCTTTGGGTACAAGAAAGGGCTTTTCTAACCCAAAAAAGGCTTGGCCACTGGGGTGCAGGCCATGGGATCCTGGGGGTGCTTGATCATTGCCGCGGTACACACCAAGTTTCTCTATCCGCGTGTGCTGCAGACAAAGCCTGATCGTGTCCTCCCCCCATCTCTCCGGCAGGAGCAACAAAGGTGCCGTGGGCAACTGTGTCACAACCATGGTGCATAACCACTATGGCTCGTTGAAGAAGGTGTCACCCCCCAAGAGCTCCAACCAGACAGCCCCTTCCCTCAAGTAAGGCCTGCCTGCGTGCATGCAGGAAGCATGTGGGGTGGGCTGGGCCCCAGGTAGGGTGCGCAGCGTGAGCGCAGGGATACTGGCCTGTGACAGGGCTCTTGGCTCTCAGTGATGGTGCCGTTCCCTTCTGGGCTAAAGCAGCTCCCTAGGGAGAACAAGCGGCTGACTGGGGAAGCCAGGTCTCTGCTCAGGGTGGAGCCCTGGAAGGAAGCCCCTGCCCACACACAGAACCAGAAAGGGACCACAGTTTGGGGTAACCAAGCAGCAGAGAAGCCCTGTACCCTTGCCAGGGCTTTACTTAGAGTCAGTGACCCTCAGAGTTCTTGAATCTGTCTGGCTCTGGACACCTATATGGAGAACCTCTTGCTGTTTTAACATTTACTGGGGTGGCAGTCAGTGGGACTTGGGGATGCAGGGTGTTCTGGGCACCATGGCCTGTGGGTCTTCTCCAGTCTTGGAGCCATGGGATGATTCAGGGACCCTGCCCGGAGCGGGGGACAGAGTCAGGGTCCTTTCTCTCCCTTTCTGTCAGCAACCTCATCAAGGCTGCAGCCCGCGAGGGCAGCGAGGGCAGCGACTTTGGGAAGCCGCGGAAGAACTTCTCTGGCGCCAACCACTCCATCAGGGGCGCCACCGGCCTGCTGAGGCGGAAGGAGGTGACGGAGGAGGAAGCTGAGAGGTGACTTCTGGGTCGGGGGCAAGGGGCAAGGGTTTGGTACCTATGATTCCGGTGATCAGTGTTTCCACTTGATGGTTTTTAGACAACAGGGATGGGAAGGCCACACTTGCTGAGACTCCATGTGTATAAAAGGCAAAGACAAGATGGTTATGTAGCAGGGAGTGGGGGCTGCGGTTGCCTGGGACTTGGCAGGAACCAGGATACCACAGGGATTGTTCTTAGGGTGATGGGAATGTTCTAGAATTGGATTGTGCTGATGGCTGCACAACCCTGTAAATTTGCTGTAAAGAGCATTGAATTGTACGCCACAAACGGGAGGGTTTTATAGTGTGGTAATTGCACCTCGGTAGAACTGGTAATTAAAAACACATTTAGCAGAAAGAAGATAAAAGAAGGAGCAGAACAAAAACACCTGCCTGTGGGGCTGTCCTTGGTGCCCCCTGGGGCTACAGGGGTGGGCACAGGCGGAGAGGTCTGGTAGCTCCCTGCCAGGCCCCCTTAGTGGGTGAATAGCTGCACTGGAGCCTCCCAGGTGGTCTCGGGACTTCCACCCAGACCACCTACCTGGCCTGTGACTCAAGACTGAGTATAGGGGAGGGGTCCTGCGAGTAGACAATGGGGGGTGCCGTGGGCTCCCCAAAGCTCCATCTTGGTGTTCCTCTGTGGTTGTGCCTTGTTCCACAGCCAGCTCTGCTATTGCAGGCAGCCGAAAACACTTGGACCTCTGCTGGCATCTGTGGTAAATGGATCCGCTCCTGGCCCTCTGTCAGGATTGACGGGTTTTTGTTTAATCAGTTTTCTTCTAGTGCTGGGCTGAGACCCAGAGGCTTGCACGTGCTCAGCAGGAATACAACACTGAGCTCTGTTCCCAGCCCGTGGGGTTCAGTTGTAGGATGTACCCACTTGACAAGCATGTGTGGTGGTGCGTGCTCGCACTCCCAGCGTTTCGGTGGTAAAGGCAGGAGAATCGGGGGAGTTTGAGGCCATCCTCGGCAACTTGGTGAATTTGAGGCCACGTGGTAAAGGCAGGAGAATCGGGAGTTTGAGGCCATCCTCGGCTACATGGTGAATTTGAGGCCAGGTGGAATACATGAGACCATCTCAAAAAACAAATAAGAGACCGTGGGTGGCGCACACCTTTAATCCTGGCTCTTGGAGGCAGAGGAGGAGGATCTGCCAGTTCAAGGCCAGCCTGGGCTACATAGACCCTGCCTTAAAAAAAAAAAGAACAAATAAACAAACAGCACTAAAATAGATTATTTCATCTTCCCTCAGTTCCCTCAGCCCACCCACCCTTTGTTTGTTTGTTTGTTGTTTTTTTCTTTTTTGGATTTTTAGAGACAGGGTTTCTCTGTAGCTCTTTGGTTCCTGTCCTGGAACTAGCTCTTGTAGACCAGGCTGGCCTCGAACTCACAGAGATTCACCTGCCTCTGCCTCCCTCATGCTGGGATTAAAGGCGAGCACCACCACCGCCCGGCCCACCCACCCTTTGTATCTCCTGGTCCGCCCTGACCTCAGCAGCCACTGACCTGTTGTCATGTGCTCTGATGTTCTGGCCTCTCTGCGGCCCCAGGGTTTCTGTGCTTAACAGGACTCACAGGTGCTTGCCCTTGCTCCCGAGCAGTATCCTGTGGCCTGGAATCATCCCTGTTCACCCTGTGGTCAGCTCTCATTGGCCATTTTCCCTTTCTGATGATAAGCACAAAACCAGCCAGGCAGCTTAGCAGGAGGGTGGGTTTAGGTTTGAAAGGAGTCCAGAGGGGCTGGCCTTCCACATCCTAGCCTGGTGGGAAAGGACTGTGTGAGCCTCCGGTGTTTCTTTCCACATGGACTCTTGACTAACAGGTTCTTGTTCTAGGGCACAGGGATTTGGGGACCCCTTCTGATCCTGACTCTGGTTCTTTGGACAGGTTTATCCACCAGGTAAACCAGGCCGCAGTCACCATCCAACGCTGGTACCGCCGCCAGGTACAGAGGCACCGCGCAGGAGCAGCAAACCTTGAACACCTGCTGGCGTCCAAGCGAGAGGTCAGTGTGATTGTGTAAGCCAACCTAAGCTCACCCAGGGGCTGGGCATGGGTCCTCAGGGTCTCACAGCACACAGTGGAGTCGTTAAGACAGATCTGGGATTACCCTCAGGCACGTACCCCCTCTGTGGGCCTTGCTTGGTTCCTGAGGCTGCTGCTGGGGTTGATGTGTCAGGAGACCGGCTCCTGGCTGAGGGGTACAGCGCTGTCACCCCTGCTGTGCTTCCCTGCATCTCAGGGTGGGGCTCTCTGTTGAGCCAAGGTGGCAGGTCCAGTGTCCTAGGCTCTCATTTCTTCTCCACTAGTGAACCCTGCAGATTCCCATGACTCTCAGGGTCCTGTGGAGACCTCCCAGCTGGTTCCAGGGCTCTGTCATCCTCCAGTTCTGTAAAGTTCATGGCTTCGGCTTCCCTGGCAGGGGCAGAGGCAACGGCTGGGCAGCAGGAACCTTCTGGACATGCACCGGCAGGAGGAGGCTGCAAGGAAGAAGGCCAGGGAGGAAAAGGCTCGCCGGGCCAGGCAGGCAGCCATTCAGGTACCAGATACCCCAGGTAGCAGCCCACGGCCCATTCTGCGTGACACCGGTGCTTGGTAACACCGAGCCTCAGGGCAGGTGGGCTGCGGAGGGTAAGGGGTCATGCGGCTCTACTCTGACAGGAACTACAGCAGAAACGAGCCCAGAAGGCCAGCGAGGCTGAGCGCAGGCTGTCTAAGGACAGACCCGAGACCAGAGCGTTAGGACAGCCTCCACCCACCCAGGAGCCACCGCTGGCGCCAGGCAGTGGCACCCACCAGGCCCCCAAGGCCAACAATGCTCGTGAGTGGTTCTCAGTCTACCCGATTGTGGGAGAAACTGCGCACTCTGCTGGGCTTCGGGCCTCGTGTGGCCAGGCTTGTGACTCTCCCTGCAGAACTGGGATCTTGGCCTGCTCCCCGCCTGCTTCTGCCTGGGTCACTTGTGGCGCTGGACTGGAGAGTGCCCAGGCCTCGACAGATCATCCTGGCAGTGGGGCCTCTCACCTGAAGCCCGGCATTGTGGGATTGTGCCCGTTCCCCTCAACTTTGTACCCTGGAAGGCCGGGGGACCCCTCAGTGTCTCTGAGCTTATACCAGACTCCTTCCCGGGGCATCTCCATGTTTAGGCCCCAGGAGAGATGACACAGTGTTTGGTTTTACAGATGCCAGCATCTGCCCCACAGGCCCTGGAGACCCCTGCCCTCCTGTCTCTGAGTCATCCCCAGAGCCCCAGCAGCCTCCAGAGGACAAGCCACAGGTCTGGACATAGTGCCTTTTCCTTTCCCCTCTGATTTTGGCTTTGGGGCAATGTCCATGCCTGGGTGACCTAAGCTGCCGTTCCCCTGCCCTCTCTTCAGTTTTGGGGTTCCTTGTGTCCTGGAAGGGTGCCCAGAGGGCACCTGTTTGATGCCAGGTAGCAGCTTGGTGATCTCGCCGGGGTGAGGTCTCACAGAATTGCTCTGGAATCCTGCTAGGAGTTCACATTGCTGGGGAAGGATTCCTGTGTCCCTTCCCATCAAAGGGGAGCAAGGCCACAGGCTGCTCAGCGTGAGACTGGGCGGGGCCTTTCTCCCGATGTGTATCAGATGCTACATGGATGCGCTGACCACTGCCCCTCCGCACTGGGTGGGCCTTGTATGTGGGGCAGCTCTTGGTCTCCACCAGCCTTGCTGGTCTCCCTCCCTGCCTCTCTGCTATAGGATGTCCCGTCCCAGGATGGAGCCAGAGAGGACTTGGGAGCGCTGGGCACTTCCAGAAGCAAGGCCAGGGCCAGAGCTACCCTGGATGAACTGCTAGACACACTGAGGCTACTGGAGGAGGAGCCCGAACCACTGCCCCGCCCCAAGACCTATCACAAAGACAGATATGCCTGGACCCACGAGGCGAGTAGGCCCTTGGCGCTGACAACCATCTGCCTAGGTCGAGGGGTCCGGGAAGGCTGGTGCCACCATATCCCTGCTTTAGTCGAGGCCCTTACAAGGGCCAGGTGTGGCCTATTGACCTCTGCTCTCCCTTCCTGTCTGGTCCTTGAGGTTGAGACAACATGACCCACCTCACTGCCCACTGTTCCCGAGGGACCCCAGGTCCTCGGGCTTCCCTAAGAGCCTCCAATGCTGGGCCACCTGCAGGAAGATGACACCAACTCCCTGACAGCCGACAACCTGGAGAAATTTGGGAAACTGAGTGCACCCCCGGGCCCACCTGATGACGGGACTCTGCTCTCGGAGGCCAAGCTCCAGAGCATCATGAGCTTCCTGGAGGAGATGGAGAAGTCGGGGCAGGACCGGCCGGCGTCCCAGCGGGAGGTAGCCAGCCGCCAGTCCTGGGTGGTGCCCAGTGGGACATGATCACCTGCAAGGACCTTATGCAGCAGGCAGTCCCACTGCTGAGTTCTTGTCCCTCTCGGGGCTCCTGTCTAGACAGGGTTATCCTGTCCAGGTGGGTGGTCCTGACATCCTGGGCTCTGGTCTCCTGGGGCGAACTCCAGAGACCACGATAAGTGATGTCTTGTGGGGGCAGGAAAGTCAGGGGTGGACAGATGGCTCCTGTCTGGTGACTTGTGTTAGCGTCAAGGCTGCAGCCTCCCTCTGCACCGAGGAACAAGTACAGTTCCCAGGGTTGGCTTTGTCACCCACTGTCCCTTGACCGGATGCCCTGTGAAGCTGTTGTTCCCTCACAACCGGGTGGAGCTGTGACACAGTGACTCCCCGTGGAGGGTGGGCATCAAACGGGCGGTAGCTGCTAGGTGGCCTGCCTGAGGCTTGTCGTGTATTTAGGGCCTGGTGCTAGAGGCAGGCCCAAGGCCCCCGGCACTGGGGTCTGAGGGGAGCACATCCATGATGCGGCTGAAGCTGGAGATGGAGGAGAAGAAGCAGGCCATGGTTCTACTGCAGAGAGCTCTGGTGAGTCCGTCAGCCATCACCCCAGGGTGCTGGCTGGGCTGGGGGCTGCCAGCACCCTGCAGAAGAGGTCTGCGCCATCGTCACCCCCGAGGCTATGCCCCACGTGGTCTGGTGACCCCCTGCAGGAGCAGCAGCGTGACCTCACCATCCGACGTGTTAAGGAGACAGAGAAGGAGCTGAGCCGGCAGCTGCGGCAGCAGAAGGAGCACTATGAGGCCACCATCCAACGGCACTTGTCCTTCATCGACCAGGTGACCCAGCTCTGGGAGGCCATGTGGGGCGAGAGGTGTCACTGTCCCGAGACTGGAGCGTAATGCTGACCGCAGGACCGCTGTGGCCGAGGCCCCAGCGTGGTTCTCCAGCTGGCCTGTTAGAGGTGCCTTGGGGTGGCATCAAGAGCCTCACCCCACCCCCATCACAGCTGATCGAAGACAAGAAGATTCTGAGCGAGAAGTGCGAGGCGGTGGTGGCTGAGCTGAAGCAAGGGGACCAGCGGTGTCGGGAGCGTGTGGCCCAGATGCAGGAGCAGCACGAACTGGTGAGCCCCCCTGGCTGGTGCCAGGCACACGGCATCACGGCCTGAGGATGCAGGTCAGGATTGCCAGTGCCAGTTCCTTTGTTCTTGTTCCCCTCTTCTTGAGATTTTGTTCTTCTGTTCAGACAGGGTTTCTCTGTATTACAGCCCTGGCATCCTGGAACTCACTTTATAGAGCAGGCTGGCCTTGAGCTCACAGAGGTCCGCCTCCCTCTGCCTCCTGAGTTTGCAATTAAAGGCCTACGGCACCATACCTAGCTTTTTTTTTTCTTTCTTTCTTTCTCTTCCTCTTGAACTGTATCCAAGTTCAACAGGGACAGGTCCTAAGGTGTGGGCTGCCACATCCTGGGCCAGCATGCACGGCCCCCTGGCCCTTCTCACAGGAGTCCAAGCCTGGCCTGCTCCAGTCAAGTCCTGAGGAACAGAACCCACCCATCTTCGCAGTACCAGGCACCTCAGCTCCCACCTGATTGGCCAGCAGAAGCTGGTTAAAAGTCTGTCTTAGCCACCTGGCTGCACTTCTCCCCAGAGCATAGGCCCGGCATCCCCTGAAGGCCGGCTCTGTTAAAGAGACCCAGCATCCCTAGCCCGCAGCCAGGGTTGGAGACTGCAGCTCTCTGGCAATCCTGGGTCCTGTCGGCAGCAGCAGGAATGGAGTCATTGCTCCAGGCCGTCCCCGCAGCCCAAGGAACTCTCTCTCTGCCTTGGTCCTTGGCTTCCCTGTAGAAAAGAGCTTCGGTTTCCATCAGAGTCGGTCAGAGTCGGGGTTCATTAGAAGGCTTGTAGATCTTTTTTTTTTTTTAAATATTTTTTTATTTATTATGTATACAATGTTCTGTCTGTGTGTATGCCTGCTGGCCAGAAGAGGGCACCAGACCCCATTACAGATGGTTGTGAGCCACCATGTGGTTGCTGGGAATTGAACTCAGGACCTTTGGTAGAGCAGGCAATGCTCTTAACCTCTGAGCCATCTCTCCAGCCCAGGCTTGTAGATCTTAAGCCCAGAAGTTGATAGAGGTGCTTGGAAGACCTACAGGTATGAGCGGGGCTCCTGCAGGCAGAGCTGGGCTCTCTTCACAGTGAGTGACTGTAAGAGCCCGCCCGCAGCTTTCTGCATTACACCGTGAGAGTGTAATGTGCAAGGCTGAAGGAAGGGTCAAAGAATTTCTTAAGTGAGGTTGCAGGATGAATATATGAGGCTTAGATTTCGGGATGAGAGAGAGCTGCTAAAACAAGGTCATAATCATGTTTGCCTTTAGTCTCCTTGCTGTCTTTAATGCTTCTGTGGGCGGTGTCTTTAGGAAAGCTTGCTTCGTCCCTGTGGTTAGCGTCTGTCAGCAGGAAGGGCACAGCAGCTCCCAGACAGCTTTTCCTCTCTGTGTCCCTTCATTGCCTGTCGGTAAGGTCTCAGCTCCAGGGCGTGGTGGCATCCCTCTGGGGGATGAGACCTCTCCAAGCCAGTGGCTGTAACTGCCCTACCTGGGGAGAGGAAGGAGCTTGCAGAACACAGGCCCAGGAGAAGGCAAGGGAACGGGGCTCGGGATGCCCCCCTCATCTCTGCATCCCGATTTCCTGTGTTCTTTGCCCAGGAGATTAAGAAACTCAAAGAGCTCATGAGTGCCACTGAGAAGATCCGCCGTGAGAAGTGGATCAACGAGAAGACGAAAAAGATCAAAGAAATCACAGTCAGAGGTGGGGCCTTCACTCCTCATTCACTTTACAGAGAGAATGGTAACTCCTGTCCCATGTGTTGTGGTACCAAGCAGAGCTGTCCCTGGCTAAGGCTGCCGGTGGCAGGTAGATACAAACTCCATTCCACCTTGTGGAGGCTTGTGTGGGAACAGCAAGGTGGTCGTGTAGGTCACGGCAGACATTAGAGAAAACCACAGGAAAGAAGTGCCAGGGCCCCTCAAGCTGACAGAGTCGGGATGTGAAGAAACTATGGACTCTTAGGTGGTTTTAGGGAGCACTCTTAACCTGGCCTGACCAGGATCCTGGGCCCCGTGCCATTGGGAGACACACCAAGGGGCTGGGGAGCTGTGCATCCCGCAGGCTGGGAAAGCCACTGTGTTCAGGACACTACTGGAGCTAGGTTTCTGGGGTGCAGTCCCTGGCTCTTCTCTCCATAGTACCAAGCTTGCTATGCTTTGAAGCCATGGCTGGACAGGAGGGGCCTTGCAGTCCTGTCTCTGGTGCAACCTCCGTCTCTGCAGGTCTGGAGCCCGAGATCCAGAAACTCATTGCGAAGCACAAGCAGGAGGTGCGGAGGCTCCGGGGCCTGCACGAGGCTGAGCTGCTGCAGCGCGATGAGCAGGCCGCACAGCGCCACCTGCGCCAGGCAGAAGAGCTGCGGGAGCATCTGGAGCGGGAGAAGGAGGCCCTGGGCAAGCAGGAGCGGGAGCGCGCCCAGCAGCGGTAGGAGGGCACTGGAGGCCGAGGTCTCAGGGCAGCCCCCGGTTTCCCCCGCGCAGCAGCAGCCTGGGTAGAACGCATGCAGTCCACCTGCCAGGCCGATGCTGTGAGGTCCCCTCATGGGGTGACACGAGATTGCGGTTACAAAACTCAGATATAGCTGGACTTGCTGAGCCGAGCCCAGAGTGACGTGTGGGTGACGTGTGGGTGATGGGGAGGCTGCTCTGCTGCCTCCTTTCCTCAGCCCGAGGGTTCACCCCCTAAGGTGTGATCGGGCTGTGATGTCCAGCTTGGGCTTGGTGGCTGAGGGACCAGTGAGCAGTATACGACCCCTCCTCCACTGTCTGTGCCTCCAGCCTGGCTCCTCCCACGTGACCTACTGGCCCTCGAAACACGTCTGGCCGACCTGTGCTCTCCCACTTTCGGGAAGGACAAGGGTACCAGCCATGGCAGGGGCTTGCTCGGACCAAGTCTCTGGTTGGTCCCTGGCTCTCCTCCGAGAGTGGAACTAAGCAGGGCCAGGCCAGTGTGTGGACACAGCGAGCCACCGGCTGAGGCCTTTTCACAGCCTTGAATGAGACCGCAGCTGAAGGGGGCTGCAGAGGGTCCCTGGGAGCTGATGTGACTGACGCTGACTCCCATGGCCGCCCGCCCTGGGTGTAAGCATCCTCACCATCCTGCAGGTTTGAGCAGCACCTGGAGCAGGAGCATCGGGCCCTGGAGCAGCAGCGGCGGCGGCTCTACAACGAGGTGGCGGAGGAGAAGGAGCGCCTGGGCCAGCAGGCAGCCAGGTACCACTGCGGGCTGTTCTCACGGCCACCCCCGGCCTGCCCAACCCCTCTTACAATGGCCCGTTGTTCCCTGACGCACCGGCCTGCAGGCAGCGGGCAGAGCTGGAGGAGAGCAGCGCCACGCTGACACGAGCCCTGAGAGCCGAGTTCGAGAGGAGCCGGGAGGAGCAAGAGCAGAGGCACCAGGTTGGCGAGCTGGCCTCCAGTGGAGGACGGGTCCCTTCTGCCCGACCCCTCAGCAGGGTGGGCGGGGCCCTGGAGTGGCCCTCAGGCAGCTGACAGCCTGTCCCCTCCAGATGGAGCTGAAAGCCCTGAAGGACCAGCTGGAAGCCGAGAGACAGGCGTGGATGGCCAACTGCACCAAGAAGGAGGTAGGACCAGCCAGAGTGGGCTGCTGTTCAGGGCCCTCTGGACGCTGGCTTCTGGGGATCACTCCTAACTGCTTGGGGGGGCATGGTGGTTCATCCCCAGCTGTGCCATGCTGCCCGCTGTCTACAGGGATCCAGGGAGGTTAGAAGCAGAACAGGAAGAAATGGGACCTGAGAGGACGTGTCCCTCTCTCCAGGAGTCACCCCACCTGTGTGCCCTTAAGACCCTGTGCCTCTTGGCCACAGGGCAGGTTTGCCACCTTGGCTCGGCCTGTCTAGCAGGCAGTAGTAGTAGTTGTCTCGGACTCCAGTTACCTGAGAGAGAGGAACAGCCTCCTTAGCCAAGGCTATCCCATGCCTCTGTGCTCCCAGGAGGTCCTGAAGACATGACGCTGCCCTCTGGGGGTCTAGGCAGCCTGGAGTCCTTCACCCCTGACCTATGCGTGTATTTATTTCCCTGTGGCTCAAAGCAGGGACCATTCCCTAGAGCCCGCGAGGCTGTTCTGCCTCTGTCCTGGTGGCGGATTCTCCCACCGCTGTGTGTCCCGCAGGAAGCGTGGCTGCTGACCAGGGAGCGGGAGCTGAAGGAGGAGATCCGAAAAGGCCGAGACCAGGAGATCGAGCTGGTCATCCACCGGCTGGAGGCTGACATGACGCTGGCCAAGGAGGAGAGTGAGCGGGCCGCCGAGAGCCGGTGAGCTGCCTCCTGCCTTTTGATGGGGAGGGCCGGAGCTGTGCGGTGGGAGCTGCAGTTCATCCTCATACCGCCGCCTGCCTCCGCCTGCCAGTGTGAAGCGTGTGCGGGACAAGTATGAAGTGGAGCTCTCCGAGCTGGAGCAGTCCGAGCGGAGACTCCAGGAACGGTGCACGGAGCTGAAGGGGCGCCTTGGGGAGGCCGAAGGGGAGAAGGAGCGTCTGCAGTCCCTAGTGCGGCAGAAGGAGAAGGAGCTGGAAGACGTGCGGGCGGTGAGTAGCCTCAGGCCCCTTCTCCATGAGCCGTCCATCCCTGCAGCCCCCTCACAGCCTCCCCTGCCGCCCAGGTGAACACACAGATGTGCAGTGAACGGGCCAGCCTGGCCCAGGTGGTCCGGCAGGAGTTCACAGACCAGCTGGCAGCCTCCCAGGAGGAGAACCAGAGGCTGAGAGCGGAGCTTGCTGAGCTGCGTGCCCACCAGCAGATGGAGCTAGATGAGGTTCATCAGAGGTGGGTGGTCAGGACTTCAGGTAGGAGCACGGGGAGCAGTTACGGTGGGAGCAGTCACGCATCTTTCTACCTGAAGTCCTGACACTGTCTCCCGCATAACGTAGACATAGCCCGTGAGCTCACATGGCTTCCAGCTTCGTGCTCAGGAACGCTGGGTGTCCTCCGCCCGAGTGTCAGTTCGAGGGCCCTCATGTACATCTCCAGGGAGGTGGGCAGGGTCTTGGCTGGAGCACCCAGACTCTTAGTCCTTCTGAGGCTGCCTGCCTACGTGACCAACAGAGAGTAAGGCAGAGCCATGAGGTGGCTTCTCATCTGTCTTGGTCTGTGCGGCGCCATGCCCAACCCCCTCCAAGGGCCACTTTAGCATTGGTTCTCCTGGAGACAGTGGCCCAGGGCCGGCTGCTCAGGTCAGGGTCAGCAGGGCTGAGACCAAGCGGTAGGTAACAGCCCCCAGGCTGACCTGGGACTGCACATCATCACAGGGTGAAGATAGCTCTTGCGAGGAAGGAGGAGGCCGTGAACAGTCTCCGGAAGCAGCATGAGGTGGGTCCCTCCGTGGGTCTGTGGTGGTCTAGCCTGGGGTGGGGGCATCCAGGGCCTCACTCGACTGTGTCGCAGGCTGCTGTGAAGCGGGCGGACCACCTCGAGGAGCTGCTGGAGCAACATAGACAGCCATCCTTGAATGCTAAATGACATCACCCTGGATGGAAACCCAGACCTGAGCGGATGCTCAGCCCTGCAGCTGGTGTCCAGGGCTAAGGGTAGAACCGCGGCTGGCGTGAGAGGCCCCCCTCTCCCCATGGAACTCCGGTGCTCAGGATGCCACAGTCAGCGTCCTGCAGCTAGCTGTTTTATAGTAAAATAAGTTAGTTTTTTAGGTGTTTTTTTTTTTTTAATGTTTCGTGTCACCTGTTTGTCTTTTTCTACTGGGTTGGGTTCGGGGGGCAAGGAGCTGGAGACCCCAAAGAGCCCCCTTTCATGGCCATAGGACTAGCTCTGACTCTCGCCTCTCCCTGTCCCACCTGTCCAAGCTGGCAGGAAAGTGGCCTGCAGCCAGCCTCTCTGCTCTCAGTGCCAGTCCCCAGCAGGCAGTGGCCATGTGTTCCCCCCGTGACCTCTCCAGAGTGTAGTGGACTCACCTGGAAGGTGCTGTGTCTCTAGCCCAGTCCAGAAACCTCAGCTTTTGTTTTGTTAGGTTTTTGAGACAGGGTTTCTCTGTAATTTTGGAGCCTGTCCTGGAACTAGCTCTTGTAGACCAGGCTGGCCTCGAACTCACAGAGATCAGCCTGCCTCTGCCTTCGAGTGCTGGGATTAAAGGCGTGCATCACCACCGCCTGGCAGCTTCTTTTTTAAAAATATTTATTCATTTAAAAAGTTTACATGTGTGTGTGTGATTTACCTCCATGTATGTCTGTGTCCTACCAGTGTGTCTGATACCTGCAGAGACTAGAAGAAAGCATTAGGACCGCCTTGAACTGGAGTTACAGACAGTTGTGAGCCACCCATGAGGGTGTTGGGACCCCAGAACTTCTCAGTACCCTTTACCTTGCTTGGTGGGCTGTTGTTCCTTCCCAACCTAAGTGACCTGCCCACACAGTTGAGAAGACCTTAGCTCACACACGGGAGGCAGAATCCTAGAGCCTTGGCGTGGCCAGGGTCTTCTGAGCAGGCCTCACTGCACCAACGCCTTCCCAAACCTGCATGGCCCTGGGCCAGAGCCCTGGAAGGCCCTGTGGGGTGTAGAGTAGCTCCAGCTGGCTACCAATCCACTCCGCTGTTTCCTAGAAGCTGCTACCTATGCGGACCTGACTAGTCCACAGCTGCTCTACGAAGGGCCACCTGCTGACCGAGTCCCTGGCCTGCTCTGTGCCTGGGCTCCTCAGAGAAGGCGGGTTAGGAGATCGCGTGTGGTATGGTATCATATCTCCACACCCTGTCTCCTTGTAGCTCAGTATGTGGGCTCCAGGGCCCTCAGTTTGGGGGTTCAGACCAGAAGGGAGAGGCAGGACCAGGGTGAGGCTGTGCCCACAATCTGGAGGCAGATGTGAGTTCAGGGCACAGGTAGTACTTGAGGGCCTGGGTACAGGGGGAAGCGGAGGCCGGCCTCAGGGTGCCTCAGAAGCTGCAGCCTGATTCTGACTTGCGTGTGGTTCTGGTTTGGTTGGCAAGGTGGCTTAACAGGTAAAAGGCTTGTCACAGAAGCCTACCAGCCTGAGTTCAACCCCCAAACCCAAATGTCTCAGTTGGACTGACTATTGCTGCCGAAACACCGTGACCAAAAACAATGTGGGCAGGTAGCGGTTGATTCAGCCTCCACTCCTACACCGTCCTCAAAAGACGTCAGGACAGGAACTCAGACAGGGCAGGGACCTGGAGGCTGGAACTGAAGCAGGGACCACGGAGGGGTTCTGCTTGCCGACCTGCTCCCATGGCTTGCTCAGCCAGCTTTCTCGAGGAGTCCAGGGGCGGCGCCACGCACAATGGCTGGGTCCTCTCCTGTCAATCACTAATTAGGGAAATGCCCTGCAGACTGCCTACAGCTGATCTTGTGGAGGAGTTGTCTTAGCTGGGGCTCCCGCCTCTCCAGTGACTCTAGTTTACGTCAGTTGATGTAAACTAGCCAGCACAGCACGGAAAGGCGGGAGAACCTTCACATGCACACTGTTACACTCACGCGTGTGCACGCACACACACACACATTTACGGGGAGGAGGGGTGTTAAACCACAGCTGTGGGCTGGGCACGGGGCTTGTGATTAGCGTTCGGAAAGGCGGCTGGCAGGACGAGCCGTATGGAGGAGCTCTGGTTTCAGTTAAGAAATCCAGCATCAGAGAAGAGCGCAGGGAGTGAGGGACCAGGGAAAACCCCATCAGCGTTGTGCCTCCGCATCCATGCTTGTATGTGCAACCACACTTGCATGTACATGTGTGTGAACACGTTTACAAGCAACCATACCACAGACACAGACACATGCACAGAGAAAAATAAAAGAATAAGCTACAGTTTTGGGTCATAGTGCGACTCTTACACCCTGGGTCCCCAAGGCTAATTCACTGCCCTGAACATCTGTGGCCTTCCTGACTCCAGCTCCTCAGTTCTGAGGAGAGAAGCTCTCACCTACCGTATTCCCCTCAGCTAGTCTGCTTTTGCTTTAGGCTTTGAAGCCCGGTTCATAAGTGTGCACACATTTGTACAGCTGTGAGCACCGTCTCTGGCTCCCTGGAAGTCTCATTCCCTGTGGCCAGCTCTCTGTGTTTCGTGTTCGTGTGGTGCCCGCCATTCTGGGACTTGTAGTTAAGCATCGGGCAAAGGCAGCCGTAGTTGGTCCAGCGTGCTCTCCTCCTTTTTGTCTTGCTTTTCACCTGCCCGTTTTGTTGTTTGTCTTCTGGGGCAGCTCTCACAGTGTGGCCAGACTGTCCTGGAGTTTTCCTTCCAGGTGGTGGTGCTACATGCCTTTCTTTAATGCTGGCACTCAATTCCCACGAGCAGAGCCAGCGTGCCCTTCGCCCCTGCTGCGGATCTGCTGCTTCTGGACAGCCAGAGTGGACAGGCTCCTGTCTAGGGACCGTCAGCCTAGAGGTGGTGTTCCTGCCACGAGACAGAGCCCACTGCGGGGCCGAGTGTGAGTGGATCAGAGGCCCAAGGACTGGATGCCAGGGTCTTGCCAGGCCTAAGAATTCAGAAGCCAACTACCTGGCAGCACACGCCGCTTGGCCTCTGAGGCTGCACCTGTCGGCACCTACCCTACCAAAGCCACTATACCAGACCCTTCTGAAAAGGTGCCCTGAAATCACCCCCAACTTCTCAGTAGGGAAACTGAGGCATGGAACAGCTGAGAGTCTGAGTAGACCCCACAGTCAGCTGACTTTTAAAACATTGATCTTGCCGGGCGGTGGTGGCGCAGGCCTTTAATCCCAGCACTTGGGAGGCAGAGGCAGGCGGGTCTCTGTGAGTTCGAGGCCAGCCTGGTCTACAAGAGCTAGTTTTAGGACAGGCTTCAAAGTCTCAGAAAAACCCTATCTCAAAAAACTGGTGGTTTTGCCTGCCTGTGTGGCTGTATGGAGGTGTTGAACCCCTTAGAACTAGAGCTACAGACAGCTGTGAGCTGCTAGAATTGAACCCAGGTCCTCTGGAAGAGCAGCCAGTGCTCCTAACCATTGAGCCATCTCCCCAGCCCCAGCTGCCTTTATTTTAAACTTTGCTAATTGAGATAATGGCATTTACTGGGCCAGGCAGGCAGGGGTGGGCCACAGCTGGGTAGAGGCACTCTGGGGACTTTTTGCTCATGGCCACTTCATATGCCCCAAGTAGGTCCCTAGCAGCCCCTTAGGTTTGTGGCCAGCAGCTGGGCATGAAGGCATTGCAAGATAAGCCAGATCTCGGCAGCCATGGAGATTCCCAGGCCTGCAAAGCCAGCTCCCCCCTGCTCAGAAACCAGGCTAGGGAAAGCCTGCACCATTCCGTATCCCTGAGATTCTTTCTCCTGTCCATTAGCTGCTGTGAGACTCCATCCAGGCAAGGTCTTCACCCTGACGCTGCTTGGCTTACCCCCTCCAGACCATTAGGTCAGTAGTAAGGGGCAGGCATGGCAGCTGCCTGGGCAGACCCTGGGCTCTGCCACCATGGTTACCTGATCTCATTCCACCCAATGAAACACCCTTGTCCCTGTCCAGGGTCTAAAAGGTCTTTTGGGTGATGCTCTCCAGAGGCCTGGAATGTCTGCATATACTCAGGGCACTTGAAGTAACTGAAGGACGCTGTAGGCTCTGGTCACCTGGCGCCAACCTCCTACCCGCTACAGGGCAGCCTAGTGGGTGGCACTGGACCTGGGGCCAAGGATAGGGACCCTCCCCATTGGGCAGGGTCAAGTTGAGGCATGGGACTATGGTATCTCATGTCTGAGGATGTGCCCACGGCTAAAACCATCTTCATCGGGGTGAGCAGTCCCTGTCTGCCCTTCCCTGATGGGGCAATAACAGGTGAGCAGCCATCTCCAGTCTCCTGATATGGCCCTAGGATGGGGTCCTACTTCCTAACCCTGGGCGTGAGCGTCCCAACTGCTGTGTGGCCTGGGGAAGGGGTGAGATGGTAGGTGACCAACAGACCTGAAATTGGTTGGGGGCATGGGGGGCGGGTTAGTACACAGCTCCAAGGGTCAAATCCTCCCTTGAGAGTTAAGGGCATGTGGTCAGTGAGGACTCTCAAATGTCAGAGGTCTCTTCTGCAGGCAGGAATGCCTGTCTGCCATGAGACATGTCCCTTGTACGGAGGTAACTAGACCAGGAATTAAATGTCCTGTCACTGGAGTGCCTGGTGCTCCTGGGCTGTGTCGGTTCTCTGCCCACTTCCCATTGGACTGCTGCCCGGGTGCCCCTTCTCCCATGGTGCTGGAAATGGGGTCCAGGACCTGGGGTCCAGCTTTCACTGGCTCCCCACCTGCAAATAGCCCCAGATCCTTCCCAGATCCCCATGCCTCTCTCTGTACCTAGGAAGCCCCTCCTTTTCCTTCTGTCCCCCGTCAGCTGGCACCCTCAGAGCTGGCTGGTTCCAGAGCCTGCCAGTCACCCCACAAGTCCTCAGCAGCAATTCCATGAGAATCCCAGGCTATACAGAGATTAGTTCAGTGTGTCCTGTATGTCCGAGGCACACTCTCTCCCCTGGCCATCTTCTGGATCACTTCACCCTGCACGGAGCCTGGCACCTGTTGGTGGTCACTCTGAGCTGACGGGGCTGTGTCCTCGGAGGAGCATGGCTCATGGGTGACTACCGAGCTGTGGTATAAGGGTTCCGTAGTTACTAAAGAAGGACGCCTATGACCACAGCAGAGGACAAGGAATGTCCACCTAAGCCTCAGCGACACTCACAGCAGCCCCCAGGCAGCCTCCGTGGTCACTCTTGCAGGAAGGTAAGAAAACAAGTCCCATCTCGGGTGCCCGAGGAGACTGAGGCCCGGGCCTAGTCATGTTTAAGTGGTGAAGGGAGCCACCAAGAGCTGCAATGAAGACTTCAAAGACAGTTCAGAGCAGGGTAGGGGACATCACTTTGCCGAGAGTTGAGCAACTTCCCTGTCATAGCAGGGACACGAGGTTTAGGTGTCAGTGAGGCCGGAGTCACACGTAGCTAGGTGGTAGCTAGGTGGTACCCAAGGTGTGGTCCATCATCACTGTGGACGCGAGGTTTAGGTGTCAGTGAGGCCGGAGTCACATGTAGCTAGGTGGTACCCAAGGTGTGGTCCATCATCACTGTCTCAGTTCCAGGTTCTGCTGCAGAAGTCCCGACGCCTCTCCTGGCTGCCACAGGCTTCATCTCTTCCCTCTCCCAGAGGGAGATTCCTGGGGAATTCCAGTCCCCTGGGATTTCTTGTTTCATACTCTGACACCCAAAGGGAAGGACTCAGATGTCTCTTTAGAATATCAATGTCTTCACTATGATATTCTATCAATGCTAGGCTGGGTACAGTCCACTTACTTCCTCTTACGCTTCCTCCTCCTCCTTTCCTCCTCCTCCTCCTTCTCTTCTTTTTCTTCTTCCTCCTCCTCCTCCTCCTTCTTTTTTTGGTTTATCGAGACAGGGTTTCTCTGTGTAACAGTCCTAGCTGCCCTGGAACTCGCTCTGTAGACCAGGTTGGCCTCGAACTCATAGAGATCCACCTGCCTCTGCCTCCTGAGCGCTGGGGTTAGAGGCGTGACGAATCTTCCTTTTAGACCATGACGTTGAGCTCATTCACAGCGCTGTGTAGCCACCGCCAGCGCCCATCCTAGAGCCCTCTCCCTTTCCACATGAATAGTCTGTCCCTGTTGAATACCAGTACCTTCATCCTTCCCCTGGGACTTAGAAACCTGTTTAACTCTCTGTCTATGAACCTGACAATTCTGGGGACCCCCCCCCACACCTTAGGCAGAGGTGTGGCATTTTCCGCCCGTGGCTGGGATTTCATTTGTCATAATGCTGCAGTGAGTGTCAGAACTGTTCGAAAGATTTCAGCTGTGTTTATGCTGGTGCCTTTGGAAGCCAGGTGAGGGCATGGGACCCTCTGGAATTGGAGTTACAGGTGGCTGTGAATGACGGGATCGCCTGGTGCAGGCGCTGGGAACGTGGTCCTTTGGAAGAGCCTCAAATGTTCCCAACTACTGAGAGTTTTCTCTAGAACCAAACAATTCCATAATTGTTTTTTTTTTTTTTTTTGTGAGTTTGTCTTTTCCCTTTATGCCGAGCTGAGCACTGACCCAGGGTTTCGTGTTTGCTATGAAGAGAGCGAGACCCCCAACCCTCGGCATTGTTTCTAAGGCCAGGTGAGAGTCCGCTGCATGGATGACGTTGAGATTTTCTGCACCTGTTGGCTCTAGGAACAAGGCAGCCGGCATTTCCTGGAGCCCGTTTCTGTTACGAGATAAAGGAACTGCTGATGGTTTAGGGGTCCAAACTTTAGTGTCTGGAGAGGTTGGTGTTCTTTTCCACACTAGCCACACCAGTTCACATCTCGCCAGCAGTACACAAGAGCTCGGGTTGCCCGTGGCTTGCCCACACTGGCTATTTCCTGGGTGTGTTAGAATCTGCCTGGTGGGTACGAGGTGGGATTTTTGGTCACATTTGCTGTTCCCTCATGACCGATGGTGCTGGGTGACTTTGCTGTACTTCCAGGCATTTGTCTGCTTCCAGCATTTTCCAGTCTTTCTGGTTCCAGGCGATTCTAGTCCTTGCCCATTTTGTCTTCTGTTTTTTTTTTTTTAATTTAAAATATTTATTTTATGATTTTAATTTAGACCCTGACAATTCCATACATTTGTATAATGTATTTTGACCAGGATCATCCCCTCTGTTCTCTCTCTCTTACCCTCTTCTACTCTCCTACCCTTTCTTCCCAACATTCCCCTGGCCTTCTTGTATGTCTTTCTTTGTTTTGAGACAGGGTTTCTCTGTGTAGCCCTGGCTGTCCTGGAGCTCACGCTGTAGACCAGGCTGGCCTCGAACTCACAGAGATCCAACTGCCTCTGCCTCCTGCGTGCTGGGATTAAAGGTGTGCGGCACCAATGCCCAACCTTTTTACTTTATTTTATTTCAATCACCCATTGAGTTGAGTTTAAGTAGGATTGCTTGCGTAGCTGAGTATAGGCATGGGGCTATTTAGTGGAGATTGAAACCAAGTCACCCTACATCATATAGCCACCCAAGAAGCAAGAGGTAACAAATCATGAGCCTCATGGTAAAGTATAAAATAATAGAAATGGGTTAATTTAAGATGTAAGAGTTAGTTAATAAGAAGCCTGAGCTAATAGGCCAAAGAATATGTAATTAAGCCTCAGAGCAACTGGGTGGTGGTGGTGCACTTCTTTAATCCCAGCATTTGGAAGGCAGAGGCAGGCGGATCTCTGTGAGTTCAAGACCAGCTCTTTCTTTTATTTATTCTTGTTCACAGGAACAGGGTTTTGCTATGTAGCCCTGGGTAGTCTAGAACTCTCTGTAGAATAGGCTCGCCTTGAATTTGCACAAGCCCTCAGCCTCTCTCTGTCTTCTCAGTGCTCTCCAACAACTAGGCTGATGTCTTCAGGAAAACAAAAGTCAAAGAAACAAGTGTCCCCAGGGGAAGATGTAGGAGCAGCACCTGGCCTGGCCAAAGATGTCAGGAAGGAAATGATCTCAGGGAGGGGAGGCAAGAGGCAGGCACCAGGCAGCCCTTCAAGGGTCCTAAAGCTAGCCTTGCCCTCAGCTAACAGATGGCCTCTCTCATAGCCTCTCTCTCTCTCTCTCCCCCTCTCTCTCTGTGTTTTTTCAAGATAGGGTTTCTCTTCACAGCTCTGGCTGTCCTGGAACTCACTTTGTAAACCAGGCTGGCCTCGAACTCAGAGCTCCACCTGCCTCTGCATCCCAAGTACTGGGATTAGAGGCGTGTGCCACCATGCCCAGCCCTGCTGGCCTGACTCTTACGGGTCTCTAGTGTCATTATTGCTGAAGCTGCTCCTTTGGTCACTGCTTGGCCTTGGCCCACAGGACCCACACCCACTTCACAGCTGTGGAAACACCAGACTGTCATTTCCCTGTCCCCCTGGGGAGCTATTAAGGAGCTCATACCGTACACGCTCTCTTCTGGAGCAGCCGACGCAGTCTGCCCCCCCGACACCAGTGTCCCCAGCAGCCTGCCCCCCAACACCAGTGTCCCCAGCAGCCTGCCCCCCGACACCAGTGTCCCCAGCAGTCTGCCCCCCGACACCGGTGTCCCCAGCAGTCTGCCCCCCAACACCAGTGTCCCCAGTAGCCTGCCCTACTGGAAGGGGAACAAGCTCTTTCCTAGGGAGCTGTCCTCTGGCTCCTGCCTAGCTCTGAGCTCTGAGCAAGGGCTTTAACCTTCCTGGAGAGGCTAAGGAGTCTTCGCACCTTTGGCAGGCTGTCCCTGACATCTGGTGTCTCTTTGGCCACGCCACCAGCTTCTTGGACACCAGCTTCTGTGATAGGTGAGGCTTTTTCCAGGACTGAGGGCCGTCTCTGAGAATGTTGGGACAAAGACAGTCCCCTCCCCGAAGACAGGGATAATATGAGTGCAATGGTCACTGTGCATCCTTCTTGTCCTCCTAGAGGCTATGCCCCATGGTGCCAGCATCAGCAATGGGCTGGGACCCCATGGTGTCAGCATCAGCAGTGGGCTGGGTATTATTCTTTTAAAGTGGGTGTGTGTGGAGACAAACACAGGACAGACAAAACACGCACGAAAAGAGGAGACACAGACGCGGCTCCCACGTGGGTGCGCTTTAATGGGGGGGGAAACACGATAAGGGACAGGTGTGCAAGACACACAAGGGTAAGGGGCAAGAGAGAGCGAGAACTCGTGGAAGCTCGCTTTTTAACGAGAAGCGCAAGGGTATCTGGGAGAAATGTCCTGCACCTGTGCTTGCCCACGCGCACGCACGCGCAGGTGTCTGTAATCCAGGAGGAATCTGGGAGCTGTAGTTTCCAAAAGGAACAACATTGGGGCCCCATGGTGTCAGCATCAGCAGTGGGCTGGGGTCATCTTGCGTTGTACATGTTGCAGTGCCTCAGTTTCTTTCTGTGCTCTCAGGAGGTTCACTCGTTGAGTCCACGATGTGCCTGGAGGTGCCCATGGTGGGGTGTGGACCTTCCAGGCATGGGATGTCCACTGTGTCCACTTTATCCAGCACACAGGTTTGTCTGCTCCCTCGGGGAGCCTAGCAACCACACAGAAATGCTAATGTGTTGGGGTTTAAATGTTCAGAGAGCAGCTGAGTGCCCAGAGAGCAGCTGAGTGGCCAAGCATCTGCATAGAAAGCAAAAGGCCCTGGGTTTTGATCCTAAGTACTTCTGTACAAATACACACTTACATGCACGTGCGTGCACACACACAGAGTGGGGGGGGATCAGCCTAAGGTACTCTCTAAATCCAATAACCTCAGAGGCAGAGGCTGGGGTCACACTGAGACCTCCAGCCAAAGAAGGAACAGCTGAATTCCAGGAGAACAAAGACCCTGGCCAGAAGCCCTTGGAAAGAGTGTGGTCCTCCTGACACCTCAATTTGAGACTTGGAAAGATGAGTCCTGTGGCCCCAGGCCACCATTGTGTCCTTTCTCTCTGGCAGCCCCAGGACACTTTTGGGACACCCTCTTCCCCATGCTCCTTCTCCATGCCTTCTTTTCCCCATCCATGCCTCCCCCCTGAGCACGGTGGTCTCAGTTGGCCTCAGGGGACCCTGGTGGAGCATCCCAGGGCAGGGGGAAGGCAGGATGCAGGACGGTTTGGATCCTATACTAAGAAAGGACTTCTTTCCACTGGGATGGGACCGTGGGGCCTAGAAGGTCTGGAAAGGTGACCGAGAACACTAGGCCTCCCATGTTCTGTCTTTAGCACGTGCCTTCTGCTCAGAATGGCCAGGATGAAGGTGCAGTGGATTCTTGTTGGTGGCCGTGGTCTCAGGCTCTGGGGGCTCAGCTGTCTCTCTGTTCTTGCAGTTACTAAAAATTGGAATATTTCACTTGTCTTGTTTATTTTTTTATGTTCTTTAACATAAAAATGGCCTCCTAGAATACTGCATTGGGACATAATCACTCTATTCCTACGTTCCTACCAACTTTACTAAGATGTCAAAACCTGAGACTCACTGCCACTATACTGGCACTGCCTGTGATCCAACACTTCTAGAAGTAAGGGCACAAGGATCAAAAGTTCAAGGTCAAGCCAGGCTGTGGTGGTGGTGGTGATGGTGGTGGAGGAGGTGGTGGCGCACACCTTTAATCCAGCATTCTGGAGGCAGAAGCAGCTGGATCTCTGAGTAGAGGCCAACCTGGTCTACAGAGAGTTCCAGGACAGTCAGGGATACACAGAGAAACCTATCTCTCTCTATCTA
>NW_026067918.1:12685762-12706550 GCF_014885135.2 Alexandromys fortis | reverse complement strand
ACATATATAATATTTTATACACATACACACACATATATATATAAAATAAAAAAACAAGGTTAACATTGACTACATAGCTTGCTTGGGTCCAGGCTGGGCTCCCCAACACCCTGTTTCAAAAATACACGAAGAACACTTTGTCGAACACTTTGTCATTTTGTCTTTCCAGACTGGGTCTCTCTGTGTAGCCCTAGCAGTCCTGGGCCTCACTCTCCCCTCGAACTTCCCTCCCTCTGCCTCGTGAATGCTGGGATTGACAGTGTGCGTCACCACCGCTCAGCTTGAATGCTTGTATTTAAAGTCTGTAATTCAGGGACGGCAAGATGACTCAGTGGGTAAAGGCATTTGCCTCCAGTCCTGCTGACCTGAGTTTGATCCCAGAAACCCACAGAAGAAAGGAGAGAAGTGACTCCCAAAAGCCGTTCTCTGACCTGTACGCGTGCACCATGACAGGCATACCCGTGTGTACACACACAATAAATAAATGGAGTATCTTTTTAAAGTTGACGATTCGGTGGGGCTTTGTCGTTGCCTCCACCTTTGGTTGGGTCGTGCTGGTCGGTGGGTTCGTTGGGCTTGTAGCTGCCATTTTTACCCAAGTCCAGCACCTTTGTCCTCAGCTCCACAAGGAGCCTCGTGGTCACCCCGCACTTCCCCTCTCTGGGGATTCCGGCAATCCCCGCCTGCAGCTGGTCTCTGTGGACCAGGCTGCTCCGGACATTTGTTCCTGTAAACAGAACCACAGCCCTGTGACCTTCTGACTGGCCTCCTCACCGAGCAGCCTGTTTTTGTGGCTCATCCCCATCGAGACAGCACACGTCAGCGTTTCAAGTCTGACTGGACAGTGTGATGTAACTGCATGGACATAACTGCTAGGTTTTGGGGTCCCCACCCCAATTTTTCTCTGAGGTGGGGGCCTCATTACCTCACCCTCTTCTAGGTCTAACCTCACCCTCTCGCTGAAGGCTCCTAGCCTGCTCATCCCCCTCTTTCTCAGCCCAGCCTTCTTCTCCAGAGCCTCCTCCTCTCTGCTTTCATTCCTAGATGGGCCTGCCACCTCTCCCATAAGCCTGGCCCCTGCCAGGCCACGCTCTTGAGGTCAGCTGCTTCTAGGGTCCGCATCCCCCCTTGATTGGGGGCGGAACTACAGAATGTCCTCTGACATCAGAGTATACACACTGAAGCATGTGGGAACTCCACGGCAACCCTGGCCAAGGAACAGGGAAGAGCCACACAGCAAGGTCCTCTTACCTAGAGGTGCTTGCTGCCCGGCCCCCCAACCTGGGATGAAGCTAGTTCATGAACCGATGATCATTGGCGACTCCAAGAATACCGGGGCTGCCTCAACCACTTTTCCATGGGATTCCAAGAGGACCACAAACTCAGCCATAAACTCAAGGCTAACCCCAAAGCCTGCTGGCCCTCCAGCTGAGCTGTGTTGCTTCACTACGGCTGACAACATGGGCAGAGATGACTACCCCAAATTTCACAAGCGTCATGTTGGAAAAAGCAGGGTGGACCCTGATCTCTCTGACTCTGCTGACCCTAACCATTCTGCTGCTCGGGTCGCTGCGGACCCTCTGCTCAAACACTCCACTCTCTCAGGTTTCCAGATAGCATAATCCCCTTGCTCTCCAACTGTTGACCCCAAGGGTCTCTGTAACTGGCCCGAGAATGAATGAATGAGTGACCGTATGACTGTCCAGGACCCCAGAGCTGCAGGTGGCAGCCCCTCTTCGTGCCTCCGCCTACTCGCTGCAAGGCCCGCAGCTGCGTCGCAACGCTGCAAGATGGCGCTGCGGCGGGAGGAGGAGGGGCGCAGGGCACAGCAGCGTCCGTGCCCGGCGCCGCCGCCCGCTCCAAGCGCCCTGGCCGATCTGTGCGGGAGGGGGCGGCCGTTCGTCGCAGCGTGGCACAGCCGCAGGCGGTTAGTACAAAAACAGCTTCCCCCGCCTCCACCAGCGCAAGCGCCCCCCGACAAGCCACCCCCCTCAAACCTGCGAGTGACCCGGTGTCCCCAAGCTCCTGGGTGCCCCCATCTATCTCCGTGCACCCTCCGCTACTCAGCAGGACCCCGGCTCCGCACCTCCATTCCACTCCTGTCCATAACCTCCTCCATGACTCTTGGCCTCTGTGACAATCCCCACGACCTCAGTGACCTCTTGAGACGCCCACAGCGTCCATGCCTGGCAGGCTTCCAGTCTCCCCCTCATCCAGGGCTGGATCTCCATCTCGGGCTCCTGAGACCTCCGACCTCCGACCTTCATGCTTCCCGCCTCTGCCGCAGTTCCCTGCTCCAACCCCCCACCCACTTCCGTGCCGACCCCTTCGGGTCCCCACAGCTTCGGTGCCCCCCCCACTCCCTGCATTTCAGCACCTCAGTGTTCCTCCCCTCTCTGTGCCCTCGTCTCCATCCCGGTAGCCCAGGCCTCCAAACCCCTTCCCTCCGCCCACACCCTTCGTCTGCTGGGACCTGCGAGTCCCTTCTGTGCTTGCGTCTCCACTCTGGGCTCCACAGATCCCGCAGCATCAACCTCGGCCCCCTCTCCCTATCCTACATCCTTTAGTGTCCCACAACCTGGATGCCCCTCTTTCTGCCTCTCCGCTCTCGTTCTCCCCAGTCCCTGTGCTCCCAGCCTACATCCCTCTCTATAGCCCCATCATCTGTGCATTCCTAACCCCTCAGCCTTCATTCTGCCTACCCCTTGGTCCGGGCTTCCGTGCCCCCTCCCATCACTTAGTGTCCCACGACCCACGCTCCTCCCCTGCCTCTGTTCCCCACTCCTTGTCCCCAGCCTCTGTGCCCTCAATCTGCATCCCCCTCATCCCATAGCCCCCTGCCTCTGAGACCCCTCTCCTTTTCCCATTGTCCACGACCTGCGTGCCCCTTCCCTGCTTTGTCCCGGCTCCGTACCCCCAGAACCCTCGTACGCCCTCCTCCATCCCCCCTTCTACTCCTCCCCCCCCCACCTCGCGCGCGCTCCCGCGTGTTTTCGGACTGCACCAGCCGGAGCCCCGCGGCGCCGCGGCGGCGGGCGGAGGCGCCTCGTCTGTCGCCGCCCCCACTGGTGCCCGCGCTGCGGCGGTGGCTGGGGGCGCTAGGAGCGGGGGGGGGGGCAGTGCGCTCCGCACCTGCGGAGGCCGCTGGGCGATGATGATGATGTCGGGACGCTGGCCCAGGCCGCGGGCGTTCTGAGCCTGAGCGCAACGCCGGCCCCGGGGATGCCCATCGCGCTGCTGGCCCTGGCCATGTCGTCGTCCTTCTTCAATCCCAGCTTCGCCTTCAGCTCCCACTTCGACCCGGGTGAGTCCGCGCGGCGCCCTCGGAGGCGGCCTTGCGGCTGCAGCTGCCCCCCCACCTGTCTTCCCACTTCCGACATGATGCTGCTGGAGCCGCGGTTTCCCATTTTGCCTGGAAATTAACCCTTTCTCTGCCCTGAGTCCCCGCAGAAGAACAGGGACCGGCGAGGACCCACTACAGGTCTCCGGAGGTGGGCAGGCCTTGGGGCCAGACCCTCTGCACAGCCGGCCCCTTCAGCTCTGGCTGGCAGCATCAGCCCCTGTCTCTTTGGATGCCTCCCTGGCGCAGGTAACTGGGACAAGAGGGCCTGTGTTGGCCCCAGGTGTCCCGGAGAGAGGTTGCCAGGACTCAGGGCCCTGGGGAGGTGAGGGGTGTTCTGCAAGGCAGGATAGGAACCCAGGCCCAGTGTGGGAGCTTGCTGGTCCATGTTTTGGTGTGGAAGGCCCCTTCCCAAACCTGCCGCTGGTTTCTGCAAATTTCTGTCCAGCCAGTCCCCCACCCCCACCCCAGCAGCTTGTGGTGGGTGTACGTGGGGTCAATGAAGACCCCTAACATGAGCCCACCTGAGATCCCCCTCTGGAGAGGTGGTACCGACCAGCTGGCCGCACAGGACCTGGGGGTGGGCCTCTTGCTCCACCTGGCTTGTGGACACAGGGATAATGTGTTTACCACGGCTGCCCGAGCAGGATGGACAGCTGTGGAGGGCAGAGGGGGCTGTGGCAGCTGTCTCTAACACAGATTCTGTTTGCTTGTCCTGAGTGGGAGGGTAACGAGTCCCACCCACATGTCCCCCGGGCTTTGGCTTGGGCTGCACAGCCCAAACAAAGCCCAGCTCACACGTGATGGCTCTCCTGGGTCTCCCTCCTGGAGTGGGGCCAGTGTGTGCTGTGATGCACCGAGTCCCCCGGGGCAGGACTCCATCTGAAGGCATTTGCTCCTAGGGAGGGGGGCTGATGGGCGCTGCCTACTGGGCTTAGTTAGGGCTGTCATGTCCCTTGCTCAGAAGTGACTTCCTGGCTGACCCAAGGGGCTTGAAGGTCACCATTTACTGTCCAACCAAAGGCACAGAACCTAGCTAGCAGCAGTGATTGTGACCCACTGAAGCTACGGCAGGAGTGGAGGTGGCCTTGAGCAGGAGCTTCAGGCCCAGACCCGCTTTAGGGACAGCTATCCCCAGCATCAGGGCTCCAGGATGTCCCCCATGGCAAGCCTTACCCAGCACTTGGTCCTTCCAGACTCCAGACAGGTGGCCCTGGAGCTGTTTGGATAGGGGTGGGGCCTAGGCTGCTCACAGGAGGGAGGGAGGAAGCCCTGCATCCTCCCATCTGCCCGGACTCGCCCTGGTGGCTTGTCACCCCTTCCTCCTCCGGGGTACCCAGGACAGAAGCGCCCCTCCCCCACCTCGGAGCGCCAGCAGGACTGCAGGCAGCTCTTGCGCTCTTGCGCAGTTGATCTGTGTAATTACAGTGTGTTGGTGTAATGATCTAGCGGGACGTGAGAGCTGTGTGCCCGTGGGCATGGTGCCCTTGCTGCCCCTAGGGCTTGGATGGTGGCGATGGGGGACTTAGTGGGGAGCAAGACCAGACCTGGGTGCTGGAGGGAAAGACTGTGCTCACGAGCCACTCTCTGCCATCAGAGTCCCTGTGTCTGTCTGCTTCTCTGGGCTTCTGCTTCCCTTTTTGGAAGATGGGATGGTGATGCCTATGGCTGGGTCTGGGTTGGAGGAGGAACCTGGTGAGCCATTTGTGGGGGTGAGGAGGTATGGGCACAATTGGTGCCTGAAGGCCCTGTACCCGCAGAAGCTGAGTAGGGAGAGATAGATGGTCTAGCTGATGTTGTCGAAGTTAGAGCCACCAAAGCTCAAAGGAAGGCTCATGTTTGTGTGGTTGAAGAGTGTGTTTGTGGGTTGTCCAGTGCTCCCCGACAGTCCTCTAAGGAACCCTTGCACCTATGGCCAGGTCTGCAAGCATCGTAGAACTGGCAGGCAAGCTTGAAGTGGTGGCTCTTAGCATGCTGGGCCCCTCGCCACCCTGGACAGGACAGGTTGCTGGGGCCGAACATAATCGTGGGGTGTCATGGTCGGACAAGCGCCCAGACGGGCCTGCTGTGAAGTCTGACTCTGTGCCCCATTCCCTGTCACCCAGGATGTGGGTGACCATGAAGGATTTCTTTGTTAGACCCTACCCAGTGGCCTCTTGGCTATGTGCTCTTCGGCCATTCCTTAAGTCTCTCTGAGACTGCTCTCCAGGCAGACAGAGCATGATAGTCAAGGAAAAGGGGCGACAGGGGGTCATGGAGGACAAGAGCAGCTGGAAGGGGTAGGAGCTGATGACCTCGAGTGAATGGCAGTCAGCTCGCACTGAGGCAGGGGACTGACCTTGTTTCTCACTCTCCTCCTCAGTGTGCCTTGTGCAGCTAAGGGAGCTAATATAGGCCAGGGATGTTTGCTGGGGCCTGGTACCGTCGCTAGTGTCGCTAGTGGCCAGGGCCCTTAGCGGTGGTGTAGGGACTCCAGTGAGGTACTTCCCTTGGAAGAACCTGCACTCCCACGATACTTTGGGACTGCCCCCCCACGCCAGGGCTGGGGGAGCCCTAGCGCCCCCCCCCCACCATTTGCTCACTCCCTGATGTCTGACCCTCTCTGGTCCTTAGTTTGCTTATCTGTAAGGTGGTCCACGTGGTGCTGTGGAGTACTAGGCACCGGGCAAGGCTGGTCAGGGTGGCCTCTGCCGGCTTCCTGTCTGAGGCAGGGGGTATGGAGCTGGCAGCCACCCTGGCAGCTTGCAGAAGCGCAGAGAAGGCATGGCTGTCCCACTCCGCTGTCTGCCATTGCCCGCTTACCCTGCACAGTGCCCGCTGCTCGCTGTCTCCAGCCCCTCAGCCTACATCCTGGTCCCTGCTCAAGTCTTCACCCCACGGTGGGCTCCGAATGAAGACTCTGGCTGCGCCCTTCTGGGACGTTGTTTCCTAGGTGTCCACATGGGACAGGGTATGGGACTGGCATCCCTGGGCTCATAGTGACTGTGGCAGAAGACCTGGATCTGAGTGGCACGTGGATGGGTGTACTTGGGACTTGCGACAAAGGCGGCCCTGAAAACGAGCCAGGAGGTCCCCAGAAGCACTAGTCCCTGGCTCACAGATGGACTTAGAATATGGAAAGTTGTGACTCACTGAGTGACAAACCCGATCCGTCACCGGACCTGGTTGAAGGCACCAACTAGCCAGGCCTTCATAGGAGCTGAATGCAGGGTCCAGGGTGCTGCCTCTGGCTTGTCACCCTGCCTGTGGGCCCCGTGACAGGAAGCTATGGGCCTAGATTTAAGGCCGACCCCTACCTCAATATGACCTCTTCTTGATGAGCCATTAAAGCTTGTAGGTTAGGGGTGACCGGTCTGAGAGGTGGCGTGCTGGCTATATACAGGCGGCTTCTCTGGGAGCAGTTCAGCGAAACCACCAGAGGGCGGTCACAGAACCCTGGGGCAGGGGCAGGAGACATGTGGGGTTTCTGCTGCTCTCCCCAACATTCCCTGGTATGCAGGCTCCTGTACATGTGTGGCACACGCAGACATGGATACAAACATACCTGCAACACGCACCTCCCACATGGCGAATGAGACAGGCATAGTCGGACTGGCAGGACCTAGTTATGTCCATGTCCAAGTGTGTACCTGCACACATGTACCTTGTGTGCACATACAGTGTGTAGGCACCTCTGTGGGGGACTCTTGTGGGTGTGAGCTCCCTTCTCCCTTGTCCTGATCTGCAGGACACAGGGTTCTTTGCCTGAGCTCCACTGTCCCGTCTCAAGGGTTCTACAAGTGCGTGCTCACTTGAGAGGTGTCACCGGGACTATGACCCCCCCGAACCTCAGAATGGGGTGAGCCCTAAATCCAGTGGCAGATATCCTGCTAAGAGGACACAGAAATGAGGGGTTTGGGGAGAGGTACTGGAGTCAAGCAAAAGCACTACAAGCAGAGGGCTGCCGACCCCAAGCTGGAAGAACCAGCAAGGCCTGCCACTGCCAGACTTGTTCGGGGCCAGGAAAGAACCATTCCCACAGAAGCCACCAGTTTGGGGTCTTTACCCAGGCAGCCAAAGAATTTAGGTATAGTACCCCTCAGGCCCAGGGACCAAGGAGGAGCTGGCAAACCCTCAGTCGGCCACGCATCTGCGTATACGTGGTGGGTCCTGGTGGCTAACATTCTTGATGTCTCTGGCACCTGTCCTGGACTCATGGAGTACTTCTTGAGGGTAGGCTGTGCCCAGTGCTCTGCCAGGCCCTCCTCCCAGGACTATGGCCACCTGCCTTTCTTTCATGGCTATTGGGACAGGGACGGACTAGAATCGACTGGACGGAAGCCCAAGGCAGACCATGAGGGGACCCGCTCTTATTGTTCAAAAGACAGTAGTTCTGATGTCTGTTCCCAGGTAGGCTGAAGGCTATGTCTATGGTGGGGAGACCCCTGTGTCACCCCATATTCTTGTCGTGTGATAATCTGGGTCATAGTGCCTGTTGGGACTCTGATTTCAGGTCCCCGTAGTCTGGGTCTTGCCTGCCTGTCACAGAGGAACTAGTGGCAATGGGACCAGTGGCTGTGGCCTTCCCCACCCCCAGCTCAGGAAGCCAGCAGAGGAAATGAGGGCAGTGGCCGAGGCCGGAGCCAGTTCCCAGGCTGACTGTCTGGGTGGATGGCTGCCTGAGGACTGTCGCAGGAGGCTAAGTCACGTGGCACCCCCTGCCTACTTCCGTCAGGGCCAGAGCCAGAGCTAGGGTCAGGGGCTGGGACTTGAGTGGGGTGGGGTTTGGAGTTCTCAAGAAGGCCACTATGGGCGGAGCAAAGCTGGGACCTCACAGGAGCAGCACAGCAGCCGGTATGTGGGGGCTCCGGAGGGCTCTGGCTACTCTCCCTGTCGGACTGGGGGTGGAGGGAGGACACGTAGTTCATCAGAACTCAGGTCCAGCAAGGACCCTACCAGAAGTCCTGAGCAGTCCCCAGAGTGGGCAAGGCCTCTGTAGTCGGTGGGCTGGGCAGTCCGTGTCATCGGTCACAGGTAGATGAGATGAAGCAGGCACCTTTCGCAATGGGGATGGCCTTGCCTCTCTCTATACCGCCACCCCAAGGTTTGCATGAGCCACCCCCTTCTCTACGGGACAGAGTCCAGCATTGTTTATCCACCCAGGTCTCTGGGAAGGTCTCCTCTTGTCACTGGCCTACTGACTTGGGGACATGACTTGGTAGCCCTGACCAGCTGGTTTTGGGTCTCCTGTAGGGCTCACCTGCTTGCTTTGTGAGTCTGATGGGACGGGGAGCCAGGCTCCCAGGCTGGGCACTGAGGCTGAGCGTTGAGGTCTGTGGATATCTGTGGACGCTGCTGTCCTTTATCTTTGCAAGGCTGACATAGGGTCCATTGCTCACTGGGACTTCTGGCTTCCCATGTGTCTTATTTCCTAAGCTTCTCCTCCACTCTCTGTGGTCCTTAGGGGGGGACCCTAGGAATGGTGTGTGCCCATTGGGAACTCATCTCTGAGCTGCAATCTGGCCCTGAAATTGACAATAGCCAGGTGTGTTCCCTTTCCCCTGCACCCGGCCGATGATCCCGCAGCTCGTGCCTCGCTCCGAGCAGCGGCAAGGGTACCTGAGTGGGCTGACCTAGGCAGGAGGGCTTCGGTGGTTCTCAGCTGCAGCCAGAGTTCTTTGATTTGTCAACTGAAGCTATGGGGCTGTTCGTGGACACCATGTGCGGGATTTCCTTGAGTTCCCCACCTATTGCTAGATGGTGCACGCATGCTTAGGTGTTGATGAGGTTCTGTGGCTTTGGTCCAGCTGGACACAGCCACGAGGTCACACTCTAGGCCCTGGCAGCCCCCTCGGCCTGCCCCACGGAGCCACATTCTGGCTGCCCCAGACCTCTGCAGGACATCCACACCTTAGGAATAGAGCACCAGAGGCGGCTGCTCTGGAGGTTAGCGTTGGATTCTGTCCACTTTGGGCCATCTCTTGTGGCACTCCTGTGAGTATTCTGGAGAGACACCCCGCTTCCTTCATTCCCTCTTTCCCTTTCTCCCTCCCTTCTCCCCCCCCCACTAGCGTGTTCCACCTACGTCTGCTTGCCCCTCCCTCCCCTTTACTGTGATTTCATTTGCATACCGCACACTCATCTGTGAGAACACAGAATTCATGGCTTTTAGTATTTTTAGAGTTGTGCGGTCTTTACTATAGCTCATTTTGGACATTTTGTCTCCTTAGTAATCACCCAACACCCTGATGGTCATGACTCCCATTTCCTCTTACCACCGCCATTCCTGTCCATCTCGTGACAGCATAGTCCCACGTCCTGTGTCGCCTGGCCTCCCTGGTCTGTTTCTGATGAGGACATACCACAGGAGCTGACCTTGACACTGTTCTGTGGCTCCCCCTACCCCTACAGAGGGTCTCACTAGGCACTGAGAGCCTCTCCGAGGCTGCCTGGCTACCCCGTGGCCCTGTGTGGATTCTACCTTGTGGCCCTGTGTGGAGTCTACCCCGTGGCCCTGTTTGTATTCTACACCATGGCTCTGTGTGGAGTCTACCCCGTGGTTCTGTGTGGGTTCCACAAAACCTTGGTTGCTTTGGGGATACATCTGTAGGTTTGGTTCGCCTTCCTCAGTTGTGTGCGTGGTGACAGCTGCTGGCCTGTCCACTTCCTTGTCGTCCTGACCTGTCTACTTCCTTGTCATCCTGACCTGTCCACTTTCTTGTCATCCTGACCTGTCTACTTCCTTGTCATCCTGACCTGTCTACTTCCTTGTCATCCTGACCTGTCCACTTTCTTGTCATCCTGACCTGTCCACTTTCTTGTCTTCCTGACCTGTCTACTTCCTTGTCATCCTGACCTGTCTGACGGCTGCAGTGCAGTGTAAGGCAGGGTGGGCACCTCTGGCCAGCCTGATGGCCACGGTGGGAGTGTTTGCTCCGGACACTGGCACACTTACCCTCTTTGTTCTAGGGAGCCTCACTGACCACTCAACTAATCATTTCCTGGGCACCGGTGGGTATCGGTCATTGTCTATCCTGAAGCTGCATTCACTAAGCTGAGGGGCACTTCTTGGTTCATGAGGGCGGATAACAGGAAGAGATGACCCGCTACTGCCCTTAGCCCGTCCTGCCCACACAGGCCTTCTCCTGCCCCTCCTGCTGGCATGGAGCTGCCTCATTCTCTACCCAGTGCCTCCTGTTATCGAGGGTGGTGCTGTGGCCGCTGCTCAGGAGCTGAAACTGCCGTCCGTGTCCATCTGGTTTTTTTTTTTTCTTACAAGTCCTGTCCAAACATAGCCAAAGCCAGTGTGTTCGGTGTGTTTTTCAGTCTAGCTGTGCTTGGCCAACCACGGCTTAGGTTGGGCATCTCACGTGTGAGAATTAGAGAGTTCCAAGATGACCAGTGGTGTGATCAGGCCAAGGGGTGTGTGTCAGAAAGCTGAAGTTGGCGTGTGTGGAACAGGGAACTGCTTGGGAATGGAGCTATGGGGACCTTGTATGTCTATGACCTTGCCCCTCCCACCAAGCCACCTGAGCTGGGTGGCTGTTGGGGATTTGGGATGTGGGGCACAGGGATATGCTGAAAACCGCTCCACCCTTGGACTTGCCTGGGGGTGGGCCCTGAGAAGCTAGAGAAAGGGGTGAGGGCTGGGAGGTCAGACTTGGCTTTGGCTTTGATATCTGTCAGTGGAGGTGACATCACCTGTGAGCGGCACACCATGGAACTTCTGTCTTTTCCCGGTCCTCTTGGTAGACTTGATTCCAAGGTGACCTCTGGAGGATCCGGGAAGGCAGACATTGGGGTCTTGAAGGAGATTGCTAGGTGGCCCTGTGGGGGTCCCCGCAATGAGTGGATGCTGTATCCAGTCCAAAAGTAGAGGGGGGGTGCTGACCCCAATGAGTGCTTTATGGAGACCTTTAGACGAGAATACATGTGAGTGTGTGTGTGTGTGTGTGTGTGAGCACTCACAGGGGATCCCTGTAAGGAGGTCTGTTGGGGGAGAGTGCTCATGTGAACACGTGTGCACACCTGTATGTCTGCGAGAGTGTGTGTGCATGTGGAGCACAGGTACTGTGTGCCTGTGTATGCATGAGGGAATGTAAGCGTGTTGTGTACATGTATGTGAGCACAAGTGCATGATGACCCAGGGATGGGGGCGGGTGAGGACGTGTGTAGCCGTTGGGTACACATGTGTATCTGTGTAAGCGCATATGTGTCCATGCATCTGACTGCAAGTGTGAGGATGGAGGAGTGAGTGCCCCCCAGAACCCTTCCACCCTCCCCATCCCGAACTGTTCTCTTGGGCTTCTATGTGCAGATGATCATATTAGTCCAAGTTCATATGGATGGCAGAGAGGGCGCCAACACGGGTCTTACAAATAACCTGCCCTCCTGGAGCTGATCCATGGTCTGGAAACAAAGAACCAGGTCAGGCGTTCATGTCGTCTATTTTCTTGTATCCACCTGCCAACCAGCTGTCCCTGTAGCCCAGCCAAGCTGTGTCTGCCTCCTGCAGCCCATCCTCACCAGACTGCTTGCTTGGAAGCCTGGCTGCGGGTCTGTCTGCAGAGGGGTGGTCCTCAAGACAGTGGGCTGTGGTCTAAGGATACTTTGTGCTTATTTGCACCTCATTTGGCAGAATACAGCAACTTTGTAGCCATTGGGCCAGTGTGCTGCTATTTGGTAGAGGTTGCACTGTAACTCAAGCTCCCCACCCAGCAGCCTTGCTCACTGCCCAGCATTCCGTGTGAGAGCCTGCACCTGCCTTGTGTGCTGGGGCTGAGAAGGCCAGGGAGGCACCAGGTGGACAATATTAAAAGTCTTTGACCTACCTGGCGGGGTTGGCACACACCTTTAATCCCAGCACTCAGGAGGCAGAGGCAGGCAAAATCTCTGTGAGTTCAAGGCCAGCCTGGTCTACAAGAGCTAGTTGCAGGACAGCCTCCAAAGCTACAGACAAACCCTGTTTGGAAAAAGCAACCAACCAACCAAACAAAAAGTCTTTGGCCTTTGATGGTACAGTCTTCTCTCACAGACCCCTCAAATACTATCTTACCTTCTGGGGGACTGCTACACATTGCTACATCTGCCTCAGTTACCCCCTATTGGTAGTCAGGGCAGAAGGAGAGCCTAGGAAAGGCCTATGATGCTGGGAAAACATTCTGGGCAGCTTTGCTCTGAGCCTGGGATGTCCTGTGGAGAGGTCCTGAGTCCTGGTGGCCATCAGGAGTGAGAACAAGGAGCCAAAGAGCTAATGCTGTAGGAGAACACAATGGTGCTGATGCTGCAGGGGGCACAGTGGGGCTGATGCTGTAGGGGACACATTGGTGCTGATGCTGCAGGGGGCACAGTGGTGCTGATGCTGTAGGGGACACAGTGGTGCTGATGCTGTAGGGGTCACAGTGGTTCTGATGCTGTAGGGTACACAGTGGTGCTGATGCTGTAGGGGACACAGTGGGTCTGATGCTGTAGGGTACACAGTGGTGCTGATGCTGTAGGGGACACAGTGGGTCTGATGCTGTAGGGTACACAGTGGTGCTGATGCTGCAGGGGACACAGTGGGGCTCACACTGTAGGCAACACAGTGGGGCTGATGCTGTAGGGGACACAGTGGGGCTGGACTGGTATCTGTGTCTCTACCTGAGCAGAAACTCTTCCCACCTGGGGGAAGGACTTCCTTCCTCCTCTCTCCTCTGCCTAGGACCCCTGACTTCTAATACATTCCAGCAGGCACAAGAAGGGGCTTCTGGGACATACACTGGGCCCTGGCCTTGGTCCTGGACACCTAGGATGTCTGCTGCCTGGGTCTTCTGGCTCAGTCTTGTGTCTGCTTTGGCTGCTGCTTTCTTCCTGTTTGAGGTTCCCTTTGCATCACAGTGGAGAGTGGGGTTGGGGTCTGCGTCCTCAGATGTCTGGGGCTCCCGGGTCTCACTCCAGGTGGAAGCAGGCTGGAGCCTAGCTTCACTGACAGTCAGGGATGTTGTGCCTTTGGAACCCCACAGTGGCACTGCCACAGACTCCAAGATCCTAGGTCAGGGGTGACTTTTGTTCCTCTAGGAAGGGAGTCCCCATAACAGCATCTGTGTAAGTGTGGCCTTTGTTCTGGGAGATTTGGGTGACTTTTTCTTTTTTATTGAGCTCTACATTTTTCTCTGCTTCCCTCCCTGCCTCTCCCTCCCTCCTTCAACCCTCCCCCAAGATCCCCATGCTCCCAGTTTACTCAGGAGATCTTGTCTTTTTCTACTTTCTACTTCCCGTGTAGATTAGATCTATGTAAGTCTCTCTTAGTGTCCTCATTGTTGTCTAAGTTCTCTGGGATTGTGGTTTGTAGTCTGGCTTTTTTTTTGCTTTATGTTTAAAAGCCACCTATGAGTGAGTACATGTGATAATTGTCTTTCTGTGTCTGGGTTACCTCACTTAAAATAATGTTTTCTAGCTCCATCCATTTTCCTGCAAAATTCAAGATGTCTTTTTTTTTCTGCTGTGTAGTACTCCATTGTGTAAATGTACCACATTTTCCTTATCCATTCTTTGGTCGAGGGGCATTTAGGTTGTTTCCAGGTTCTGGCTATGACAAACAAAGCTGCTATGAACATAGTTGAGCACATGTCCTTGTGGCACGATTGAGCATTCTTTGGATATATACCCAAAAGTGGTATTACTGGGTCTTGAGGAAGGTTGTTTCCTAATTTTCTGAGAAATTGTCACACTGACATCCAAAGGGGTTGTACCAGCTTGCATTCCCACCAGCAATGCAGAAGTGTTCCCTTTTCCCCACAACCTCTCCAGCATAAGTTGTCATCAGTGTTTTTGATCTTGGCCATTCTTCCAGGTGTACGATGGAATCTCAGAGTTGTTTTGATTTGCATTTCTTTGATGACTAAGGATGTTGAACATTTCCTTAAGTGTCTTTCAGCCATTTTAGACTCTTTTGTTGAGAGTTTTCTGTTTAGGTCTGTACTCCATTTTTTTTAAAATTTGATTATGTGATCTTTTGGTGTCCAATTTCTTGAGTTCTATGTATATTTTGGAGATCAGACCTCTGTCTGATGAGGAGTTAGTGAAGATCTTTTCCCATTCTATAGGCTGTTGTTTTGTCTTGTTGACCATGTCCTTTGCTTTACAGAGCTTTTCAGTTTCAGGAGGTCCCATTTATTAATTGTTTCTCTCAGGGTCTGTGCTGCTGGGATTATATTTAGGAAGTGGTTCCCTGTGCCAATGTGTTCAAGTGTACTTCCCACTTTCTTTTTATAAGGTTCAGTGTGGCTGGCTTTGTGTTGAGGTCTTTGATCTATTTGGACTTGAGTTTTGTACATGGTGATAGATATGGGTCTACTTGGTCTATTTTCATTCTTCTACATGTTGATATCCAGTTATGCCAGCACCACTTGTTAAATATGCTTTCTTTTTTCCATTTGATACTTTTTGCTTTTTTGTCAAAGATAAGGTGTTCGAAGATGTGTGGATTGATATCTGGGTCTTCTATTTGGTTCCATTGGTCCTCCTGTCTGTTCTTATGCCAATAGCAGGCTGTTTTCAGTACTGTAGCTCTGTAGTAGAGTTTGAAGTCAGGGATTGTGATGCCTCCAGAAGTTCTTTTATTATTCAGGATTGTTTGGGCTATCCTGGGTTTTTTACTTTTCCATATGAAGTTGAGTACCGTTCTTTTGAGGTCTGTGAAGAATTTTGCTGGGATTTTGGTGGTCATTGAGTTGAATCATCCTGCTTTTTATATCTTTGGTTGCGGCTACTTCAGTTAAGTGTTTTCAGTTATTGTGTTGCATATACATGTTCATGTTTATGTACACATGTATGTGTGCACACATGTGTATGGAAGCCAGAGATTGACATGAGGGGTCTTCCTCAATCGCTCAACAGTTAGTTTTGAGACGAGGTCTCACTGGACCTGACGCTCACCAATTTGGTTAGACTGGTTAGCCAGCAGACCCTCCTGTATCTGCCTTTCCAGTGTAGGGATTACAGGTGTCTTTTATTTTTTTTTAAAGAAAAAAAAGAAGAAAAGAAAGAAAGAAAAATCCAGCATCCTTTGCATGTGTGTGTGTTTTCCTTCTGTGATATTTAATTTCACATTCTATCTTCCTTGAGGAAGCTGGGCCAAGGTGTGGCTCAGTGGTTTGGCACTCAGTGAGCCTGCAGAGGCCCTGGGTTCGTCCCCAGAGCTGCTGAACACCTGTACACTGGCTCCAGTATTCCCTCTTTCCTGTGATCTGCGGAGATGTGCTGTCCAGTTCAGGTATAGGAGCTTCCACCGCCATTGTCCCACCACGTGCTGGCTTCTCTGCTTGAGCCTGATTGTGTCTGTTCCCTGTTAGAGCCCCTTGAAGCGTAGCCTGTGTCATGTGACAAGGCAAGCACCCTGTCTTACCCCTTGCTTCCTTCCTTTTTAAAGGGTATAGACTCCTGTGACTGGCCGCCTCTGCAGCCCACCTATGGGCACAGTGAGTGTGCGGGATGCTGACCCCCGTCCTCCAGTCCTCTGCAGCCCACAGACTGCAGCAGCGCTCCTTGGGGTCCCCCACGAGCCCTGAGGGTGACCTTGTGGACACCCTCTTGCCAGGAACCCCAACCCTTTGAGCTCCATCTCTCGCCTGCTACTCTACTTATCCACATGGGGCACTTAGAGGGATACTGTAGCTGTGGTCCAGGCCGAGTCTGTGTCTGGGGACCCTAGTTACTAAGGCCACACCAGGCAGAAAGGAGGGGAAGCCATGCACCATTGATGAGGGTCCTCATGTCACTTGAGGATGGTCCCATGCCCCTGGAAGGGATACTCCAGTCACTGAAGGAGAGTCTCGTGTCCCAGGAGGGGAGCCTGGTGTCCCTGGAGGGGGGCCTTGTGTCCCTGGAGGGGAGTCTCGTGTCCCAGGAGGGGAGCCTGTATTACTGAAGTGAAGCCTTGCATCAGCACAGATGGGAACCCCTATCACTGTGGGGAAGTTTCGTGTCCCTGAAGAAGACAGATCTCTGATTTTTGGAGAGTAGTCTTCTCTTAAGCACAGCGAGTTCCAAGTTACCGGGGCCAACTCCCTGTAATTCACCTTGTGTGGAGGGGTAGCCCCTTATCTCTGGATAGGTAACATGGATGTCATCAGACGCTTCCAAGGGACCCCAGAGCTCCAAGGTGCTCTCTTCTGTGGCGGCTCCCCGGCACCTGCTCTGGCATGAGGGGAGCGTGTGACTGGAGGGAGCGTACTTTGACCTCCCAGGCCTGGCTGGTGCCCACTCTAGGCTTGCCCTGCATAGGAAGGAGTGGTGCAAACTGGCCAGGCTAGAGGGCTCACATGGTACCGGAAGCTCACGGCTCTGCCTGATGACCAGGTTCTCCTGCAGACCCTGAAGGTCAAGGACCACGGAGGCGAGATTCCAATTTTGAAAGCCTTGGCTTTCCGCAGAGGCTACCAGGCCAGCCTCCTCTTCTTGGGTCCCTCCCTGATGAAGCCTAACGTGCAGGTGGCCCGCTACAGGCCTGCACGGAGTGGACTTGGATCTTCCACAGAGAATTCTCTGATGCAGAGAACACCCTTGGTGGATGTGGTCCTGGGAATAAACCAGGCAGAGATGCGGCAGGCTAGGTCACCTGTCTGGGGCACCTTGGACAAAGTGCCCAGAATGTATGCCCGCATCTGTGGGTGACCAAGTCTCCAGCTCTATGCTCTTGCTATCTTCATATCTGTGGGTGCTTACTCTGGGAGATCTCAGGGCGATCCGGCCGAGTTTAGACAGACCATACAAGGTAGTGGTGGTATCCAGGTCCCCAGCTCTAAGCATGTGGCCCGTGTGTGTCTGGCTAATCCTTCATGTGGTGCTGAGCAGACATGAGTCACAGGGCCCTGGAAAAGGGCACAACCCCTTGCCCTTGGGGCTCGGGGCTCAGGCCCCAAGCCAAGCCCCTCCCCCACCATCGGGGGCTGCACTGAAGAGGGGTTGGGGAGTGCCCATCCTCTCATCTGAACTTGTCCAGGACACAGGGGACTGATGTAAGCCTTGCTCTCAGGTAAGGCAACAGGGCTTTCCAGTATGGGGAAACTGGGGTAGAGGTCAGGCCCAGGTGACACCGAAGGTGACATGTTTTTATTGCTTACTCAGCAACCCTGGTAACAAAGGATCCTCCATCTGGAGAGGAGGCTGATCTAAGGGCCTCGTGGTGGGAGGTGGCAGTCCCGACCTATACTGGGCTCCGGCACCAACTTCTGTCCCACCTGCCCTTCTAGGCTGGCAGGACATGCTGGCTGGCGGACCCCGGGTAGAATGGCATTTGCTGGAGTGAGCTCATCCCATCCTGTAGAGGGCAGGTGGGTATTCATCTCCGCTCTGACCAGGAGCCTCTCTGTCATCTGTGAAAAGATGCGGAGACCAGTGGTCAAGCAGCCTTTTGCACACATTTCTTCAGGGGCTGGTCTCTGGAGTGGATGGAGGACACAACCACAGTGACCCAAGACCCTGAGACCACAGGCAGCTTCTTGGAGGCGCCACGGCTTTATTCGATTGAGGTTGCCCTAAACACCTTTCCCTGGTCATGTATGGTGAAGTCACTGGGCTTGGTGAGCAGACAGCACCTGCCAGCAACCCCTGGGCCCCGCAGGCCTGGGAGTACTGCCCCTCCCCAGGGGCCCTCAGAGGGAGCCTGTCAGGGAAGGGACCGGGCTCTAGGTGCCATCCACCACTCTGTGGGGTCTTGGCTATCCCTGCTCTTCTGAAGGCAGTGTCTGAGAACCAGGTCCAGGGTGTTTGATGGCAAGTCTGTGGAATGGGGGGCCTGAAGGCATCTGGTGTGACAGATGACTACACAGAGCAGGTGACCATGCAGGTGGCCCCAACTGGCAGAGTCACCTCCCAGCTGCCTAGGAAGTACTCTGTGCCAGGATGCACTCCAAGCTCCTGTCCTTGACCCCTGCCCTCCCGCAGGCCACTCTCTGGTCTGCCCACACATTAGATACCGGGGTTGCATCCGGCCCAAGGCGGCCTCCGGGTTCCTCCACACCCCTGCCAAGTAGTTGAGAGGCTCTTGACCCCACTCACCCGTTACTGTAAAATGTCCAGGCATCGCCACCTGGTGGCAGGAGTGGGTATCGGCTGTGACCTAAATTGGGTCTGTGCAATGAGGAGACCTGGGTGGCCTCCTGGCCCCCAGATATTTTGGACTGTAGGTTACTCAAAAGTGTAGCTGTGAGTTTGGGCATGGATGCATGGGTGGGGGCAGGAGCATGTCGGATATACCCGGGAAGGCAGGACCAGGCCAAAGCTGTGTTCCCTCTCAGGGGCTCCAACTATACTGCAGGCATCTCCCTGGCCTTTCCCCATGGCCTTGGCCTGTCCTTCTTCCCCTTGCATCTCAGCCGGTCTCCATGTCCCCGGAATAGGACGGTGGATAAGCGCACGCGAGGGACCAGTCTGGCCAAGCTAACACGCATGTGGTCTGAAAGGCAAACCATTTGGCCCAGAACCTTCCAGGTAGCAGCATCACAGAGCGTAGCCCAGCCTACAAAAGAAAGGGGGGAGGGAAGGCCCACACCACCCACATCAGCGCTGGCTGCCGGCCAGCCTTACCCATCACATTCTGAGCATCGCCTGAAGCCATGGTCCAGTCAGGGCCCCCGTGGACCTGCCCGGCTAGCAAGGCACGCCTACTTGTTTATGGGTACCTTCTCCTCCCCTTGTGGCCTGTCCTGTGTCACCTGGCAGGCAAAGGAGATTGGAGGCAAGCGCTACCTCTGGCTTGCCTGGGAGACTTTTCTCCCCTGAGGTGGAAACCAGCTGCAAGGGCCTCTGTGTTTGTTTTCATTGGCTGCCCTGACAACTGGGGTCAGAAGGTTAAAGTCACTTCCATTGGCTGGCACGGAAGAGTCCACCCTGGAGGCTGTGGGAGGAGTGGGTGGACAGCTTTGCAGTTGGCTCTGCCAACCACAGGTGCACTTGTACCAAATCTGGACATTGTGAGACACAAAGCCAGTCATTATCCCAACATGGTTCAGTTCCCTGAAAGTCTAGGAAGCTGTGAGGGGGACGCCCATAGAGGGAGCGAGAACTCGTGCTCTGAGGGCCGAGAAAAGCAGAGGGAAGGGGGTGGCCCAGCTCCCTAGTGTAGGCCACCTCAGAGCTACGGGAGTAACAGTGACATGGTTGCCCCAGGGAATCTGAGCGGTGGAAGATTTGGGTGCAAGTAGCTGAGTCTGGTAGGAACTGGATGAAGTGTTTGGGACACTCACCCCATAGTCAGGTCCTGCTGCCGTGTGGACGTGGCCCTGTGAAGCCACATCCTCCCCCCTGAGCACTATTGGAGGGTACCGATTCCTGACCTGGGAAACACCATCAGCCAAGTGCTGAGATGGAGCAAGGAGGATGGGGTGTCTGTGGGGATGGCTGGATTGGGGGTGACTCTAGCCAGGTCTCCTGACTTCCATGTGTTCTGGGTGTGGGTCTCTGGGGCTTCCCTGAAGGAGCAGGGCTTCAGAAACCCAGGCACAAGTGTAGATTTGAAAGTTCAATCCCTGGCTGTTGGGCGGTGGTGGTGCACACTTTAAATCCTAGCACTTGGGAGGCAGAGGCAGGCAGATCTCTGAGTCTGAGGTCAGCCTGGTCTACAGAGTGAGTTCCAGGACAGCCAGGGCTACACAGAGAAACCTTGTCTTGAAAGACAAAAAACAAAAACAATAAAACAGACTCTCCCTGGCCGTGTGGTTCCTGCCAGCCTGTTTGGTTGCCTCCTCATCCTGCCTCTCACCCTCAGGGACTTGGGCGCTGTACAAAGGACAGGCCTGTGGAGTCTGTGACCACCATAGCCAGTGGAGTGATGTGTTGAAATAAGGAAGCGGCGGGGCTGCGTCCCCAACACCCCGGCCGCTTGGCTAGCTCATGCCCGAAATAACACACAAACTGTTTTCATTTAAACACTGCTTGGCCCATGAACTCTAGCCCTTACAGGCTAATTCTCGCACCTGGACTAGCCCATTTCTAATGATGTGTGTAAGCACCCCAAGGTGTGCTTACCAGGAAGATTCTAGCCTCTGTCCATCCTGGGTCTGAGCTGCCTGGGAGAGCGGAGCCTGGAGTCTCTGCTCCAGAGAGCAGAGCTGTAGGGTCTCTCTCCAGGAGCAGAGCAGAGTCTGACCTCACTTCCTCTTCCGCCCAGAATTCTATTCTGTTTAATCCTCCCACCTATACTTTAACCTATCAGGGCCAGCCAAGCAGTTTCTTTATTGCTCAATGACCTTCCTCCATCATTTCCCCTTTTTCTGTTTAAACAAAAAAAAAAGGAAGGCTTTAACTTAACATAGCAAAATTACAAAACAGTTATCAAGTAAAAATTACAATAATCTATATCATAACTAAGGAAAACTATAACTATAGCTAACTATTCTTAACTCCATCAAAGAGTCCAGAAAGATACAATATTACCTAAGCAAACAAGAAAAAAGCAACTTTCAAACTCTAGAAATGACAGAGACATCT
>NW_026067918.1:12618664-12683979 GCF_014885135.2 Alexandromys fortis | reverse complement strand
CCTCCTGCCTCAGTCAGAGTTTGCCCTGGCAGGACGGCCCAGAAAGCCGGCATTTTTAAACAGCACAGCTTTTTTCCTGCTACGGCTGAAAACTGAAAAGCATGCGTTCAGCTTTTCGTCAACACCATTTAAGTGTTTCGTGGCAGGACCTCTTAATGAGCTGCAGGGTTTTGCAGCTGAAGCTGAGTCAGGAAGCCTCTCTTAGATGAGAGCGCTTGCTTGCCTCTAGCAAGCAGAGTAGACCCGAGAAATTTGTTGCTACCAAGAAAACATGCTTCACTTCATTCTTTCCCAAGCTTTCTCAGGCTTTTTGTGGATTCAGTTAGCCCCACGTTGGGCAGTGATGATCTGCAGGACACAAGAAGCGAGTTCAGTTCAGCATGGCTGAGCAGCTGGTGTTGGTTCAAACTCCTAGAGTCTGACCCCAAGTAGTTTATTTTAGCCATATTTTTTGTTGTTTGTTTTTTCCAGTTTTTTTCTTTTCTTTTTTTTTTTTAAAGATTTATTTATTATGTATACAGTATTCTGCCTACATGTATCCCTGCAGGCCAGAAAAGGACACCATATCTCCTTACAGATGGTTGTGAGCACATGTGGTTCCTGGGAATTGAACTCAGGACCTTTGGAACAGCAGGCAAAGCTCTTAACCACTGAGCCATCTCTCCAGCCCTGTTTTTTCCAGTTTTTCAAGACAGGGTTTCAGCAGGGCGGTGGTGGCGCACGCCTTTAATCCCAGCACTTGGGAGGCAGGGGCAGGCGGATCTCTGTGAGTTCGAGGCCAGCCTGGTCTACAGAGCGAGTGCCAGGACAGGCTCCAAAGCTACAGAGAGACCCTGTCTCAAAAAATTAAAAAAAGAAAAAAGAAAAAAGACAGGGTTTCTTTGTGTAACATCCCTGGCTGTCCTGGAACTCGCTCTGTAGACCAAGCTGGCCTTAAACTCGCAGAGATCCACCTGTCTCTGCCTCCTGAGTGCTGAGACTAAAGGTGTGAGCCACCACCACCTGACTTATATTAGGCATATTTAAGCATGGCACAGTTTAGTGAAAATTGTCCTGGTGATAATTAAACCATCCATGTGCACAGTAAAGCTGAAAACATGAGCACATTGTAAAGTACACGCGACATCGTCCATGAAGATGGGTTCTATAGATCGACAAGCTCGTGATAAGGGTCTGGGGGACAATCTGGTGTGGTCTCAACCACACAGGTAGCGCAGAGGTCACCAGGCCATTAACCACATCTGCTCCCAGGCTTCTGGGTGGATGACAGGTTATGCCTCCCTTCCTTTGAAGGAACAACCCTGAGTGGTTAACATTCTTGGTTCCCCCAGTGCCTATCTGTGAGCACAAGGACCTCCATGTCGCCCATAACTCACCTTTTTTATTTTTAAAGAGAAAATGGTGGCTGTAATAGAGGCAGGCTTGTGCCTGCATGGTCATCTAACAAATACAGGCAAACATAACCAAATTACAGGACCCGCTAATAGAGGACCAAGCAAAGGAGAAAGCCATTGTAACCGCTATGGCCATTGGAAAGTCACTTGTGAGTTTGTTTGTCTCCTTATGCTGAACATTAATTTGGCCATCCAGAGTACGAGGGAAATCTGACACACCAAAGCAATACATACCAGGAAATTGTTGACCGCTTGAGCAACAGATGATCTACCGGGCTCTGTTTTGTAAAAATGTGGTTCCCAATTCTCTCATCTCTTGACTAATTCTGCTAATGTTTTTGCTGGAAGATCCGCCTGCCCCTGCCTTCCAAGTGCTGGGATTAAAGGTGTGTGCCACCACTGCCTGGCTCCAATTCTCTCATCTCTTGACTAACTTCTGCTAATGTTTTTGCTGGAATAGTAGGGGTTAATTAGTATTAATTAGTTCTAATCACCCAGGCCATGTTTTCAGCCTTTCATTGTATTCCAGTACTCACTCCTGGGACTGGTAATAAAAACAAGATGAAAAACAGTGCTTAGCATGGCGGCTTAGCATGGCAAGGCAACAGCATACTGTGTTGGGGGAGGGGCTGCTTGTTTGCGTCCGGCTGCTCGGCTAGCTTAGACCAGAAATAATCATCACTGCTTGGCCCATTAGCTCTAGCTTCTTAATGGCTAACTCTTGCATCTTAATTTAACCCATCTCCATTAATCTGTGTATCACCACAAGGTCGTGGCTTACCGGCAAAGTTTCGGCATGGCATGTCTGACTCTGGCAGCTCCATGGCTTTTCTCTGACTCTGCCCATCTTCCTCCCAGCATTCAGTTCCATCTTCCCCGCCTACCTAAGCTCTGCCCTTCTATAGGTCCAAAGCAGTTTCTTTATTCATTAATGGTAGTCACAACACACAGAGGGGACTCCCACATCAATGCTGTCTCCTATTACCTATTATAAAAAGGTAATAAAAGGTGCAGCGGGCTGGAGAGATGGCTCAGCGGTTAAGAGCATTGCCTGCTCTTCCAAAGGTCCTGAGTTCAATTCCCAGCAACCACATGGTGGCTCACAGCCATCTGTAATGAGGTCTGGTGCCCTCTTCTGGCCTGCAGGCATACATGTAGACAGAAAGTAGAAGAAGCATTATTCTTTAGAGTTGGCATGGCTAGACGTAGCCTAGCCTGTGGGGATTTAGGTGGTATCTATACCCTTTTTTTATTTCTAAAATCCTGTTTGAGTATCGGATGGTGTTGTTCCACAATAGCTTGACCCTGTGGATTGTAAGGAATTTCAGGAACATAATATTCCATAAATTGCAAATTTCTCTACGTTGTGCTCAGATACATAGGGCCATTGTCAGCTTGTAGTTGTAATGGGGGAGGGGTTCTAGAAAGGGATGCATAGTGAGCTATTTGACAAAGCCAGGTTCCAGATGTGACACAATGACACTTTCCTGGAGCCCCCCACCCCCACCCAGGGGTCCATGTTACGCTTGGGGCCACGCTCTGCAGCTAGTCAGGGAGCGGGGGAGGAGTCAGGGTTAGGAGCAGCACCGTGCCTGTTTACAGCGTACTGCGTCACGTGTCTCTACATACCCGACAGCAGAGAAGGCTCCAGACGCACACACCCTGGCTCCCGACGCCAAGCTGAGGTCAGGATCACTGTATGCATGGGAGCTGGAATACTGTGTAAAATGTGCCTTATAGAGGCCAGGCCCTCGAACGCCCCCTCTAACTTCTGCCAGAGTCTGATCGTTTATGTCAGACCAACGGCAAGCACGAAACTAAAAAGCAGACAAACTTTTAAAATTCACAATGGTCATTAACATCTAAAGGTTTAAACCTAAGGCTATTTTCTTACAATCTGGGATCTTCCAAATTCAGGGCAATTTTAATTCTGAGCTCAAGAAGTATCAGGATACTTAGAAGTACCCGAGAAAGAATCACGGAAAATCCCGAAGGAGAAAACAGTTGTGCATACCAGCCAAATGAAACAAAATCGTGAACTTTACCAAAGTATAATAGCTCCGTGGAAGAAGAACGTGCGGAAGGTTCTAGTTTACTACAGTTCGCAGGCAGTCTGATGTAATGGATTCTCAGGCCATACCATAACTAAGTTTAGGTGAAAACTTCAGAATCAGAAAAACCCAGTTTTAGGGCAGGACTCATTGCAGAGATGCCGAACCTTTCTTCCGTTTCTATCTGCAAGCTACTCACGTCCCACTCGTTCCTACTTCCGTTTGCTGGACTCCGTTCTCGAGGGCCTCACCCCAAATGTTTCCACCCCCCCCACTCCACCCCTCCACATCCACAGCCCTCTGCAGCGTCCCATTCTCCATGCCTCTCTGTCCTTCGTGTGCTCATTCATACGTGAAGTCAGTTCATGTGGAGCCTCGCGAGGTCTTCCTTCAGGGTAACCCCTCATGGGTGAGGATATGCACACTGGGGCTCCGAAGCTACCCATCATGACTGGAAGATTCTGCCCTCCTCAGTCCACCCAAATAAGCTGCCACCTGAATTTAAACAGACAGAGGAATTTGGTTTTTGAAGACCCATTTCTGCCTCTCAGATGGGAAGAAGCGGAGCTGGCAGAACAGGGCCTCCCTGGGAGCTTGGAGGACTCTGAGCTCTGCCCTGCCGAGGCCTGCCAAGACGGTATGCAGGGATATTTTCTTTTCTGATCTTCCTGAGAGGGCCCAGTCAAGTAATGCATTACTGTAGTCTATCTTGCAAAATAATTGACAGGGATTTGACACCCCCTCTTTTTTTTTCTGATACAGAGTTTCTCTGTGTAGCTTTAGTTGTCCTGCTCTGTAGACCAGGCTGAACTCCAACTCACAGAGAGCCACCTGCCTCTGCCTCCCCAGTGCTGGGATTAAAGGCGTGCGCCACCACACCTGACTGATTTTATCCCCCGTTTCAAGGGCTGTTTTTGCATCAGTGCCCACGTGTTTCCGGTTTCAACACAAGGACTGAATTCACAGTCACTTCTGTACAGAGCCGCGGAACCTTGACTCTGAGCGTCTCCTCCTTGGGGTCTTTTTTTTTTTTTTTAAAGATTTATTTATTGGTTATATACAGCATGTTTTCCTGCACACCAGAAGAGGGCATCAGATCTCATTACAGAGGGTTGTGAGCCACCATGTGGTTGCTGGGAATTGAACTCAGGACCTCTGGAAAAGCAGCCAGTGCCCTTAACTACTGAGCCATCTCTCCAGCCCCTCCTCCTTTGGGTCTTAACAAGCACCTAAGTAATTGTATAAAATGCTTCACTTCAAGGATTGAGAAGGAGCCATGCTATCTGACTCTCACTGTCCCCGACTGCTTGGGTGAGAGACTGAACTCCTACCCCCTGCTTTTATTTAGAGACAAATTCTCCTACCTTCTCTGAGAGCTGAGCCCCACACTGGGTGCCAGCTGCGGGGTTGTGCATTCCTTTCTTTGAAGGAACGTTCTGGTCCCCCAGTGCTTATCTAGTATAGTATAAGGGCCTCCGTGCCACCCACGCAGGCCCACCAAGTGCTTCTTAACAACCAGCACATCGCCACACCCCTCTGTGGCCCTGACCTGCTGGAGGTCAGAAGGGACCCACAGAAAGGCCAGTGGCCCTGATGCGGGGCCAGGGCAAGGTTGCAATGGAAGTTGAGCTTAACCTCTTCCAAGGCTGCTTCTACCTGGCATATGCCCACGCAACCCAGGGAGTGAGCAGGGGCGAGCTGAGACACCAGATGTGCTTTTGAAGACCAGGAGACCAGCCCCAGGCCTTGGGGCCATCGGTGGGCCCATGAGTGCGGTGGGTGTGGGAGGGAAGCGTGCTGATACCATAGCGGCATCAGATGGAGAGAGGAGAGACGGCTCACCATGGCAACGGCATGGTCCGCAGAAGGAACACAGCACACTCACTCGTGTGTCCCCCCTGTTGTGGATTCTACACATGTGAGCGAGCACACAGTGCCGTTTGCGTGGTGTGGGGGTAGTTCGCACACATACATACAGGGCCACACGTATGCAAGGCACACACATGTTCAAGGCAGACACACGCAGGAATGCCCAGAAACCCTGCATGTCAAGGCCACAGGAAGATCATTGATTCAGGATGTGGAACTGGTCTCTTGAGAGTAGCTGCCTTTTGTGCATTTTTAGCTCCTGTTTACCCGTCCATGTCGTTACCACACTCTGCTTTGGTGGCTGCCCCGTCCCCTTGTTCCTTAGCCCTGCCTGGCCTCTCCTCCAGTTCACAAGGACTCTCTCATCTCTGGGTGTAAAGTGGGAAGTACTCACGGGCTCCCAAGTAGAAGTTCTAGCCTGTGTTTGTAGGCCTCTTGGCCCTCAGGTTCACTCTTCCTCCAGGCAGCCCTCCCAGATGCCTTGTTAATCCGCCGAAATCTGCCAAAATCCCTGGCAGAAGCAGAGAGCCCTCCCCTTTGCTGAGCTGTGCTTCTCCCAAGTGCTAAGGGTTTAGTGAGAACCCATGGATAGAGAAGGTCTCTGGGGACAGAGGGTGACTCAGAGTCCGTGTGGCAAGGAAGGGCAGGCCCGGGAGGCAGAGCTGTTCCCAAGCATATTCCTTCCCGTCCAATGGACACACTGGGCTGGCCCCAGAAGCCAGCTGTAGTCACCACAGCTGGTGCCGCCCCTGCCGTAGTCTGCTAAGGAGCCCCAGTTTGGGAGCCCAACAGTGAGGGGTTGGGGGGTTGTGTTCTGCTGTCCTAACACCTCGGTTTCCCCATCTGAATGTAGTGGTTTATTGGCATCAGGGGTAAAGAAGGCTCCTCCAGTTGGAACCAGCACCACGGGACTTGGGGGACAAGCAGAGGTTTGAATACGGGGCGCTCTACTGCCCTGCCAAAGCAGGGACAGTCTCAGTGCTAGCAGGCTCCCTGCACCTTCGAGAACCAGCTCCTTGATCTCCTTGCCTGCCTGGGCCCTTGGTGTCCTTCAGCCCCAAGGAGGGCCTAGTGGTGGAGCAGGTCCAGCAGGTAGAGACATGAGTGCAGATCTTATTTTTTTTTAAATAAAATTTCTGTGTGTGCAGATGTTTTTGCCTGAGAGCGTGTCTGTGTACCATGTGTGTGCCTGCTGCCAGTGAAGTCCAGATGGGGCATTGGATCCCCTGGGACTGGAGTTGGGGTGGTTCTGAGCCACCATGTAGGTGGCTAGGGTATTGAACCCAGGTCCTCTGGAAGAGCAGTCAGTGCTCTTAACTGCTGAGCCATCTCTCCAGCCCCAATAGTGAGTCTTCCTATGACCTAAGACCCTGCTGTAGCAGAGTGGTGTCCATGAACTTTGGAACTGGGAGCTGAGCCCACCCTGGCCACTTCGCTAGGACAGTAGGCTCTGGCTAACAAGGCCATTCCTCCGTCCCTTAGTGTGAGGCCGTGTCCAGGTGCAGGGTCGGATCATGGGGTCATGTGCTGAGCTGAAAAGAGGCCTGTGTTCTACTTCCTTGCAGACGGTGCCCCGCTCAGTGAGCTGTCCTGGTCTTCGTCCCTTGCAGTGGTTGCTGTGTCCTTCTCGGGGCTCTTCACTGTCATCGTCCTCATGCTGGCCTGCCTGTGCTGTAAGAAGGGCGGCATTGGGTTCAAGGTGAGGAGGGTGCAGGACCCACCGAACCTCTCGTCTGGTATCCCACAGCCCCTCTTCTGGGGGCTCCTGGGACCCTATCCCCTGCCCTCCATTTAGGGACCCCCCCCTTTGTAGACATGGCCTTACACTGTCCCATTCCAGCATTCAGGCCTGTCTGTGTCCAGGGAGGCTGAAATGACCATAAGGAGCCTTTAAGGGCTCTCAAGAGTGTTCTCTCTGGGGCTGGAGAGATGGCTCAGTGGTTAAGAGCACTGACTGATCTTAAGGAGGTCCTGAGTTCAATTCCCAGCAACCACATGGTGGCTCACAACCATCTGCAATGAGGTCTGGTGCCCTCTTCTGGCCTGCAGGCATAGACACAGACAGAATATTGTATACATAATAAATAAATAAAAGAGTGCTCTCTCTGGCAGCGAGGAGGCCCTCAGTGAGTCACAGGGAAAGCAAAGCCACACAGACCCCCTTCCCCAGCACCCAGACCATCATCTGGGAGCTCCCTAACTTGGGCATCTTTTGCTCAGAGGGCATCCATCAGGATCCAGAGACAAGGGCACCTGTTTGTAGCTCCAGGCGCCGCCCCTGTCTGTGGCATGTCACCTGAAGGCCTCCCCAGGACTAGACTCCTCAACTAGACGCCACAGCTGAGGCCTCCACTCCAGCGACAGAGGCCCAGGGGCATCCCTCATCTGTCCAGCTCTGTGGCCACTCCTGTCACCCTGTGGCTCTCCACAAGGAAGACAGGACAGAAAGCACAGAGCTGACCCCCAGAGTAGGTGCCACCCCGGCCTGTGAGGGCTACAGCCTTGCCTGTCAGCACACAGAGGCCTGGCCAGAGCCCTTGGCATTCCCGCACCCACGCTGGGCAGGTCAGGAGGTGGGGTTTCCACACTGCAGAGGTCAAGGCAGAAGTAGGGCTTGTGTATTGGGGGACACCTCCTACTGGGTACCCTGCACTAAATGCTGTTACCCCAGCCAAGCAGGGGAGTTGAGTACTTGAATGGCAGCGTTGTGGTTCCCAGAGGCTGCAGGTCTGCACTGCCCTGGTGCCCCCTACCCCAGGGGACAGTCTCCTGACCACAGGCTGGACAATCAAGGAGAATTGCCTTCCTAGAGGACCTTGTGGGGGTGGGGATGGGAACACAGGGAGCGGCTTTGGCGGCCATTGTGTAGTAAGCCCCTCCTGGGGCACTGAGAACAAGGCCCCACACAAGGGCTAGCGGCAGCCCCTCCTACCCATGCCCTTCTCACCTCCTTGGGAACATGGTGCCCAGAACATTCCAGCACCAGTGCAGAATCACTGTCTCCTGCGTCCACAGCGGGCTCCCTGCCGGAGGTGTTCTGGGCAGGGGCTGGCAGCCCCCATGCTCACTCTGTGTTACCTGATCGCCCGCTGTGCTGGGGGAGCCCGGCTGGCTTGGCTGGATCTCCGGCAAGGGAAGGTAATGGCTGGAGCCAGAACAAACGCTGAGGGGCAAATGGTCATCTCAGGCTTGGGTGTGTGGGACCAGAGGAAATTCTAAGGAGGTCTTCTAGGCTCTGGGGAGGGAGAGCTGCCACCAGAAACATAGCAAGAGAAATGACCTAGAAAAAGAAGAGGTCCCCAGGGTATGTTTGACTGCCTGTCCACAGGATGTGACCTGGAGTGGGTAACAGGCTCCAGTCAGTGCCCGGCCCTCAACCCTCAGATCCTCGGTTCCCCACCTGGGCGGGGGGTGCGGCCGGAAGACTTGCCCAGTGCCGGGGACAGGCTGGCCTTGTTCAGCTCTGTCCCTGTTTTGGTTTTTGTTTTGTTTGTTTGCGGTTCTCGGCAAGTGTTCTGCTATTAATCCTGTCCTTGCTTGAAACTAGGCTGCGGCCCATCCTAGACTAACCCTGTTTGGACCATGCTCCAGATGCAGTGGGGGTGGGGGTAGGGTGATCTCTGCTCTTCAGAATAGCAGCCTGTCCTAAGAGTGGCCTCTGGGGTACCCAACAGCAGGCTTTTAGGGGATCTGGGGCACTGGTGGTGGTAAGGGTGGTACAGTGGGGTGAGGGTACACCCCTGCCTAGAGGCAGGTAGTAGAGACAGGGATGGTGAACGTGTCCCTGGGTCCCTTGCTCCCTGTAACAGCTAGGGATGGGAGCATTAGTTACTTGTCCCAGGGATGAGCAAAGGAGCCCCTGGCTCTGGATCTGCTCCAAGCCCAGTGGGGACCACTGATGGGACCCAGGAAGGGTTGCACTGCTTCTGTGCCTTGAACCCTGGCTCTAGCCCTTCCCCCCGCCCAGGCAGGACTCAGCCTGGGTCCACAGCCCCACCTGGGTTGGTGTCCCAGAAGAATCGGGGTCTATGAATGGGTGTGCAGAGGCCGTCAGACAGAAGCACCCGGCCTAGCTCTGTGTTAGTCCTGTCGAGCTCCCAGAAATGAGCCTTTTACGCCCTGTCCCGCCACCCCTGACCCGCTGTGGCGCCTGATCGCCCCCCTGTGCTGGTCCAACCTGCAGGAGTTTGAGAATGCTGAGGGGGACGAGTATGTGGCCGACTTCTCGGAGCAGGGCTCCCCGGCCGCAGCTGCGCAGAACGGCCCGGATGTGTATGTCCTGCCCCTCACGGAGGTCTCCTTGCCCATGGCCAAGCAGCCGGGTCGCTCAGGTAAGTGGACCTGTCTCCCTCCCCCCATTGTGTCTTGGAGTCCACAGGCTGTGGAAGCCTGAGAACTCGGTTCTGGCAGTGGATACGGTGGGGGATGGGGACACAAGGGGCGTATGTGGTCGAGGCCTCCTTGGCTGCATCTCAGGCTGGCTGTGTTAGATCCAGATCCCCTTCTGGATCTGGTGGTCAGCTGTCAGCAGGCTTGAGAGTAACCTTGCACCTGTCATATCTCACCCAAGGGACCGCTATACGAGGGGACAGTAACTGGGGGCAGGTGGCCCAGCACTCTGGTTCTGGGATTATTTGCTTTTCTCTGCTGTTTCCCGGATATTTGCCCTAGACTCCTGCTCCCTCATGCCCAACCCTAGAGGGACATAGCCTCATTGTGCCTGCTGGATGGGGACTGCCCACACAGCAAAGGGTACATGAGCAACAGGAGGGGTCTGGTCCCACCTAGAGGGCTAGTGTAGGCATGGCCCCATCCTATGGCCTCTTTGCCCTCTGCCTGCCTCTCCCATTTGCCTTCCTCCCAGAGTCTCTCCCCCTAGGCTGGCCCCTCCCTCCTCCAAGCTCTAGAGGTGACAGGTAAATGGGGTTCTAGAACCCCAGTTCTGCCCTGGTCAAGGCGTGGTCCCTTGGGACTATGGCTACCTCTACAGCAGTCAGCTCTCGGGCCTTTCGAGCCTGGAAGTTTCAGCCAAGGGCTGTCCCTTGCTGCCCATCTGGTGGCTCTAGGGATACTGAGATGGGAGCCGGGTGGTGGTGACGCACGCCTTTAATCCCAGCACTTGAGAGGCAGAGGCAGGCGGATCTCTGTGAGTTTGAGACCAGCCTGGTCTACAGAGCTAGTTCCAGGACAGGCTCCAAAACCACAGAGAAACCCTGTCTCGAAAACAAACAAACAAGCAGAAAAAAAAAAAAAAGCAGAGAGTGCTGCTGGCCCCCAAGGTCTCATTATTGTGTGTGACAAGTGGGTCACTCTCCCCACCTCCGCCCTGGGCCAGTCCCCCAGATTCTTTCCATCAGGGGCCCAGCCTCCATTAAGGGCTAGGGAGCCAACGGAGACTTAGACCCTCCGGCCACCACCCTGGCCCAACGCTGCATGCTCAGTGTCCCATCCCATTGAGTCTCACGGGGGAGAGCTCAAAAGTCAGACAAAATGCAGCATGGAGGGCCTGAACACATTTACCTGCTGATTCGGAGGCCTGCAGCCATCCCTAGCATCTCCTAAGAGGCAGGCAGGCTTGGCCACACTGGGGCCTGGACCTTCCCAAAGGCCTTGGCGTTGCCTAACTCTAGACGCTGCTAGGAGTGAGTGGGGAGCCATGGGCTGGCGTGAAGTATTGCCACCCCTGGACTGGGCCTGGAGAGACCCCACAGATCCTAGCTGGCCCCACTCCTGGGAGAGAGAGGACAGGGGTGGACAGGGGCCCAGGAGAGGTCATGCTTTCTCCATTGTTCAGCTTTGTGGTTTGGAGGGGGGCATCTTCTCTCAAGTTGGGAGAAGGTTAGAGTTAGGATGGGTGAAGCCGCCTGAGCCTTCACCCCTGCCTCTATCTCCTAACTTGCAAACATTCTTTCGCCCCCGTGGTTGTCCTGGTATCCATTGTCCGGACCCTGAACCTGCCCTGGGATAACCAAGGTCCTAGAGAGCCCCAGGGTGGAAGGCAGGCATCCGGACAGACTGGGGTCAGTGCGCTAGTCCCAGGACACAGGGCCCAGTGAGACTCTCCCATGAACTGGGCATGAAGCCGACATTCCCTGAGGAATGTCCCTGAGGGCTGCCCCCTTCCCTTGGGTCCTCCCAACAGCTCCAATGCTGGCCTACTGGGCTATCGGCGTGGGAGCAGAATTCAGGGAATCTGAGGGGGCATGAGTGGGTACAATGAGCCCTGGCCCTTTCCTTGCTGCCCACACTGACCCTTCTTCTCCACTGACTTCACTCAGCCTGGCCTGCAGGGAGAATGGGCCCAGTGTGTCCCGTACAGGGCTGTGCCAAGCAGCCCCCAACAAAGGCGCTTTTGGTGTGGCTGGTGTTTGGATGCCAGCCTGTGGCAGGGGTGGGGGGTGGACCACTCTGGTGTCCTCCTGGACACCAGTGGCCTCAGTACCAGCTTCTCGCCTCACCCAAAACTGCCTTCCAGGCCCTGCCGTCTGGGCTTGACTTATCCCGGTGGCTCTGAGTACCCTTCCCAGAGCTTGGTCAGAAGTATGCCTGGATGTGGATTGAGATCTATGACTCTGCTCATAGCGATCACTGCAGAGCCCGAGAGACACCGGCCCTCCATGGCAGCCTGCAAATGCGGCCTCCAAGTTAGCGGAGCCTCCCTAACTGGGGACTTGGGGTAGTTCCTGGGGCTCCGGACAGCCGGGTAAGGAGAGGTAGCGGTGGCTAAGTAGTAGTTCCTGAGTCTCCCGTTCTAATACAGTGCAACTCCTCAAGTCCACGGACCTGGGCCGCCACAGCCTCCTGTACCTGAAGGAGATTGGCCAGGGCTGGTTTGGGAAGGTAAGTGTAGCTCAGGGTGGTGGGAACAGCATGGTGTGGGCTTGCTTCTCCTGGGAGTCCCCTGGGGAGGGGCTATTTCTCACACATACCCCTGACTGGACTGTGCACCCGAGTACTCCTTCCTCACTGTGAACCCCAAAGAGTGGGAAAAGTGGGAGACTTGAGGTGGACCTGGGCTGAGCGTCCCAGCCAGAGTTTTTGGGGGAACCCTGGCTGCATCCGAGGCACTAGGAGCCAAATGGCCTTTCCTATGGAGACCAAAAGGGGCCCTGGTGATGCCGGTCCCATCCGGCAGGTGTTCTTGGGGGAGGTCCACTCGGGTGTCAGCGGCACGCAGGTGGTGGTGAAGGAGCTGAAGGCCAGCGCCAGCGTGCAGGAGCAGATGCAGTTCCTGGAGGAGGCACAGCCCTACAGGTGGGTGGGCGTTGGGGACCAGCGCGGTGGGAGAACTGGGCGGTCATGGGAAGGGGAGGGCTGTGCTGGCGCCTGGCTCTTCCCCTTCCTGCCTTCCAACTCGGATGTCTGGGGCTCTTCCAGGGCCCTGCAGCACGGCAACCTGCTTCAGTGTCTGGCCCAGTGTGCTGAGGTGACCCCCTACCTGCTGGTTATGGAGTTCTGTCCGCTGGTGAGTGCCAGTCCGTGGGAGACAGCTGTCCTGAAGGGAAGTGGGAGGCCTTTTTGAGCAGGGCTCCTCTCCTGTTCTGTCAAAGTGCTCTGTCTAGTAGCTCCAGCCCTGCGCTCTCTCCGAGGAGGCCTGCTTAGCAAGGATGAGCCTCCAGCTGCAGCAGGGGCAACCCTGTCGGGGCTTGGCAGTTCAGCATGAGAGCCAGCCACTGGGCTCACACAGATCCTGGGGTAGAGCCTGAGTTCTGGGTTTTCTTCTCCTTGCCCTTGGGTCCCTTTATGTGCAGTTTTGTGCAAGCTGAGGCTGCCGTCTCCAGGCCGCTGTGGCGGAGTTGGGACATAGGCTCTGCTGAAATGGCTGTGAGTGCTCGGGATACCAGCTGATGCTCAGGCCACCAGACCCTGGTTCTCTCAGGGGTGGGTTGCCGTGTACTGGTGGCCACCAACTGCTAGCAGGTCACTGTGTGCTCTCTCGGCAGGGGGACCTCAAAGGTTACCTACGGAGCTGCCGGGTGACAGAGTCCATGGCCCCTGATCCCCTGACCTTGCAGCGCATGGCGTGTGAGGTGGCCTGTGGGGTCTTGCATCTACATCGTCACAATTACGTACACAGGTGAGGGCTAGTGAGACCACACAGACCATGGTCACCAAGCCCTGGTCCCCCAGGCCTCATGAACTGAAAAGTTCATCTACATAACATCCAATGGCCACTCTGCAAGGACTTTTATAATTCTTAAAACTGTGAAAACTAGCTGGGCATGGTGACTCACACTAATCCTAGCACTCCGGAGGCAGAGGTAGGCGGGTCTCTATGAGTTTAAGTCCAGTCTGATCGACAGACTGCGTTTCAGGACAGCCGGGGCTGAGTAGAGAAGATCCCGCCTCAAAAAAAAAAAAAAAAAAAAAAAAAAAAAAAAAAAAAAGTAACAGTGGAAAAGCCTGGAGTTTGAAACTCACTTTGTAGACAATTAAATGAAGGAATCCGTAATGTCTACTATCGCGGGCAGTCACACTTGGGCCTCACACTCAGCCCCAGCCAGTTCCCTTTACCGCGTAAAGGGAGTGGCTGGACCCGCCCTGCAGTGGGAGGGGTGGCTCTGCCCTGCCCCTGGCCAGGATGCCCAGCCTCTCATGAGCCGGGGGATACGTGCTGGAAGAAGTGGCGATGGACGAGTGGCCGACGCTGCACAGGCCGTCCTCCACAACAATATCCTGGTGCTGAGTGATGACTCAGCTGACTCCAGCATCAGTGATTTTGTTGAAGAGGGCAGCTGCCAGCCTCCTGCCCCGCCCCGCCCTTGCCCCACCTACTCCCCGGCCCCGCCCCCCGTCTCCTGCCCCGCGCCATGCCCCACCCCTGCCCCACCTCCTGTCTAGCCCCCTGCCCCGTCCAAACGCAGGGACCCAGGCCTCCCCGCCCTGCAGCTGTCCCCTGGCATAGTCCACCTAGGGTCGAGGCAGACCAGGATGGCTCCATCTTCACCCAGAGACCCTCTGCATTGCAGCAGTGTGGCCGAGGCAGGCACATCCCATACCGCTCTGTTCTCCTGTGCCCCGAACACTCACATGGCCTCCTGCCCAGCAGGTGGATAAAAGCTGGCATCCCAGGCTTGCCACCGAGTTGGAGGAAGTCCTGGTTGGCTGCTTTGTGGCCCAGCCTGTTCTAGACCGGAGTTCCAGTTCCGTGTAACAGGGCAGGCGTACACTCTAGAACATGGGCTCTGACAGTTGCAGGACCCGCTGTGACACTCTAGGCCTCGGGTTCCCTGTGAATTCTAACCTGAGGATTCGGGTGATGGTGTAGTGGGGTTGGAAGGGTGGTGGTCCTGGAAGGGCACTACAGACACACAGAACCAGGAAAAGGGTAGAAGGGGCTGAGTTCTAGTGTTGGTCAGGCAGCAACTTGCTGGGGGTCCTCGAGCCTATTCGAGCATTGTATTTTCATGTGCATTGCCACGTTCAAAGTGCCGTCCACGCAGGCCTCCCAAAATAGCCAGTGTGGGGTATGAAGTCAGAGCTTGAGCACAAGCCGGTGGCCCCTCAGACATCCCTTCCTGCCCGGAGCCAACCACACAGCTGTGGGTAAAGGACCCGCAGTGCTGAGCACCCCCAGGCCGGCGGGCTTTGCTGGCTTTGCTGACGTTGCCTCCCACCCTGCAGCGACCTGGCCCTGAGGAACTGCCTGCTAACGGCTGACCTGACGGTGAAGGTCGGCGACTATGGTTTGTCACACTGCAAATACCGGGTAAGTGAGGGCAGATGGAGCCTGCGTGCAGGGGTGGCCGCCGTGCGGAGTTAACCCCATCCCGTCCCTGTCCCTGGGCATTGCAGGAAGACTACCTCGTGACTGCCGACCAGCTGTGGGTGCCTCTGCGCTGGATTGCGCCAGAGCTGGTGGACGAGGTGCACGGCAACCTGCTGGTGGTCGACCAGACCAAGGCCAGCAATGTGTGGTGAGTGTAGGCCTGGATGCAGGGGTGGGGGGCTGAGATGCTGCCTACCCGGATGCCACCGGGGATGCTGACTTTCAGCTCCGGCCCCTGCTTCAACACTCCCCCTTCCTTCTCTGGCTAGGGACAGGCTGTCACCCAGGGAAAGCGTACTCACGTCTGCCACCATGTGGCCTTGTGAGGTCACTCAGGGACTACTAGTTCCTGGTGGGTTCCTGAGTTCCCTGCATTGGCAGAGGGACCGCCGGGGCAGTCAAGGATGTGGGGCCTTCAAGATTGGACCAACAGACACTCATCGATACCGGGGCCAAGGTGCATGTTAGGTTAGAGACCTATCATGAGATACTGTCGTAGGCCCTGTGTCCTTACAGGATACAGGGCCTTAACTGGCACCTGTGCCCCTAGAGGGGGCAGCTACGGCACAATGGGCTCCCGTCCTGGAGAGACTGACCTGAAGGCAAGTGTTCAGGGATCCTGCGCAGCTGTGCTCAGCCTGGCCTACTGTGGCTACCCTTGCAGGTCCCTGGGTGTGACCATCTGGGAGCTCTTCGAGTTGGGTGCGCAGCCGTATCCCCAGCACTCGGACCGGCAGGTGCTGGCTTACGCCGTCCGAGAGCAGCAGCTTAAGCTGCCCAAGCCCCAGATGCAGCTGAGTCTATCTGATCGCTGGTGAGGACCCCACCCCCCTGAACAGGCAGGACAGAGGGGCTACAGCTTGCGGCTGGTTGGTCCACCTCTCCATGGCTTCTGGGTCTCTGTAGCCTAAACAGGCAGGGAGATACCGCACCCCAGACCCCTTCCCGGGCTGCTAGGTCCGCCTTGGGAGATTGCCTTAACTGCCCCCAAAGCACCCCGAGCATGGCGGACCCGAGTATCCCAGGAGGGCAGGTTATACTTCTGGCCAGTGTGCCCGTGGATGTGGCCAGGGCCACCTATGAAGGCCTCCCGGCAGGTACGAAGTGATGCAGTTCTGCTGGCTGCAGCCGGAGCAGAGGCCCACGGCTGAAGAGGTTCATCTGCTGCTGTCTTACTTGTGCGCCAAGGGCACCACGGAGTTGGAGGAGGAGTTTGAGCGGCGCTGGCGCTCACTGCGGCCCAGCGGCAGCACGGGCCTGGGGTCAGGTTCCACTGGCGCGGCAGCTGCCGCCGCTGAGCTCGCCGCCGCCTCGTCTTTCCCGCTGCTGGAACAGTTCACCAGTGACGGCTTCCACGTGGACGGCGACGACGTGCTGACAGTAACCGAGACAAGCCACGGCCTCAACTTCGAGTACAAGTGGGAGGCAGGCTGTGGCGCGGAGGCGTTCCCACCCCCAGGGGGCGTTTCGAGCCCAGACTCCGCGGCGCGCCTGCAGGAGTTGTGTGCACCCGACAGCTCACCCCCGGGAGTGGTGCCAGTGCTCAGCGCCCACAGCCCCTCGGTGGGTAGCGAGTACTTCATCCGCCTTGAAGGGGCAGTACCTGCTGCTGGCCATGACCCGGACTGTGCCGGCTGCGCTCCCAGTCCCGAAGCTGGCACTGACCAGGATAACAACTCCGAGGACAGCACCGCCACTTCTCTCGTTATGGAGCCACTGCTGGGCCACGCACCTCCCTCTGGGGGCCTGTGGGGCTCCTGTGACCACCATTCGTGTAGGAGGCAAGAACCGCCCAGCCACTCACGCTCACCCTCTCCTGGGACCCCGATGTTGCCGGCTGAAGACATAGATTGGGGTGTGGCTACCTTCTGCCCACCCTTCTTTGATGACCCATTGAGTGCCTCTCCCTCTGGGAGTCCTGAGGCCCAGCCATCCCCCAGCGACGAGGAGCTGGAGGAGGAGAAGGCCGGGAGGGCTGCTCACCGCGGACACTGGAGCTCCAATGTGTCAGCCAACAATAACAGTGGCAGCCGAGACCCAGAATCTTGGGATCCCGGCTATGTGAGCAGCTTCACAGACAGCTACAGGGAGGACTGTTCTAGCCTAGAGCAGACCCCACGGGCCTCCCCTGAGCTGGGCCACCCTCTGTCCCAGGAGGATCCCAGAGAATTTCTGCCCGGGCTTGTGGTAGCAGCCTCTCCTGATCAGGAGTCAAGCCGCTGCTTCAGCCTGCTCCCTCTGTGTCCTGCCAAAGGCCTGGCACCTGCTGCTTGTCTGGCCACACGCCCCTGGACAGAGGCAGCTGTAGGTGGGGGTGAGAGCCCCCAGCTGGAACCCAGACTTGCCCAGGAGGCCGAGGGCTCTGCTGAATCCCAGCTATCCCTTCCTTCTGTCCCCTCCCCATCTCACGAAGGAGGCTCACTTCCTTCAGAGGAGGCGAGTGCTCCCCACATCCTGCCTGCCTCTCCCACACCCGCTGCTGGCAGCTGGGTGACTGTCCCTAAGCCAGCCCTCACTCTGGACAGCTGTGGCAGTTCTCTGGGGCAGGAGGCACCCAGCAGTGAGGATGAGGACACTACCGAGGCTACGTCGGGAGTCTTCACCGACTTGTCCAGTGATGGCCTTCACGCTGAGAAGCCAGGCATAGTACCAGCCTTGCGCTGTCTGCAGAAGCAGGTGGGGACCCCTGATTCGCTGGACTCTCTGGACATCCCATCCTCAGCCAGCGATGGTGGCTGTGAGGTCTTGAGCCCATTGGCTGCTTGTCCCCATGCCGGGCAGCCCCGTGCCGCGGACAGTGGCTATGATACAGAGAACTATGGGTCTCCAGAGTTTGTGCTCAAAGAGGCCCATGAGGCGAGCGAGCCTGAGGCCTTTGGGGAACTAGCTTCAGAGGGTGAGAGCCCAGGCGAGACTTTGCTCTCTGTCTCCCTTGGTGGCCTCAGCAAGAAGAACCCCTACCGAGACTCTGCCTACTTCTCGGACCTGGATGCTGAGTCTGAACCCACCTTTGGCCCTGAGAAGCGCGGTGGGGTCCAGGACTCCCAAAAGGAGCAAGACCTAAAGAGCCCACCTAGTTTAGGGCATCAGTCTGGGCAGGCTTTTCCAGGGCCTGAGGTGCCCGGGGAGGCCCCAGCTACTAACCCCAGGGAGGTGCTGCCCCCACCACAGCAGCAGGAGGAGTCCTTGCCAGATGGCCCCAGGCCAGAGCCTCTTGGGGCTCAAGGCCCAGTCGAGGGGCAGCCTGGACCCAGCTCTAGTCATTCTAAACACTTCCTGCTGGCCTCAGTCCCACTGAGCTCAGAAGGCAATGGCGTGGAGCCCCAGGACCCCCCAGGGCCAGCCCTGCTCGGGAGGATGGGAAGTCCTAGCGTGCCCAGATCCCCACTCTGCCTGGCCCTACCTGGCCGCCCAGGGGCTTTGGAGGGCCGGCCAGAGGAGGAAGAGGAGGGCAGTGAGGACAGTGATGAATCTGAAGAGGAGCTTCGATGCTACAGCATCCAGGAGCCCAGCGAGGACAGTGAGGAGGAGCCACCCGCGGTGCCTGTGGTCGTGGCTGAGAGTCAGAGCGCCCGCAATCTGCGCAGCTTGCTGAAGATGCCCAGCCTCCTGTCTGAGGCCTTCTGCGAGGACCTGGAGCGCAAGAAGAAGGCCGTGTCCTTCTTTGATGACGTCACGGTCTACCTCTTCGACCAGGTGGGCTGTTGCCGCGGGTATGCACGGGGCTGGAAGAGGGTGGGCAGCCCAAGTCACACGGTGCTCTGCCCCTCCAGGAGAGCCCCACCCGAGAGACTGGGGAGCCCTTCCCCAACACGAAGGAATCACTCCCCACGTTCCCGGAGGGTAGCCCCGGCTCACCCAGTGCCCCGGGCCTGCCGCGGCGGGCTGACCACTTGCCCGACAGCTCCACTCCTGAACAGGGTGAGCAGGTGTTGGGGGCCAGATGGTGACATCACTGTCACGCGAGGGCTGGGTTCAGAATGTGATGTCACCTGAAGTGGGGGCTGGGAGGTGACGCAACGAAAGTGACGCTGGGGCCTGACTTGCAGGCAGTAGGTTCGAATGGGATGGTGAGTTCCCACTGGTGCCTGGCAAGGCTGCCTTGGTGACTGCACTGGACCCCACGGACCCTGTCCTGGCCACGCCCACCACACCAGCTGCGCCCTTCTCACGGTTCACAGTGTCTCCCACGCCTGCCTCCCGCTTCTCCATCACTCACGTATCCGACTCGGAGGCCCAGTCGGTGGGAGGTGAGTGTGGCGGGGCTGAGGTGGAGCAGAGGGACATTGTGGTTGGGCATCCATAAGGGGTGTCGGCAGGGGGAGATTTGGTGGCCCCTGGTCTGCTGGACATTGCCCTCTTAACGGTGTTTGGTTTCTGGCCTTTGGGCAGACACTGTGTCCAGGTGCACTTGGCCTACGGCCTCCTAGGTCCTAAGACCTGCCCACCTTCTGCCCAGTCTACCCTCCACAGAGGGCTGCCCACCCTCTGCCCAGTCTACCTTCCACAGCAGGCTGCCCACCCTCTGCCCAGTCTACCCTTGCTCTGCTCTTCTCAGCCCCACCTTGGCCTCCCACAACTTACAAGACCAATCCGAGCATGGTGGTCACTAATCCACTGGCTTACCTCTGATTTGAGGTTCTTGCTTGGTGTCCTTATCGGGACTGTGCCCAAGTGGTGGTGCCATAGCCCACACTGTACAGTCATGAGCCCCCTCCACTTCCCACACCAAGGCAGGCTCCTCTTTCTTTTATGTATTATGTGTACAATGTTTTGTATGTGTCTATGCCTGAAGGCCAGAAGAGGGCACCAGACCCCATTACAGATGGTTGTGAGTCACCATGTGGTTGCTGGGAATTGAACTCAGGACCTTTGGAAGAGCAGGCAATGCTCTTAACCACTGAGCCATCTCTCCAGCCCCCCCTTACACAGTTTTGACAAGCTCTTTTTGCCTACTCCCCCTGCCCATGCACACCTCTTCCCCAGTTGCCCTGGCTGTGGTAGGCAGCCTTGAGAGGAGGACCTGTCACCCTCAGCCCTGGCACGGGGAGGTGACTACATGATACTGATCATGCTCTCTTTGTTTGGGCCTCAGTTCCCTTTGTTCAAGGACTGGGGGGGGGGGGAATGCGCATTTGCTAAGCGTTGCCGACTCTGGATCAGGGCGACATGAGGAAGAGAAATGGGTCCATCCCCCGCCCACCCACAGGTCCACCACATTGGACAGGCCTGTTGGCAAGCCAGGCGGTTGCAGGGGTGGGAGAACCTATCTGGTTACGGCCTCACGTACTCACACAGCGCCTCCTTTACCAGGCCCAGCAGCAAGCGCTGGGGGCCGATGCACAGAGGCTTGAGGCCCCGGTAGTTTCGCCCTTCGGAGGCTGGCGTCACTGGAGCCCCTGCCATCCTGTCCAGGCAGCAGCAAGGATGGTGACTGGAAATGAGTGGGGACCACTGAACCCCCCCCCCCCACAGCTTCCTGGAGAAGCAGGTGGATGAGAGGTCTCTATCTAGCCCTGGACGTGTGGGGCCGTGGTCCTCCTGTGCTACCTGATGGGAGAATGTGTCCTGAGTGGACACCAGGGTTTGCTGCTAGCCCCTGGACATACCTGCAGCCTGAGGGCCTATGGGTGTCCGTAAGCGTATACATGCACACTCAAGAAGGGCCCCCCGACCCCTAGGTGGCTCTGCACTCCTGGGCAGACCCCCCCCCCCCATCACCTCCCTGCAGCCACTCTTCCTTATATGGCTGGTGGTGGTGAATTGGCCTCCGGCCAGGACCATGCAATCCAAGGGCCTGCATGCCCTGTTGGCTACATCCTGCCTTGTGTTCAAAGGACACTTGGCCAGGTTCCAAGGCTTTAAGCCTACAGGTCCCTTTTGGGTCCCCCACCTTTCTTACTTGGGTCTAGATTTGCTCAGAGCAAGGTCGGACCCCTGGGCTCCAAGCCCTTATCTCAGAGTCTGTGGCTGGCTCCCCTTCACTTTGTCTGCAGAAGCCCGTCCCCACAGGGGCCATCTGGATGTCCTGGCCTAGGTCCTGCTGCTTAGCAGAGACTTCCAGGCTGCAGCCGGACGGCCCCAGAGATGCCCTCTACAGGGTAGGGTGGGCACAGAGTGGAACCCTGCCCCATACCCTGGCCAGAGGAGAATAGGGGGTACCCTACAGTAGCCACTGTGGGGCTCCTGCCTGCAGGCAGGGCTGGGAGAAAACAGGGCTGGGGTGGGCTGCACAGGGAATATTTTTTGTAATTTGCTGGAGTGAATGGAGACGGGGTGATTCTAAGTTATTGTTGCCAAAGACCTGTAAAGTGTATCGTCGCTTTGGGGGCGGGGCAATGGGTTTTGTTTTTGTTGTTTTTAGTTTGAGGCTTAGGATGCTGGTGCAATGATTTTCTTGTTCCTTGTTTTTTAAAGAGAAACCAAGCTAAGAAAAAAAAAAACAAAAAACAGCCTTTGTGCTCAGTGTTTTCTTTCCGGGTCTGTAGCTAACACCCCTAGGGGGACGGCAGACGGGAACCCAGCAGTCATCTCTGTTCTGCCCCTCAGCCCTCTCCTGTCCCTCCAGAAGGCTCTCAGGTCAGATGAACCGGCACGTTGCAGAGTAGTCCTCTGCCCACCCTAGCCTGTCCTCAGGTGGCAGTGGTGGAGGGGGGCAGGGGACTGGACTCCCCGCTCCTCGCTCTGCCCTGTGGGGGGACTAGCCCGTGTGCCCATGGTGAGCAGGCGGCTCCAGAGGTTCCGCCTGGGTCTTCTCTACACCCTAGAGCTTCTGCCATCGACTCAGTTCACCGCACTGCTCCAGACAAAGATCTGATGCAGTCTCATAAGGGCCTGCGTTTTAACTGAAGCAGGGAGGCAGCGGGGAGCTGGGTTCAGCCTGGCTCACCTCTAGTGCAACAGCACAGCTATGCTCGTGATAAATCACCCTTATAAGGGTGCAGGTGTGCCCCGCCCTGTTCCTGGCCATGCTCCTAGGCTAACAGAACACACCGCAACAGGTGGGTACATGTTTATTGACCGGACACACATGTGGGCTAAAAAATTAAAAATAAAAAAAAAATTCAGCATGGGAGTGGGCCCCCTTCCAGCTACGGGCTGACAGACTGTCCTCTTCTGCATTTGGAGGCACTCGAGGTTCCACAGTTGGGGTCACAGATGCCTGCTCCCTAAGTGCTGGCCCTCTGTTGGGGCACATCCGTGGCCAGCAGACTTGATCTCCTGAGGCAGCCTCCTCCCCGGGCTGGGCTGACGTGAAGCACTGTCAGGGAGTGGGGCAGGGCTGTCTTCTCTGGTTGCCCTGGGTGGCGTGGGTGGTGGCGCAGCGGTGACAAGTAGATGCCCGTCAGCTGAGCAGAGGGGCTGATCTGTCGTTGGTCACTGTCGGCTTCAGATGGACGTTGGCGAAGGGATTCCTGGGGAGAGAAGAGCAGGTTCAGTTTGGACAGGCGCTTCGGCTAAGCTGTGTCACCGAGCTACTCCTGAGATCCCCTGTACTAGACCCCAACGGCTTATTCTTGGAGCCAGGCGGAGCTGGGTGCCGTCTCAAGACCTGTTAGCCCCTAGCGTGACTACCCACTGACACCTTACACACCCCACGCTGGGTGGCAGAGCAGGCATGATGGTGAGGGCCAGCTATTCCCTTCCCACCTCGGGTTGGATGTCCTTAAGGAAGTCAGCCCCCACCCCCAGGCCGAGCCCAAGGAGTGGTTCTCCCGTGCACAGAGGACACAGCTCAGCGGGTCACACACACCAGCCCAGGCATGCAGGGCGCCGCAGGAGGCACACTGTAGACACGCAGACACGACAGACACGAGGCGCACGCGCCCTGACTCCACAGGCTGCGGACGGACACCACGGCCACTGCCTTGGCCAGGCGGCAGTTTCCTCTGCCGAGGGACTAGCCACCTCCCTGAGTGGTGGCTGAGCCACCCAAGTGCCCCTCAGGCCACAGCTGATACACGGGGACAAGACTCAAGACAAGAAGTGGGAATGGAACAGATGAGCTGCGGCAGCCCAGCCCTCCCTGTCAGGCCTGGGAGGACCCGCTCAGGTGGGGACATCGCAAGGCAGTAGGTGGGAGGGGCCAGGCAGCTCCACAGTGACAGCACGGATGGATGGCGCGTGAACACGGGGACTCACGAGGCACAGGACTGCACTTCCAGGAAAGCGTGCTTGGCTATACAACCATTACCTGGAATGTCACCTCTGTGCCTGGTGGGATCTCAGAAGCCCAGGGTGGGCGAGCAGGCTCTCCATTCAGGGTCCCCAGGAAGACCTCATAGGTAGAGTCTCGCCCTACATTTTCTACAGATCTGAAACACTCGAGCTGTGAAGGTTTGAAAGGTGGAGCCCGGGGTGGGGGGGGGGGCAGGTCCCTGCTGGCTGTGGGCTCTGTTGCTGCTCACCTCTGCCGAGAGCCAGAGGTTAGGGGCCACCACCTGCTCTGCCTGCAGCTTGAGGTCCGCCCCACACCAGGCTCCTCTACTCTGCATCCCCTCCCTGTGAGACTGGACCCTGCCATCGTGGGGAGGGTGCTAGCTGCAGGCTCCGGCATGGCCAGGCTGTCCCTGCCTCACTCCACACTCTACAGAAGGGTTCTCAAGCCAGGCAAAGGCAACAGCTCTGGGGAGACTTGGAATGAGGACAGGTCTTTCTGTTGAGGGGATGGGACAGAGCAGAGCAATGAGCAGGTCCCAGGACAGGGTTATCGTGGGACCAGGCCTGAGCAGAATGGCTGAGGTATTCACAGAACACACCCAACAACTGCCCACTGGCTCACATCCTAACTCACGGAAAGAGTCATCACCAGCTAGGACCAGAGAGGAAGTCCAGACCCAGAGTGCCCCACCCAAAAGGCTCTCTGTTCTTAAACACTTTCTTCTCTCCTCCCCCAAAGCCACGGTTCTTAAACACTTTCTTCTCTCCTCCCCCAAAGCCACGGGGGCAGTTCAGAGCACAGAGAACCATCCAGAGAAGCCAAAAGCCAAGGCAAAGTCTTGCTCTGCACATGTTCTAGTTAGCAGAGTCCAGGGACACGCTTCCTTTCAAGGACGCTCAAGTGAAATTCACCTGCAGGGGACATGGCCAGCACATGGTATGCCCAGCAGCGGCTATTGCCAACAGTGGGAGGACCCGACAACAGAGCCTGCACCAATAGAAAAGAAGGACCAGGCATCCAGGCCTGGGATCCGGGAACGACAAATGGAGTTTATGCAGGATGGAACCAGCTGAGGCAGAATGGTGAGGCACCAGCTGGGTAACCGCTGGTGCCAACTCTCTCCCCAGCTCTGCAGACAGCTATCCACGAACAACACACTGTGATCAGAAACCTAGAGAGGCTCAACTCCCTGCATCAGCACAGCCTGCCTTCCCCTTCTCCGTTTTTCACCATGAGAGGCTGGCTGGCGCCAAGAACAGTCCTGTGCATACCTGTGGGCTTACGTAGGACTGGGTACCCCCAGAACCAGGCCAAGGGTGGTAGCAACCCTCCTGCAGTCCTAAATTCAGGGTGAGGCTATGTGTGGACAGACACCCCTCAATCACAGGTAGCTTCGGAATACCCCTTCACCCCGGCTAGGTGCGCTGGAAGGCTAGGGGACTGTGGCCGGGGAATGTCCGGGGGCCATGTGACAGTACTGTGCAGAGACTCCAGATCCATTCTGTTCTATGTCTATTGCACCCAAGTCCCAGGCCTAGTTCACACGGGACCCGGTCCCAGGAAGAGCTGCGCCAGCCTCCCTGAACCTTTCCCCATGCCGCTGCAGGTGAGGACGACATGGCCCCTAACTGGGCAGGAGATGTAGGCCTCCCAGAGAACATCTTGGGTGTGCAGTTAGAGGCAGGAGGAAGTGGCCAGCCCAGAGTCAGCCAAGGGCATCTCACGCTCTCTGCAAATGTCATCGGAACTCAATTACAGAATGCACACTACACAGATTCCCATCTGCCCGAGTGGCCTGGCTGCCCACAGGCTGGGACATGCCACTGTGACTCTCAGGGAGGTAATGACCACTCCTGTTAAGGGACACAGGTCCCGGCTTCTCATGCTGCCCCATCTGTGGTGTGGTGATGGAGTAAAAGCCCCCTGTGCCGTGGTGGGCAATGTGGAGCAGTGCCCTCCTCCCTGCCCCAAGTGGCCCACGGTGGCCCACTTCTCCAGCACCAAGGGACAAAGGCAGCCTGGCCAGTGTCTTGTGGCCATGTGAGGAGATGGAGGGAACCGGAAGAGGCAGAGGTCCACGTGACCCCAGGCCCGGGCTCGGTTCAGCTGTGGCACTCAACAGCTGGACTCATACTCCACAACGCCCCAGGAACACCTAGGTACAAGCTCAGTGGTTGGGGGAGGCTGTCCCCCAGGCCACCCTTTGATTGTGACGAAGCACCTAGCAGGGAAGGAGAGGATAAGACGTGGGCCAGCTCCGTCTCTGGCAGCGAAGGCAGTCACGGGGCAGAGTTAGAACCACAAGCCTCCAGGCAGAAGGAAGGTAGGGGAACCACAAGCCCGAGGAGGGAACCAGCGGAAGGAAGGCCCAGCGCCCAGAGCGAGACAACTCTGCAGACCCCAGGGCCCTGCCAGGCAGCAGATTCCCCCTGCAGAGGCTGTCCTGATTCAGGCCAGAGGGTCCAGCCATAGCCGCTGCAGGTGTAGACAGATGGGCCCAAAACCAGGTCAACTTACTAACTCTAGTCAGGGGCAGCTCAAAATCTGGCCACTTCGACATCAACACTGTAAGGAAACACAAGGCTTATTGTCAAACTGGAGCAGCGGACGCGTGTCTAAGGACCCTGGGAAGCAGAAGGCCAGACAGGACAGACACCGGGTGGAGGAGGTGCAGGCTGCCAGGAAGGGACCTGCAGTCCTTGGGGACACAACTCCACCTGCTGGGCAGAGGGGGGGAGGGGGCTCAGGAGTCAGCCAGCACAGGCTGAGTCTGCACCAGCCAGGGTGCCATCGAGCCGGCCAGCTGGGGTGCACTGAGGTGCGGCCTGGTCCACGCAGCCCCCAAACATGCCAGGGAGCTGGAAGGAGGCACCAGACCAACTCAGTGCAATAAATAAAACCTTTATTCCAACAGTTGACTGCAGTACAGGGCACAGTTCGGATTTTTAAAAAAAAGGAAAGGAAAAAGGAAAAAAAATATTTTTTAGCACTTGACATCTTCATACAGGTTTGCTGTTTGTGTCTACATTCATCCATTGCACATGGAATCCCCTGGATTGGAAACTTTTAGCAAAATTAGAACAACACAGAAAGTTCTTTACACAGGTCCAAGTTCTGGCTGTGTTTTCCTTAAATATAAAACAGGGTCTGTGTCTGCGCTGCTGCGGCAGACTCGACCAGCCACGCCCTAGTCCTCGGCAGGCTTGTGGAAGGGTTTTGCTAACCACATCAGAGGTGCGTCTGCAGCTTCCCAAGGGCTCCCGCCAGGTGCAGGGCTGAGCCTGCTGGGCCTTGGGCTCCACAGCCCAGAATTCAGTATGTGAAGAGACAAAACCAGTAGCCACTGAGTCCAGTGTGCCTGTTTCTAAAGTCACCAAGACACACAAAAGATGAGCGTGCCTAGGAGGAGCTGGGCCAGGGCCTGCCTCTCTCCGGGCCCTCTGCAGCCCAGGGGCAACAGGGCCGTGACTCCCTCAAAGGCTGGTTATAGAGATGATTCCCCAGAAGTGTGTGTGTGGATGGATGGGTGGGGTTGGTCTTGATGTCTTTGGAATGTCCGCATGTGGCCGGGCAGCACCTGTTCTTGTCTCCAGCTCCCGCCAGGGCACTGGCATGAGGTAACGCCACCCTGGGTAGGGGCGCCGCATTCCGTTCTACATATACCTGCCCAGCCGGATCTGCCAAGGAAAGAGGCCCAGTGCCTGGCCTTGGGGTGGGCAGGGCCTGGCTGGGGGTGCAGCCTCCATCACAGGAGTGGCCAGCTTCCTCAGGAGGCTCCCCAGGTGCCCGTGTAAGCCCCTTTACTCGGTGCAGCCCTTGGAAGGGGCCTGAGGCAGGCCAAGGTCCCTGGGCCTGAGCCCCCAGGGCCCTGAGCCCCTTCCTGTCCTAGAAGACACCAGCACTCTGGCGGTCAGATGCAGAGTAACAGTACGTACACCGGAGTCCATGCATATCTGTTTTTGTTTTTAGGAAAAAAAATATAGTCCTTTTTTCCTGTTTTTCTTTTTTTCATTTTTTTCTTTTTTTTTCATTTTTTTAAAGATTTTTCTTTTTCTTCAAACTCTAGACCTGGCTCATGGCCAGCCTTACAAAAGGGATGTGCATCGTGAACACCACGGGGCTAGGGCAGCGGGTGAGGGCACTGCTTTGCCACCCAGCCAGCAGGCCCCGCCTGGCAGTTAATGCTCAAGACTAGGGACGCCTGTTGGGGGCATGAGCACAGGGGGCGCAGGGAGCAGCACCATGGACCCTGGGGGAGTTCAGAGTCTGGGATCACCAACCAAAAGGCAGGAGCGGGTGGGAAAGAAAACAACCGGGAACAAACCAACGAGAGCTGAGGAGGGAAACCAGAGGAGACGGGGAAGAGCTCTTCAGAGCAGCTGCCCGGGGTCAGCGTCCTCACACTGTGGACACCAGCGTGCCACTGCCACTGTGGAACAAAGCACAGGACAGCTGCCCAGGTGCATGCCCGCCGTCAGAGGTGGCTGAAGACCCTCCCCAACCCTGTCTCGCCTGCTGGGATGAACAGAGCAGGCCCAGACACCAAGAAGCAGCAGGATGGAGGATGTGCTTGCTCTACTTAGAAGAGAACGGGGTAGGAACCCGGGAGGGGTGGGTGGGTCTGACTCTGGTGGCAGGCTCAGGGTCAAGCCTTGGGTTCCCAAAGTAAGAAACGCCAGTTTCCAGGCCCCAAGAGAGAGGTTACTCTAACCAAGCCCGTGGTCACCCGCCCACAAGTCTGAAGCCTCTTACCTGCTCACCGACCGCGCCCCGTAGTCATCCAGACCCTGGGGAGCAAAGACAGAGCAATCACACTGGGCCCCATTGACTAAGACTCAGGCTCTTACTGACAAGGTTTCCCCGGCACAGTCCTCATAAAGATGGTTCTGCCCATGTTGAGGTACAGGCTGGGGTCCCTAGAAAGCCGGCTCCTTCCCCACCACTCCCTATCCTCTCTTTAGTCACTGTGGCTGGGGAATATTATTCCAAGCAGCAACATGGACGTGGTGACCTCACAGATTAACAGGGACACCTCCTGGCCAGTGGTAGACTGGACCGTGTGTGCTCTCTGTACCTACGGGACAGCTGACTTAATGACATCACTGCAAATGCCTCCCATGCACTGGGGCTCCCCCAAGAAATAGTTTTTGTGGGGACAGTGAAGAGGGGTCAGAGGTCTCAGTAAGCAGAACGCCTTCCTGCAAAGCCAGGGACTTTGGTGGGCTGACTTTGGAGGCAGACAGAAAGGTGAGCAATGGGACGGATGCTTCAGGAGACCACAGGTTACCACCCTACCTCACAGAGGCCTGGGCTGGCTCCAGGCTGGGTCTCCTGCCCAAGAGGGGACACTCTGGGCACAGACTAACACTAGCTGCAGAGAGCTGTCATCTCCATCCGGTGGTGGACGCACCATCCTTGGTTTTCCCAGCCTTGAACCAATCCCTTCCCAGAGGCTGGCCAAGGTCCATTACCCCACCTGGACACCCCGCGGCCACTGCAAGCTTCGAGCGCCAGCTCCAGGGTGGCTCTGATGCAAGCGGAGGCTCCAGCCAAGGACATTGCTGTCTAGACCCTAAATCAGTCACAGCGCCTGAACCGCAGACTCCCTGGAGGGAGCCCTTCCAAAGCATCCCAGTCCCTCTACGGCAGGCCGAAAGGAGGATCTCGTCTGCTTCACACGTGACTGCACATCCTTGTCATACTGTCAGCAGTGTGGTTCTGGGACACCATGATGCTCCTCAGGTGGCCCAAGGAATGGACATAGTGGGCTCTCTTTCTTTCCCCGTGTCCAGGTAGAGGTAGGGCCGGATGGAGCCCCAGACAAGCTGCTACCCCTTCTGCCCAAGGCTAGAACAGACCGACCTCCTTGGCACGGGAGTCCCAGGTTCAGCTTTGTAGGAGCCACTGTCCAGCCCCATGGGTCCGTCCTACATTCAAAGTCAGACCCACCTCGGACACGCTGACTGCTACCTGCACAGGGGTTTACCAGGGACCCTCCTCAGGGCCTAGAGGCCTTAACCAGCCACCAATGGCCTCCCACTGACTAGAAAGCTCTGGACAGCAGCAGAGACACCTAGCAGCCTGCAGCCTTCAGGGAAAGAGTTTGAAGCTCTGATCCCCTGGCCCCGAGTCCCCAGGTCAGCCAAGCCCACTGAACAGAAGGGTGCTGAGTACATCAAGTCTGGTAGGAAGTGTGGCTAAAATCCCAAGCTTCAGAGCCTCTGTCTCAGGCCTGTCAGCCGAGAGGCCCAGACACCAGTTAGTACCAGGCCCTTAGTACTGGTACCAGTTAGTACCAAGTCCACGTGCCCCAGGCACCAGGGCTCACCTGAGAGAAGGCAGGAACCGCCACACTGTAGGGTCTCTGCTTGAAAGTGCCAGCCGTCTGAGTGGGGAAGGCCCGGGAGGATGTGCCGTAGTCGGGGGGAGGGATGGCCAGGTCATCCTTGTCCAGAAGGTTGCCTGTGCTGCTGCTCTTGCCCTGCTGCAGGCTGTGGGGACAAGGGGCTCGGGCTGGCCAGTGTCCCTTCTCCAGGCCTCGCTCAGCTGCCCTGGGCTGCTGTCAGCATGTGGTGACACTCTTAGGTCTCCCCTCCCTGCCGAGTTTCCCTGGACTGTGCGTACAGATGTGTGTGTGTCGGGGGGGGGGGGGGGGGGGGGCCAAACGCTTGCTGGGGAAGCCCTGTGACAGGCAACCATTCACCTTTCCAAGAGCAGTGGGGATTCTCCAAGGGTCAGGAGACTCTGAAGACTCAGGGGCCCTCCAACCCTGCTCTCGGAGGTAGGTAGTGAGGTGTGGCACACTCACGATAGGCCAACAACTGCCCCACACTGCACCTGTTCTTCCCAGGGCTCCCAGGGCTCTTGGGACCCCCACCCACCCCAGTACACCCCCTAACACCGCAGCATCCCACACCCTCCCACGTATGATATCCAACATAGAGCAGGGCCTATGAGATGGTGCTGTAGAAGCCCTGCCCAAGTTTGTTGCCCAGGGGCCCTGCCTAGCCAGTACACTCACCTCATGTGCAACCTGTCACTTCCGTCGCTGTCCAGGACCCGAGTGTAGGAGAAGGGAAACCAGCCCCGCCTAGAAGAAAGGCCCCAGGTGAGAGAGCCCTATTCTACATAGAATAGAATCCATTCTATAGGCTCTCCAGATGCAGCACAGTGGCCCCTGCTGACCGCGGTCAGACCCCAGGTCCCACTGGTTCCAGGGAGACCGTGATGTGACGTGGCTGGAGCTGGCTCTGCACCTGGCCCCAAGGGTGAGGCAGCCTAGCAGCTCTGTTTGGTGAAGCCATGGGTCTGACCACCTGTACCTCACCCGCCACACGGCCCACTACCATGATGGGTTCAGCTCCAGACCACTGGGACAGAGGTGACACAGCTTCCTATTCCTCAGAGACCTCTCGCAGGCTCCCTGCCCAGTACGCAGCTGCCACCGGGGCACAGCAAAGCTCAGTTTATGCCTCAATTTGGCCATAGCTGCTTAGCCATATGGGTCAAAGACAGACCCAGATAAAAACTACTGCTTTCCTGGGGACGCAGGCCGCCTCTGGGTAGTGCCAAGACTTGGTGACATTGCTGCAAGCTATTCAGGCCTACGGGAGAGTTTGTGGGGAGGTGTCTCAGGTAGTCAAGTCTGCTCTGCCACATATTTTAGGGAAACCATACCTAGGCTCCCATCTTGACTATGGCCAGGTGTGCCACTGTGCACACACATTCAGAAAACCGTGTCCTGTGCCAAAGAATGAGCAATCACAGGGACACAGAAATAGCGGGCAGTAAAGATGGGGTCAGTGGGGAAAGGCCCTCTGATGTCACCGCCACCCCCTGGCGTGCGGAAGCAGGCGGGCGTCTCAGCTGCGCTCCTGCCGCTGCGCTCACATCTTGGTCTTCTCGCTCTCGCCATAGTGCCAGCCGTCTCGGGCCTCGGGAACCAGCAGCGTGATGAGGTCGCCCTCCTTGAAGCTCAGCAGAGTGCTGTTGTCGCCGGCCGCGTGGGAGAAAATGGCCTTGACCCGCATGCGGCCATTCCGTTCGAGGCCAGCTGCCATGGAGCTCGAACGTGGCAACGTCTTGTTCTCAGCTGCCGGGACAACGGGTGTATGCGTGAGAGGACTGTTCGTGTCAGATGGAGCCAGGATACAAGCACTCACAACCGTCAGGGACCAAACACAGGAACCGTCCCATGACCAATGGAAGCCCCCTCCACCCTCTAGCCAGTCTGCCGCAGATGGGGCTCTGGTCTCCTCCCAGCATGCCACAGTCCCAATCACTACGCACTACATGCTCGCACATGCGTAACATACCCGTGCACAGGTATTTGTAGACATGCACACAAGCATATGCACATACATGCCATGCAGAAACACGTGTTCATATATATATACCTACATACATACTCCCACAGTCATGCACATGCACATGCACTCACAAGCCTTGGTTTCTCAGCCTAGCACCCTTGGGCCCTTACTGGTGGCATAGCTGTTCTTCGGGGTCACGCTCTTGCGCACGGGGAGTGTGTTGGAGTACGAGTCACTCAGCTTGCTTTGAGACTGCGGAGGAGACAGGGATTTGGGCTGGGCAGCCTTGCGGTCAGCCCAGGGATTGTAGTCCTCGCTGTCCGGGCCTGCGACGCCATTCATGACAGGTACATTCTCCTGAGCAGACATCCGCTGGAGGAAGAGGCAGGGGCAGGGCGTCGCTGGGAGCCAGCTTGGGAGTACCCTGCACCCACCACAGGGCTCAGCACACTGGGCTTGCCCTTTAGAGATGATGCTGCCACCCCAGGCAAAGGGACTCCCCCGCCCCGTAAGCTTTTGAAGGCCCAGGACTCACCCCCACAAATGGTGCCAGCTCAGGTGGCACTGGCAAGGGTTTGGCTCCAGGAATGGGGTCTGAGATGACCAGGTTGGACTTGGAGGCTGATAGGGAACTAGGGAGGATAGAGCCGTTGCTGCTGGCTATCTGCTGCATCAGCTGGACGGCACGGTCTGGAATCTTGTTGGGGTCAGCACAGGCTTGCTGCCACAGAGGCAGCTTCTGGGCTAGCAACTCCTTGCCCTAGAGCAGAAGACACAGGACAGGAAGGCCGTCAGTCGCAGCCCGGGTTCCTGCAGCGGGGCCCAGTCCAGAGGTGTCTCTCTGAGCAGCACCACCTTACATGCATGTGGCCTGTCCTAGCCCCAGTGCTGTCCTTCATCGGTGGTCCCTCAAAGGCCACCTGCGAGGACTTGTGTCTCAAAGGGGTTCCTGCTAAAGGGCCTAGCGAGCACTTATGTGCTAGGTCCCCGAGAGGACACCAGCCATGGAATCAGACCAAGGCAGGCCCTGTTCTTGAAGTGCCTCCTCAGGGACCTGGGGGAAAAAAAAAACGGATGGGCTCACACAGCCAGCCCTTTGTAGACAAGACTACGTAACATCAAGGAAAGAGCCATCTGGCAGGTGTGAGGGGGTTAAAATTGGAGACAGGATAGAGCTGCCCAGTCATGATTAGGCCAGGAGGGTGGAGGGGTGCAAAGGTGGCCCCTATCCCGGAGACGGGCTTGGCATTCCTATCCAAGAGCTTGGCTCTTGGGGCTTCATGGGGCACATGAAGACCTATCTCGTGAGTGTACAGGATGCACAGAGGAAGAGGGGGCACAGACACGACACTGAATTCTGCTTTAGGGTCTTGTGTCTACTTGAAGAGACTCAAAGGCTTGAATGGGCAGTGCACTGTGCCTGGCATCTGGGTACAGGTGAGGCAGCCCCTGTCCCTGCTACCCATTAGGACAAGTGGGCCTCCAGGGCTGTAGTGCTGCAGACAGTCAAATCCTTTCATCCTGGGATGGCCACACTGGCAGACCAGCATCAAGACCCCTGTTCAGAGCCTGTGCGCAGCCCAGCGTGTGGCCAGCTGCCCAGACAGGGAAGGTAGAGCTCGTCTTCCGGCCACAGCACAAAGCCTGGTCCCCACTAGAGGGCGCAGTTGCCGCTGCCAGCCTTAAAGCTCTGTGCTGGCCCCTGCACCAGGCAGTTACAACGCCGGCAGCTGTGGGAGAGGGGAAGTGGGGATGGAGGGCACAGTAGGAAGCAGGCACAGACAGCGGTCTCCCAGGACACAGGGGCAGTCCTGGCCTGGCTGTGTACCTGCCTCCAGCAGCCTCTGGGCTTTTCCTTGGTGCCAAAGGCCCTGAGGACCGGAGCAGAGATGGCAGGGTCATGTGTGGGAAGGACACGTCAGTGTGTATAGTGCCAGTTCCTAGACCACCTTCCCGCTCCGGGGCAGGACCCGGGTCTCCGTGGTTAGCTGGGCTGCGTAATCACACTAAGCTCTTTGAATGTTCTTGAATGTTCCAGGGGACACAATCTGACCCCAGTTTATTTCCTACAGATAAAGTAAATGACAGGGTTCCACTCACCCCAACATGCTTCCAGCAAGAGTCTATCACCTGAACCTTCCCTACCCCAGGGGGTTATGTCAGCCCTCTGAATGTCCTGAGCCTCTGAACTCTGACTCCCAGGCCCAGGCCACATAGCCAGGGGCTTGGGGCAGCCCGTCCTGGAGGAGGCAGCTCCTCACAAGGACTTGCTTTGTTTAGCAAGGCTGGGCTAGGTCTTGGAATGTGGCCCAGGAAATATGTGTGTGTGTTCTGATGGGATAGGCTGTAAACAGGGAGAGGGAACATGGGGTGTCTAGGAGGGGCCCTCATTCGACTTAGTGGAAATATATTGGATTCTCAGGGGTTGTGGAGGAACCAGGAATGCCTGATTACATGAACCCCACCAAAAGCCTAGTGCTAAACGGCACCAGAGAAAGTGGGGGCAAGGAGGGACTCTGAGGACACCCATGTGACCAGTCTGGGCTCAGAAGAGGCCACCTGGAGCAGTGAAGGGGAGGGACCTACAGCTGCCTAGGAGGTGCGGTGTGGGATGAGGGTGACCAGTTCCATGTGGGACATGGCTGCCTATGGGACTATGGCGGCTGGCAGACATTAAATCGTGCAGGTCGGGATGTTAGGTGACGTGGTCCAGCCTCAGAGGCCAGGAGTCGTCAATATCAGAGCCCCGGCCCAGAGGCCACCCAGGTGTTCAGATGAGCAGGTAACAAGGAACACTTCCAGAAGCCAGGAGGGCGTGGGTCACTCCTTCTCAAGCTGCCACCAGTCTAGCTAGACCTTGACTGGAGCAGAAAAGCCAGGCGTGACTTCAGGAAGCCCTCAAACCTACCCCACTGCGAGTTCTCCTTAGCAGGCAGTCAGCTGCAGTCAACCAAAATGCCCAGCCATTTCTAATGCAGGTCTTCAAAATGCCATGCCCTCTGACCCGGCAATTCTCCCTCTAGAAGTCTGTTCCCCAGGCTGAGGTGTCTGAGGATGCTCACCCCAGTGTTACAGACTTCTCTGGGAGCTCAGACGCTTACGAACACTGGGTCCATGACCAGCTAGTTCCCTCCTGCAAATGGGGCCCGTTGCACGGAGCAGGCAGAGACCATGCAGCCACGGCATCAGCTCACCTTGGAGTGGTAAGCAGCGGAGTTCTTGGCCACAGCACATTGCTTTTCCACCAGGAAGCAGAACCTCCGGCGCTCCTCGGTGAGTGCTGTCTTGTAGCCGTCAGACACGTAGTTCTCTAGCTCGCCCTGCTTGTTGCTGATGGCGTCGATATACTGGGGGCAGAGAGGACAGGCCGGTGAGCTGAAGGCAGATTCTGCTTGGGTTTAGTTATGCAATTATGCCTGCAGGCCACTTTCGGCATGACTGTCCATGTGGCCCAGGATCTTGTCTCGTGTGGAGGACCCGGGTGACAGACCTCTGGGTTGATAAACACAATGTGAATACCTACGCATGCACATGGAGCAGAAGATTGACACTGTGTCTTCCTTGATACCCCGTTCACTGAAGCATGGTCTCTCATGGAACCTGGCGCTCCCCAATTCTACTGGTTTAGCTTGCCCTGGGGACCCTCTCTCCACAAGTGCTGGGACTACAGGTACATGCTGCCAGTCACCTGGCATTTATGAGGGTGCTAGGGATCAGAGCTGTGGCCCTAAGCCAGGCAGTGGTGATGCATGCCTTTAATCCCAGCGCTCGGGAGGAAGAGGCAGGCGGATCTCTGTGAGTTCGAGGCCAGTCTGCTCTAAGCAAAAGCTAGTTCCAGGACAGGCTCCAAAGTTACAGAGAAACCCTGTCTCAAGAAAAAAAAAAAAAAACACAAAAACCTACAACAAAAGGCGTAGGTAGTGCTGCCTGCCCGTATTCTCAACATTCCTGAAGGTCTTCTGAGTTATACCAGGGGGTCTAAGGCTCACCTAGATACATGGGACCTTGTCATTCTTAGACCAATCTATCAAAGAAAGTGCTTCCGCCGCTGAACTGTTGACTTAATAACTAAAAAGCAGTTTCTATCAGTTATGTGTAGTTCACAATTTGAAAGAAAGTCTCAAAGTAGATACAAGCTATCCTCACCGAAAGAAAGTACTGGTCAAAGAGCCACACTGTAAGAAAGTCAGCCATAGGCAAAAGAAATCAGGAAAGCACCCGTCTGAGAGAAAAGCTGTGGCAGCTGGTGTTAGAGACCCAGGTCAGGGGGACATGTGGGTTGCACGCACACACCCGGCCCAGTTTTCCTTGAGTCCTTCCTGAGACGGGAAGGCACACACACCAGTGGCAGGCCAGTCCAGGGCTTTGTCTCTCTGGAAGGAACACGCCCACCCCTCGAACTTCTCTACTGGTCTTTCCAGGACAGCCGGCCGGAAGGGTGTGCACCCAAGGCCCTGTAGCAGCACACGGAACTGTTAAACCCAACTGTGATGATTGAACTGCCTGAATGCCAAGAACAGACCTATTCACACACAGGTATCAGCCGGAATTGTCCATTACAAAACACCGAGACACCTCTCTGGTGCACACCCTGCACGGGCCCCACTAAGGCTGAACTCCACTAGCCCGGAGCAGAGAGCTGGGCCAGCCCTGCTGCCCAGCAGCAGCTGTTGAAGAAGCACTTCCCGGCATGGCCATCTTCCAGCAGGGGGCAGGCCTGAGCTGCCAGGGTGCTCACAGCTGACTCACAGCCACCTCGGAGCTCTGACTCAGCGTGGGTGGGCGGCTGAGCCGTGGGCGACAGAGGGGGTTGGAGCAGGCTGTTCCCTTAGCATCTCCCCACACAGGGCTCAGCTGGAGGGACAGAAGAGGGGGAAGCCCAGCTGGGTGGGAGCTGGTCTTCACTGTGGCCACCGTACCAACTCTGCCTAACAGCCAGCAGGAATCTCTCCAAGGTCAAGGCCTGCCACACCTTTGTCACCAAACCCACATTAAGAAGACTTGCTGCTTCTGCCCCTGTGGCCCCACATTAAACTCCAGCCCTCTCCTCTGGCAGGACCAGCCTGAGTGGGCCCTGAGAATAGGTCTTGGTCTTCTGAGTAGCAGCAGGGCCCAGCTACCAGGTCTGCAGGGTGGGACTTTCTTTCCCTGTAAAGAGAGATCAGGATCCCGGGTGATAGCGACTTTCCTGCCTGCAGTGGGTTCTGCTGCTGTGATGGCGGGGCCATTACCTCCTCTCTCTGTTCCTCCTCTCTCTCCTCCACAGCACCAAGTACTTTTCCTCTGGTTATGCAACATGCGCCTATCAGGGCTTCCTGCTCCCTGAACCTCCCCTGCACTCCAGGGTCCTCTGGGAAGTAGGGGGTGGGGTATTCAGCCTTGTTGCCCCCCAGAGGAGCTGTGCTGGGAGGGACTCCAGGGAGCCCTGGAGGAGGCTCAGCCTGGGTGCTAGCTCCTTCCTGCGCTTCGGGGAAGGCTGGGGAGATGAAGTCAGGCATGACCAGGGCCAGGGAGGAGGGGGCTGCTCTCCAGGAGGGCAAGGCCAGCACTGGCTTCCCTGGGTCCCACTCATTCTGCCCCAGCCCAGCAACGGCCTGGGACTTGGGCACTCTGGCCTTCAGGGCTCAACTAGGCTGTGAATAGTTTCTAAGATCTGACCTCAGGCACAAGGATATGGATACAGACAGGTGGACACGGACACACACATGTACACACACATGTACACACACAGGCACACACATGTACACACACATATACACACATGCGGACACACACATGTGCAGGCGCCTGTGCAGGCTACAAGCACTTGCAGGCTTGCAGGCTCTCCGAATTGGTGGCCAGCTCAGGAATGTCCAAGGTCCTTGAGGCTAGGGTGGGTCCTTGGGCCACCGCCCTCCTCCAGAGCCTTCTCAAGGACAACAGTAGCCAGGAGGGCTCCGCAGAATCTAGCTAAGGTTCTGGCTGGGAGGGAGAGAGCCTGGTGACAATCTGCATCATTTCATTCTCCAGGGGACTTCAGAAAGAGGCTCCACTTGGAACTATCACCTAGGACGGCAGTATAAACCAGGCCACGGGCCCCCTGGGTCTCCCTGCCCCGAGAACAGCACCTTCCAAACTGAGGCTGAAGCCAGCCCACCACTGGCAGATTCTGGGTTTGTAGGCTGCACACTACCTTCACACAGAGCGTTCGGCTCCCTGGGGTGCAGGGTACTGGTATGGGGCCCGGCCTCATTAGCGGGTCTGGCAGCCGGGCAGTTAGGAGAGCACGGTGTTTTACTTTGAAGATTTTCACTTACTTATGAACCCCTGGGATTAAATGTAACCGCACAGGTCATGCCTGGGCACCTAGGGTTGGTTCGAGGAAAGGGGAGACACCGCCCCAGAACAGTACACTGAGGGACTATGAAGAATTCCCAGCTGGGAGGCAGGGAAGAGTCCTGGACCACACGCCCGTCTGGGCTGACATCATCAGCTCCAGTCCGACCCAGGAGAGGCGGCATCGGGCAGTAGCACGGCGAAGCCTGCCAGTGACAAGTGGCTGCCACTTCTGTCTAGGAATAACCACCGACTTCCCTGACCTCCTTTTCCAGGCCACTGACTCCTCACAGACAGACCACAGTTTTACTAGGAAGATCTGGAAATCTGGGCCAAGTTAAGTGTCCCTTTATGAGGAAGACGGTAGAGGACAGGGGACAGATGGTGACTGCCCTTCAGGTCTCCGAGCGGACAGAACACAACCCCAGCCTGCACTGCCAATGGCTTGGCATTGGGCCATTTAAAATGGCATTAAGCCTGTCCCCGCAGTGGCCAGGTTCCTGCTGTCCCCGCCCGCCCCACGGCGCCGCACAGCTCCTTGCTTAGCTGGGTGCTATGGAGACGGCACTATAGAAACGCCCAGCTGAAAGCATTTGAGACCCACAGAGAACGGTTCCCACTTAGTCACCCGGCACAGCAGCCCTGTAATCTGAGAAGGCAGAAGTGATTGGAAAGTGTGTCTCCTCTGCTCCAGAGCCAGCCTGTGACTCAGAGGGGGGATGGATGTTCTAGAAAAATCTGAAATTGCTGTGGTTCACCCTAACCCACTGAGGCTTTCCCACAACTGTCGGATCCCTGGACTGCCCAAGGTTCCCTACGGCCCGTGAGGAGTTCGTGAGGCTTGGTCCCACTGTTACACTGGGGCCAGGACTCCCAAGGAGACAACTCAGAGCCCCCGGGCTGTGCTGGGGAACTGACACTCCATGTCGTCTGAAGCAACTGGAGAACAGAAGCCAAGGAAAGGCCTTCCCAGTTTGAAGGGCCTGGCATCCAGGGCAGTGGACAGAGCAAGCAGATTCTGACCATGGGAGGACAGGGTTGGGGCTACTACTGTATGGTAGGACTAGCTATTCTAATGGCTTCTAGCACATTAACTTTTGGGGACATATTAGTCCATGCAGTGACTAAAACACCCCCAAAAGTTAATGTGTTAGAAACTCAAGTCTTCAAAACTGCCTGTCAATGGAGCCAGGTGGTACAGGCCAAGGCTGTCCCTGGGAGACCCCAAGGGATGGGTGTCGGTATGGGGTGGTCCCCAGGACCTGGCAGCAGTACTCATCTGACCATGTGATGCTATAGGGGGAGGCCACATTGGGTGCCAGGCCTGCACGTCCCCACTGTCTGCCGGAGCAAGGGCACAGGCCTGTGCCACATCAGACTCCGGCGGGCCAGCCTCTGCTATTGTACTGTGAAGATCTCTGCTGCGGTTATTTTGTCTTTACTTTGTTAATTATACAGCCCTTTAAACAGAAAGAATTGTTCCCTTCTCTCAGGCTCCTGGAACAGACAAACCCCACAGAGGGACGCGAGTGAGAGGTCCGGAGGTGTCGAGCCACCAAAGTGGCCCCTGTGTCTAGACCCAGGGATCCCTGTGGGAGTACTGCGGACACCCCATCCCACCCCACAGGCAGGCACCCACCCAGGACCTTGACCACTCCCCCCGTTTTACACAGCTAGCCTGTACCTGCTTACCTCCCCAAGTCAGCTCAGGGAGGACCAAGGTCAGCTGGCCTGGACAGGGAGCCTGGCATGCTCCCTACCAACAGGAGGACCCTGTATTGACAGGGTTGGGCGGAGGAGCCCTTCCAGAGCCTTCCCCAGGGTCAGACCCGTCTCAGAGTGTCTTGGATGGGGTCAGGCCTACCCACAGCCAGTTGCTTCTCTCTGGGCTCTTACATGGTTTCTGGGGCTTTGGCACGAAGCTGTGTCTCAGCTGTGTCTCTCTCAGTACTCAGTAGGCACAAGGGTGTAGGGAAAGACAAACTGCCCCCCCCCCCAGCCCAAGCCCAGCACACACCTAAGGCAGCACACGGGCAGGCTCTGCCCAAGTGTCTCCTAATCCCCATTTCCCCACACGCCATCTGAGGGACAGGACGGCAGGGTCACCCAGCAGGAGAAGCAAAGGCCGTGCTACACTCTCAGAGGCTGTCATTTGTAGACAGCCTCCTACCTGTGCCTGTCTTGTTCTAACAAGAGCTAGGTTGGGGGAGGAGTCAAATGGGGCAAAACCAGAAGGAATCAAGGCCTGAACACAACGGCACACCCAGCTCTGCTGGGTGATGGGAAAGGGTGCCCGTGAGGGACACGTGGAAAGAGAGGCATATGCAAGAGTCCTGGGATACCGGCTGGTTGGGCGACACTATGGAGTTAACGGAGGCTTTGCGGCAACTGGGCCAGCATGGCCCTCACCTCCCTCATCCCTGGGGGAGGAGATGGAGGATACCAGCCAGGTAAAAGAGAGCCAGGCATCTCTCATATTCTGGGGCTTCTCTCCCCTATCACCTCAGGGGGGCTGAGTCACCCCCCAGTTTCTGAGATGGTCACCGTACCCCTTTCCTACTTCACACGTGCTTCCCGATGCCTGGTGGCAATCGTACGGTGACGGAATGTGTTGGAGGGAAGGGCAGTCCCTCAGGCCATGAGCGAGGGCTCTCAGAACTTCCCCTTTTCTTATAAAACTACCCGTCCCAGTTAGTGCCCCAAATGCTCCTGAGCTCCGATTCTCTGACCTATAATTAAAATTAGTTTTCTCTGGTGCTCTCAACATGCAAGTTCAGTTCTGAACAGTTCTCACCTGCAGACCGGATAGTGCTGCCGTAGGAGCCATCCCCCGTGCCCGAGTCTGGCCACCTCACACCTCCCTAGCACCGAGCAGTCCTGTCCCCTACAACACCCGTGTTCAGTGACCACCGTTCTGGTATGGTCCAGCCTCACCAGAGGCCATGAGCGGGGTCAGCACAGGGTGGGGCTGCGTGCCCGGCCAGCACTCCCGAAGACTTGGGTCTGTCTCCGTGAGTTCCTGATGCCCAGCAGCCTCGGGCTTGCCTGGGAGTTCCTGTTCCCAAGAACTCTAAGAATCCCGCATATGCAGCCGGGCTGTGTCCGCTGTGTCCCAGGCGCCAACCACACTAGGGACCCTACTGGTAGAGGGTGGAAGCGGGTCCTGGGACATTCTGCTCACTTCTCAGGGACAGGGAAGGGAGCCATGCTCAATAAGCACAAGCTAAGGCCAGCGATGCGCATACCAAGAGCAGGGCTGCTGGGACCAAGGTGGCCAAATACATGCACCCCCTTCTCCAGCGGTGGCTGTTGTTGGGCCCCCGGCTTTGGTAAGGCTTACAGATCCCAAGCTGGGCCTCTGTGCCTGTCCCAGGATGTCTTCCACACAGGAGACGTCCACACTAGCCTACATTTGACTTTCTGAACTGGAGATTTACCATGGTCTGACCCTGCTTGGCTCTGGCCAAGCCAGTGAGGGGCATGCAGAGTGGAGAAACCTCAGATATACAGAGGGCATGTCAAGGGAGCGGGGAAGCCCTTCCCAGGCTGGAGCAACAGGTGGACCTGGTCAGGGCCTCTGTTTCTATGTTTCTTGTGGTCTCAAGACACACTCAGGCCATCCCAGAGCGTGGGGTCAAGTCCCACTTCCCGGTTAGCTTACGAAGCAGTTCCAGCAGCCCTAGAAGACTAGAATCCTGCCCTCACCCAAGGGCAGAACATGGGCGTCTCTGCTAATGTTGCTAGGCACCTAGAGGTCCAGTGGACATGACATTACAGGAGCCAGCAAAGACCTCTGAGCCCCCAGCTGACTAGTGCTCAGCTACTAGACCCACTTGTGGGCATCTTTGGAGGAGTTAACAAAACAAAACAAAACAAAACAAAACAAAACAAAACAGGAAACCGTGGGAGGCAAAGGATCTTTCTGTAGTAATCAACACCTGGCTAAAGTCTTTAGATCCACAACAACCCTTGTGAGGCCAACCTGGAGTGATGGGCCTGAGCAGGGGATAGGGCCACCGTGGAGGGTCTAGAGCTGGCAGAGGAGTGGGGTTCAGCTCAGCTCAACTCACATGCTCAGATGTTTCCTTCCCTTGAAGGGGAAGATGCTGCCATGCCAAAGAGCCTCAAGCTCCTGCTTAGCTGCCGGCAGCCACGCTCTATACATAAGTCAGATGGGACCCCTGGCTGTTTGCAAAGCACTGGGAGTTGGTAGGATCTGCACCAGGGGCAAGGGCTCTCAAGTAGCCTGATTTGCTGACAGGATACTCCAATATGGCAGTCAGTGTACCTTCACTGAACTCAGAAGAACCAGGGCAGCCATACACCGAACATTCTCTACTCTCAAAGTATGAGGCGAGAGACCCCAAGAGCATCTCTGCCTGTTTGCTTGGGCATCAGGGAAACAGTCAGGGCTGGTGGTAGCACAGCCTGCAGATGAGGCAGACGGATTCAAGCTCATAGACCTGTCTTGAGTTGAAGGGTGGGCAAGCTCCGCCCCTCTGAAAAAAAAATTTCTCTATAGATCCAGGTGTATAGACAGATATGGCTTAGAGGCAGAGCACTTGCCTCACATATATAAGGCCCTGGGTTCAATCTCTAATACCCTGCCCCTCGACCCACAGCCTGCCAACAACAATTCATGTAAATCCAAACCAACATAGCCAGGTAAGTAAAGGCCATCCACTGAGGGGCCAGAGGAATACAGGGCGTGTACAGGAGTCAAGAGGCAGCCGAATAAGAGCCCTGGGACTTGGGCAGAGAAGGGCCTGGCAGAACTCTATGCAACCATGCTCTGGGACAGGCCAAAGGGGGCCTTGGATAAGGCTGAAACTAGAAAAAAGTTGGCGTGAGACACCTCCAAGAGAGAAAGCCAGGAGGCACCCAAGCCTAGGGTGCTATCACGGCCACAGCACCTGCTTGCAGTGGACTCACTGGGAGGCCACCCTTCCAGTCACCTGAAGCCCAGAGCCATGCTCTCTCACTGTCTCAGGCAACCAAGGTTGGGCAGGAAGTCACTGTCCTTCCCCAGTACACCAGCATCTGCTCTGACCTCTGAAGACACCTACAGAAGGAGCAGGAACACCTCGTCCTGTCCTGTCAGAGCTAAGCTGATATACTCAGACGCGGGAGCCTGAGGGGTAGGCATCTGAGTCTGGGGTTACACACGTCTACCAGGAGACACCTTCATACGATCAGGATGACCTCCCACGGCAGCGGCAGTTCCAGGGAAACATGCTGGGTACCTACAGCATCCTCACAGGTAGTAGGAGCCATGATTCACATGTGTGAAAAAGAGCGATGAACTCATGATCAACAGTAGGGAAACCATGGACGGCCTTGAAAGCCTTGCAGAGATGAACTCATGATCAACAGTGTGGAAGCCATGGACGGCCTTGAAAGCCATGCAGAAAGTCAGGCACAAAGTCACATGGTATGACTCAGGGGCTAGGAAGCTAAAGACCTCACCTTGCTCAAAACCACAAAGCCCATAAGCGCTGAAGCAGGGCAAGATATCCAAGTCTCTTCCACCACCTAGCCTCTGTCAGGTCAAACCAGGACCCACTGGGGAGGTGGCCACTACAGCCCCATGGGAAGCAGGCACCCAGAAAGTCCTGGGCAGCCCCTGAGGGCCGGAGTATACAGTAGTCAGCAGGCCTTTCTACTTGCAAGAAAAGGCCTTGCCAGTGCCATACAGAAGTCCAGAGCCACAGCCACAGGCAGCTGAGGGGAACAAGCTCTACCCTTGGCTCTGTGACCAACAGCAGAGACTGGACTGAGTTTTTCTCGAGATGGTTGACATCAGTGGGGTGGGGAAGAGGAGGCCTGAGAGAAAGAGAAGGAAAGCAAGAGAGAAAGGGGGAGATGAGCCCTCTGAGCCACACCCGAATAAGATGGAAACGGAGCCTACAGCTCTGGCCTTCACACTTAGCCTGCCCTTCCCTGAGTCTCAGGATACCCTCAGCGAGGTCCCAGTCGCATTGCAGCCTTAGATGGAAACTCACAGTGATTTCGCCCCAGCGTGGGCTGCCTGGGCAGCGTGGGCTGAGAAGAAAAGGGATCCGCCACCCTTGTCAAGGCAGGCCACTCAACCGTGGACAGGAGAACACTGACTTGGCGGATTCGTGCTCAACATGGACAGACCTTGAAAACAAGCTCGGTGCAAGAAGCCAGACTCAAAGTCACACGGTGTGACTCAGTGGCAGCTGATGTCTAGAACACGGAGATCCACAGAGACAGAAAGCAGGTAGGTGTTCTCGAGTGGGGAAGAGTAGGTGATGGGGTGGGGGTGGGGGCCATGGGGGTGGATGCTGCTGGCTACGGGCTTCTTTTTAGGTTGGTAAACTGCTACAGATTGGAGCGACGGTTGTACAGTTCTACCGATCTACTAAAGCCCGTTGTACTGTAGGTTTTACGTGTATTCTATAGTGTCTAGTGTCTAAATAATGTTGTCACCAGGGGGTAAACAAGATAAGCCCATCACCGGGCTGCTAAACTGGTGCCTCGAAGGTTCCCTCTAGGTTGTGTGCTCACAGATGGAAAGCCCTCCTGTATGGCCCATGCCTGCACTAAGGAGCCATCCCACTTGCACACACCTGCACAGTCCACACCTGCATGGCCCACACCTGCATGGCCCACACCTGCATGGCCTACACCTGCATGGTCCATGCCTGCACTGAGGAGCCATCCCACCTGCACAGCCCGCACCTGCTTGGCCCACACCTGCACAGCCCACATCTGCGCGGCCCACACCTGCACAGCCCATACCAGCACTGAAGAGCCCGCTCCCCTCTCAGGCAGCAGGGTGATGTCTGTTGGCCATCTGAGAGTAAATTGACAAAAGGCACCAACAGCTGGACACTGATGAATGTATATCTGTTCCTTAATCCTGCAGCTCACCTGAGGAGCTGTCCACAAACAACCCCAGAAGGCTCACAGCGTTCCCTGTGTGACAGCCTCAGCCTGAACATGTCCTTGGAGGCAGCCATGGATCACAGAGGGTCATTAAAAATACTAACAACGTAAGCTGGGCGGTAGTGGTGCATACCACTGGTTTATCCCAGAACTCGGGAGGCAGAGGCAGGCGGATCTCTGTGAGTTTGAGGCTAGCCTGGTCTACAGAGTGAGTTCCAGGACAGCCAGGGCTACACAAAGAAACCCTATCTTGAAAAACAAACAAAAAACAAAACAAGGCTGGGAGCTGTACTAGATCGATAAAGTGTTTGCCCTGCAAGTGTGAAGACCTGAGTGTGGGCCCCAGAACCCACATTGAAAAACACACAAATAAACCTAGGTCTATACTTGTAATCCCAGCACTGGGGAGCAGAGACAGGTGGATCCCTGGGTTCACTGGTCAGTCAGCCTAACCTACTTGACAAGCTTCAAGTCAACCAGACTCTTAGAAAGAAGGCGTAAAGAGTCTAAGGAGGAATGACCTAAGGTTGTCCTCTGGCCTCTGCACACACATATATGAATGTGTGCCTGTATATATATGTACCTTCACACACACAAACATATACAGATAATCAAAACAAAGACCCAGGACTCAGGAAAATGTGCCTGAGGTGGAAGGCATCCTGTTGCAAAAGCTGTATGTGTGAGATTGCAGTGGCAGGTTGCAGGGACCGAAAGCTTCCTGCTATGGCAACCCCTTCCCATGAAGAGTGCCGTCCAGGCCTGCTCTCTTGTTTAGGACAGATGGACTCAGGGCAGAATCCCCCATGGGCCTGTGAGATTCCCCATCAGGAGTGCATGTGCTTAGCGACAACTCTCCTAGGCCACGCTGGCATCCTCAGCCCTCCCCACTCCCCTGGGCCCAGGGGCACTCTGGGCACAAGAGGAAAATCACATGTCTTGGGCAGGAACGCGCCTGGGTGGTGGGTGCTGTCTGCTGCTACAGGTAAGAGTGGGGACCCCAGGCCTTGGAGCACACCTTGTTCCCCCCAGGCCCTGTGCTCCTCTACAAACACTGGGTGTCCTGCGGTACACCTTTTTATCTGTGCAGCTAGGCCTGCAAGAGTAGGTGAGGGGTTTCTCGGCCTGCTCAGTCTCAGGACACTGTCCTAGATTCTGACGTGTCAGTCTGGCCACAATATCCTATACTTGATCAGCACGCAGCACCTGCAGTGCCGGTGAAGGGGCAGAGAAAATGGCCGTGAATCCGGCCCTTGGAAGCCTCCAGGGCCATCTGCCTCAGATGACCTTGACTGACCAGCCTGGAGTGGGTGATCAAAGATTGGTTAGAAAAGCAGTCTGGGGTCTGGCTCCTGGGCAGGAATCCAAGGGGGTCAAGGGGAAGGTTAGCCTGAGCCTCTGCATGGTAGCCGAGAACCTACCCAACATCTTTGCTGAGTTAACCACCCCTCTGGCTCAAGGACTTAGGCTGTCACTCCAGAAATCCAGCCCTGCCTTGCCACACCTGGGGGCTTCCCCCTCCCTCGACAGACACCTAGTGTGCTCATGGGCGGTTAGGGAAGCTCTTCCTTGCCAAGAAAGGGGCATGAAGCCACAGCTGCAGCCTGGGGTTTTATGCGCCCATGTGCTGGCAGCTGCCGCCCTACCTGCAGCTCCTTGTCCGAGTACTTCTGAGGGTTCTTGCTCCCTTGGCTCTTCTTGCGGAGCTTCTTCAGCTCCGCCTGACACTTGTCCAGGGCATCACCTTTGCTCCTCTGTTCCGTCTGGTACTTCTTCAGTGCAGCCTGGGGAACCACGACACAACTGTGGACGCCTGTGAGTGCTGCAGACCGCTCGATGCCCCCTCCTCCATCCTCCCCGCTCCCTAGCCACAGCAGGTTCCCGCTGGCCAGCGTGAGGCAGGGGCCACAGCTGCAGGCCTCCTCCTTGTCTTCCTCTGGCAGATCCCTAACCTCTAATACCAAAATCAGACCTGGAAGCAGCCTGTCCTCATTCCCTGGCCCTAACAGTAGGTGCAAGGCCATAAACTTGGGTGGTGGGTACTGCAGCAGCCTGGGCTGAGGGGCAAGCACAGTGAGGCACAGACAAGGCACTCAGTGCGTCCTACGGTACAAGCCAAGGGCTTATGACGAGAGGCTGAGAGGCAGGGGAGCTACACACGGCTCTTCTCTAGGCCACTAGGGTGGGAGTCCAGCTAGGAGACAGATCCCCAGGAGAGGCAGAGGCAGAGGCAGGCCTGGCAATGGTGGCCCAGCAGACCCGGCGCAGGCTGTACTTACACTCAGGTACCTGGAGTCCAGCTCTACCTTCTGTTCCAGCTGTGTGAGCAGCTCATTGTGGAAAGACTTCAGCTGGAGGCAGGGAGGAAACACTGTTAGGCAGCTGTGAGACATGTCTCAGGCAACGGGAGCAGAGCCAGCCTGGGCATGGTACCATGCAGGCCCCAAGGAGCCAGGAGGCTCCCAAGGGTGAGGATGGGACAGGAGTCTTTCAAGCCTGGACACCCCATTTCCACCACCCTCCCTCTGATGGATCGTTCAGGTAAGGGCTGAAGGAACTGAACCTGAATTGAGAGAAAACTTTGACTTTGCCACCCATGAGCAGCAAGAACGGGGACCTGGCTAGGGCTCTCATCAAGGCACTAGTGACCCTTCCACGGCTGACCTATCACAGGTCCCCGTGGCCAACCGAGCATGAGGCCCTGATTTCCTTTCTTTTCCCGGGACCCCAAGACACAGTCATCTTCCCGGCAGATCACTGTAACTCATGTGACCTGTGGGTGTTCCTGTCTCTGAGTGTTGACCGCATAGCTACGGAAGTCCCAATAGACACACAGATAAAGCACATAGCCGGTCCTCTTCAGCTGAGGACCCAACTGCTCACCCATGTCTGCTCCTGGAACCCAAGGTGGAGGTCCCAGAGGCCACACTCACCATCTCTTCCAGCTGGTTCTGGATCTGCCGGTGGACTTCAGCCATCTGGAAGAGGACGTCCCCTGGAGGAAAGAAAGTGGGTTAGATATTTCCAGTCACTGAGCCTACACCAGGACTAAACACTGGACACCACAGAAGGTCCGTGACTCTAGACAGAGGAGCTTCTGGGGAAAAAAAAAAAAAAAGCCCGGTGGGAGGGGAAGAAGGAACAGAAGAGTCTAAAATAATGAGGGGTTAGAGTCTGAGTTAGCATGCCTGGCATCCTTATGGGCAGCTCAGGTGTCCACATGGAAGCACATGCGTAGGGCAGGGACATGTGGTGGGAGGCCTTGTGCAGACAGGCTTTTACCCACGTTGCATTACGAACGGCACCTACATAGACCTCACACCAGCCAGTGATGTACTGAGCCACACACCAGGGCAGACACACCTCCTGTGCAAGGCACAGGAAACCACCCTCTCTGACCCAAGGCCTCACTGCCAGTTTGCATGAGAAAGGCATTCTGGGCCCTGGGTCCTCAGCTGGCATGAGTCCCAGGAGGACAAAGTGGTCTCAGAGCCACTTGCCCTGGCAGAATGTGCCCTTTTGACCCGTGGTGTCAGCCAAGCTGGTGGACTGGTGCTGTGGACCGGCTTGGCAGGGGCCTAGGCTCACTGCCACGGAGCACTGGGCATGGCTACGGCTCCATAAATGTTTCCCCAGGACACCAATGCTTGAGGGAACTGATGTGGCGTGGCCTACACGTGAAGGGTAGACTGAGACAACAGGTTCAGCAGTCAATACCATCCAGGGCCTTTCTAGCTGGGACATCACTTGCCTGGGGCACACATTCCAGGCTGGACTAGTGTCTGTTTGCCCAGCGTTGGGCTGAGCTGAGCCCCAACAGTCTACAGAGCCGACACTAAGCTGCCAATAGCCACCTCCTGCTTTTGACAAGCACACAACAGAAGAAAGTAGAAGGGAAGAGCCTTGAGCACCAAGGGCCCCGCACACTTTCCTTTAAGTCCAACAATGACCAGCAGTCAATACCATCCAGGGCCTTTCTAGCTGGGATATCACTTGCCTGGGGCACACATTCCAGGCTGGACTAGTGTCTAGTTCCACTTGCCTGCCTGGCAACTAGCTGGTAACTTCTGGGGGAGTCCGGGACCCTGGCTGGGTGCTATGGACAGACACAGAGAAGGAGGCCCACGTCTGTGTCTGGAGTGTATGCTGCTAAGCTGCTCCTCTGGTCCTGCCTGGTGCAGGACTTTTCTCCCCAGGAGTCCCTCTTTGTCATCCACTGTTGCCAACTGGAAACCAGAAGAAATCCTCTGACAACAGAAGCCCTAGCTGGAGGGCGCCTTCCTCTGGGACATCAGTTTCCCCTGGGGAGTTCATCCGGGTCTGGGGAGGCCAGATTCTCGGGGAACCCTCCTAGGCCCATGAGCTATTGCTTTAATTCCAATGACCACAGGGACACTGAGCACTGACTGAAGATTGGGCGTTGCACAGATTTCCTACACTAGTTAGCATCGCGTGTGAGGCCACACCAGCCACCGTCAGTAGCAAAGAACTTCTCCAGGTCAGCAGGGTGGGCAGTGGCCAGATCTACGACCCACCATACCAGCCCCACACTGCTTGCTGACCACCGCCCTGCAGGTCATCCTTTGCGGGCAAAGGGCAAACGCAACAGCTGGCAGGAGCTGTGAGCAAACCACCTGAGTCACCTGGATAAACGTACCGTGGATGCCAGGGGTAAAAACAGCACAGGCGTCTGCCCGGCACCACGCCTTGAGTGTATGACCACAGACCTGCATGAAGCCTAACACTTATGGCAAGGGGACAATGACCACCCCAGAAACTGCATCCCTGTCATAACTGTGTATGGCCATTAGGAAACTGTGGTCACAAAGTCAGTGACAACTTATACACCGAGGGTCAGGGCAAGTGGCCTCAGGTTTGCCAGACCCCTCTAAAGAGGACGGAAGTCCTACTCCTGGCCCACTCTGGACCTGGATTCCCTTGTGCCTGAAGGGACTGGGGACCACAAGGGGACAGAATTTATTGTGAAGGAACCTGGTCCCTTATCGCTGCTGAGATAAACAGATGAGGCCAGGGGAGAGGTGGGGCCATGGGGACGTGGCCTTTGTTGCCACCAGCACACGTGCCCAGGCATGTCGACCGTTCAGCGGGTCACCAGGGCAATGTCCCACATGCTCAGAACAGGGCTTGCGGGAAACCCAAAGCAACAAATCAGAGCTTTCTACACTCAGACCAGAAGCCACCAGTGTGCAAGCAAGAAATACAAGCCCCCGAGTAGCAAGTCCTAGGGTCCTTCGTGTTCTTCTGCATCTGTAAGGTCCATAGGATGGAAACCCGCTGCCCCCGAGACAAGGAAGGACCCAGAAGTACTCTGGGCTTTTCTTGATCATGTTTTCATGACTCAGAGGGTCTGGGGTCTATCTCCTGGCTCTTAACATCCCAGACACCTGGGAATGAGCTATAACTACACCCAGGGGGAAAGCACGCGACCACGATGGGTATGCAGTCTGGCCTGGCAGGGGAACCCACCTGAGTCCCTGGCAGCACTGGCCCTACTCTCTCACTTTGGATTATGCCCACCCACCCTTCCTTTGGCCTGTGCGACCAGCCCCTCAAAATGGCTGTGAGGTCTACATGAGGAGGACCGGGGCAGCGGCAACCAAGCGCGTAGCTAGAGATCTCCGTATAGGTTGTTGCTCTTTCCTCTGGCCACATTCTTTAGGGCCAGAATGACGAGTCAATGTCAAGATCAAACAGAGAGCAGTGCACGCCAGTCCAGGAACCTCGGAGAGTCGTGTGATCAGACAGCAGATCCTTACAGGGGACTCCTGATACCCACGGGTGTGTGAAGGGTCTCATAGGATTTTGTTCTGCTGATGGGTGTCAGGCCCAAGAGGACAGCAGTTACCGCTCCATCTGGGATGTGTCAACACTCAGACACAGAGCAGTGTTCTGATCCACTAGAACCCTCAGTTCAGAGCCCCAGCGGGGTAGCCTGTCCCCACCCCCACATATGGTGGGTATGCATGCAGGGGCCCACCTAGGCAAAGAACAGGGTACACGTGTGCATGTGTGTATGCATATGAGAGAGAGAGAGAGAGAGAGAGCGTGCGATGCAAGCTGGTGCCGTGCAAGCTCAGCCCACATGGTGAATCTTAAACTGCATTTTACAGGCAGCTGCAGGAAGCCACGTGCAATAGGGCCTGAATATACACAGCCGCCAGCACTTAACCCCTGGAGTACCATGAGCACAACATGCAGGAGAGGCACAACTAGCCACCCCGAGCACCCCACTGCAGAGGGGGAGTCTGCAGCCAGGGGTATTGATTTCTGCCAGAGGCCACGAGAAGTTTTGTCCATTGGCCCTTGTGCACTTCTTGCATCTGAAGGACTGCAGGCCAGGAGGGACAGAGAAAGAAGCAGGGGCTGGGCCCTCATTGTGGGCTCTAAGATCTCCCACCCTCTCCTTTCCCAGGAAGATCCTTCCAGGTGCGCTGTGCTACAAGGAAGAGGCTTGCTTCCTTTTAGAAAAAGATGTTTTATTGTAATAATGTTGGGGGTATGTGCACACGAGTGGAGACCAGATGAGGGTATCAGATCCCTGAGGCTGGAGTTAGGGGCAGCTGTGAGCTGCTGACATGAGTGCTCAAAACCAAACTTGGTCCTCTGTAGAAGCAGTATGGACTCTTGACCACTGAGCCACCTCTCGAGCCACGGGAAGAATCCACCCATCTCCTGGGGACCTAGAGTGCCAGGGCCACAGCACAGGTGGGCCCCAAACTTGAAAAACCGGATCAGATTGGGAAACGAGGCCCAATGTGCCAGAGCAAACAGTGAATGAGGGAGGTAAATCTTTACAGCTGCCACCTCATGAACCTCTCCAGGGAGTGGAGTATCAGCAGGGGTGACTGGCAGCAGGTGGCCCAACCCAGGGCCCTGGCATGGCAGATCCCAGAGAGACGGAAGCCCCTGGCATGCCAGGGTAGCGAGTCAGCCTTTGTGCATCAAAGGAGGGAGCAGTAACCGTAGAGGGTGACACTGGGGCTAGGACAGCTGGACACAGGAGGGTTCCAGGACCCCAAGTATTGGGGAACATAGGAGGTGAGATCCCCCAAAAGCACAGGTGGGTGCCAGAAACAACACATTTGGGATAAAGATGAAAACACAGGTTGCCATAGCAGGAGACCACACCCTCCTCAGCCTCTACCAATGTAGAGTGAGTCAAGTAGCTAAAAGGTCATCTGAGTCACCCTGCATGTCACTCCAAAGCCTCAGTTTTAAAGATTTCTGGTACTATTAGTAACCTGGCTTCACACTGGAGGGCTAGTGTGCAATCTGGTTCACGTGGAAATGTCCCCCTTCCTAGGGGTGGGGACACGGACTGGGGACAGCCACAGTGTCCGCCTGTGCTATAGCAGAGGCCGGAAAACCCGTCCTTTTCCTTTCCTTTTGGTAGTTGTTTTGTTTCTGAGGTAAGATTTCACCTATTTCATTCAGGGTGGAGTCAGGAGCAAATTCACTATATAGCCTTAGAGAGCCTTGAACTCCCGATCCTCCTGCCTCTGCCTCCTGAATACTGGGACACAGGTGTATGCACCACACCTAGGAGACTCCATTTCCGTGGTCAATTAACAGTCTTTGGGTGGAAAGAACACGTATCTAGGCTGCCTGACTGCTTGCACTCACTGGCAAGTCCGTCCTTTCACTGACATTAGCGTCTACGTCAGGACTCTGGTGCATACTGAAGACCAGCGGGGATTCTAGGGCCTTCCAGCAGTAGGCAGCCATTGTTGGACTAACTGGACCACAGCCTGTAAGCCATTCTAATAAATCTCCTTCCTCTCTCTCTATACAAATCCCTATATATGGAGTTGTTCTGTAAGAGCTCTTCCTAAACCCCACTCCTGGTGTCAATTCCTGTTGTATTTAGGGTCACTACTGCTGTGATGAAACATGACCAAAAGCACCTGTGGGTTTATTCGATTTACACTTCCACATCATCAAAGTCTAACCCTGAGTTCATCGTGAAAGGAATTCAGGACAGGAACTCTAAAAGGGGAGGGACCTGGATGTGGGAGTTGATGCGGAGATCATGGAGGAGTGCTGCTTACTGGTTTGCTCTTCCTGGCTTGCTCAGCCTGCTTTCTTATAGAACTCAGGACCATCAGCCCAGGGCTGCCACCACCCACAATGGGCTAGACCTTCCCTCATCCATCGCTAATTAAGAAAATGCCCCACAGGTTTGCCTACAGCATAATCCTATGGAGACGTTTTCTCAGTAGAGGGTTCTCTCCTCTGAGAGCCTGGGTTAAATTAACACAAAACTGTCCAGCTCGATTGTTGATTGTTCGCATCCAGGGCAGCTGTGGCGGAAGGCCTACAGGGTCATGACAGCCCTAAGTATGGCCTCACGTGATCAGTCTTCCTGCTGCATGCTTTTAAACATTGTGTGCGCGCGCGTGTTGAGATATACAGATCTCTGTGCGCCACAGGTGTGCCTGGTGCCATGGAGGCCAGAACTGGCAGTTGAATATACTGAACTGGACTTACAGATGGTTGTGAGTGGCCATGCAGGGGCTCTGGAAGGGCAGCCAATGTTCTTAACCTCTTAGCGAGCTCTCCAGTCCTGTGATATACCTTCTTTTGTCATTGTTGTGAGACATGGTCTCACTATGTAGATCTGGCTGTTCTGGAACTTGCTATGTCGACCAGGCTAGCCTTGAACTCAGAGATCCACCTGCTTCTACCTCCTGAGTGCTGGGAAGTGTGCCAGGTATGATACACGTTTTTGAGGCCCTCTCAGGTATATAGCCAGAAAGGGTACCGGCAGCAGAACTCAGTGTATGGGCAGACTAGGGGGTCTCACTTCTGCCACTATGACACCTCTGCCAGGACAATGGCCATCTGAAGACTGGAGGAACTTTAGAAAACTGAGGGTTTCCCCACACAGAGGTGGAACTTGCCAAGGCGGCCAAGGGGCTTGAACTGGTCTGGATTTCCCCTAAGAACCCTGTCCTTGTCCCTGCCCCGGCTACTCCTAGACTATTCTGAAGATAAAGCAAGAACACAGTTCTCCCTGGAGGCTTGCCCTCACCTGGCAGGAACTGGATGGCCAAATGTTGGAATCCTGAGGTTCAGGGCTCAGTCCTGTCTGTTTCTATTCCTAACTAATTTCAGGCCGATTTCAAAATTACACAGACCCAGTGTGACACACCCAGACTGCTTGGTCCTGGGGAGCTGAGGAAAGGGAAGGATTTAAGACCAGGAGATCAACGTGGGCAGTATCCAAGACCCGACAGAAGAGCAGAGAGGCCTTGACAGCTCCACGCGGAGCCCGAGGCTGGCTAGCAGCTGGGAAACTGAGGGACATGGTAGCGCTCAAGAAGCAGTGCTGGCACCACTGGGTGCCCAGTGAGTTCGTAACAAGAAGGAAATGGGCGAAGGGGCACATGGCTTCCAGGGGAGTCCTCATACCTCAAGTAAGGCTGAAGGCGAGAGTCGGGGGGCAGCCTGCAGAGTCAGTGTAGGGCGCAGGATCATGAGCAAGCCCCAGTCAGAGGAAGGGCCCTGGACATGGAAGACAGTGCCCTGGAGGTGGCGGGTACTGTGGGGATGACAAATGCACATGAACAGGTGACAGAGGTGGTGTCTTCAGAACTCTGGAAAGATTAGACTTGAGGGAGCAGCCTATGCAGAGGCAGACCTCAGGCGTCTCCACCCAAACTCAGGTGCTTAAAACCATCTGGACTGACAGGTAAGAGGGCTTGTGATACATTCAGAGAAGCCTGGGAAGGCCAGCCATACAGACTCGGAACAGAACGGGGGGGGGGCACGGTACAGGAGGGGGGAGGGCATGGGTTTTGGGGAGTGGTACGGGAGATGGGGTGGGCATGTGTTCTGGGGATACCTGTGGCTGACAGTGGCTGACGAGGCCTCAGGCAGCAGCAGTGGGACCTGCCTTGCTGCTCCTCCCAGTTCTAAACAGAGCAGACCTCACCTTCCACTTGAACCTGGCAAGCACCAGGAAGTCTCCTGAGAGTGCTGGCGGTGGAGACTCAGCTACACCACTGGCTGCAGCTGTGGGTGAATCCTGGGTAGGCTGGTTCTACAGCCATTCCCAGGAGCTCCCATGGTGGGAAGCTGCCTGGAGATGAAAGGAGGATGCCATGGCTCTGTGGCTGGGAGGGAGGCACACGGTCTCCCTACCCCACCCTCTAGAGTCTATGGGAAAGCCACAGAGACAGTACAGCGGACAGCGCTGGTTTCGCCACAGTTGCGAGTGTTAAGGCTCGCCCATTGCTCAGTGCTCCTCCTGACGTTAAGCACGTGTGTGTGACTTTTCTGAGCCAGTTGCAGAGACTGTAACTGCCTCGAGCTCAGTATCCCAGTTTGTGTCCTAGGAGCAAGGACGTCTTGCCACATCAGGACACCTTCAGTGTCCTGACAGTAGGGTTGACACCGGTCCCCTTTAAACCCACAGAGCAGAGATGCAGCTGTTCCTGCGGCTCTTGCGGGCAAGCCAGCACTCCATGTGCCTGCGCTCTGTGCTGGGCAAGCCTATGAGGATAGCACGCCAGGGCCCTCACCTCATACTCCAGAGTGTCCCCTACATTGTACTCTCTGTAACAACTGTGCCTTAAAACACTCAGTCCTGGGCCAGCTAAACAGCTCATCAGGTAAAGGCGCTGCCATCAAGCCTGACAGCCTGAGCCTGATCCTGGGGGTGTACGGAACAAGGAGACACACTCTGGCAATTTGTCCTTCCACAGCACCGCCCAAACACCTTGCACACTTATGTGCACACAAAAATAAGAATGTAATAAAAATTCAAAACATTCAGCCTTACTTTTCTCTTTCGGAAACAACAGTGTTCTTATAATGTGCAGATGACAAGAGACTGAAGGAGGCAGGGAATGGAGTGCAGACACCACCCAAGGCCGCCCCAGGCCCCAGATGAGGGGCTCCTAATTCTGCATGGAGAGAGGACAATATTTTCAAAAAAGACCTTAGAAGGAAACACTTGTTCAGTGCGATGGCTCTGTGGGTATAAGCACTCGCCATTACGCCCAGTGACTTAAGTTTAGTCCCCAGGACCAAAAGCAAACTTTGCTATCAACGCAACCCAGACCCATGAAGATATCTACGGTAAAGCAGTGGTCGGGGTGCAGTGTGAGCGGCTGCACATCACTGGACTGTTGTTGTGCAGGGCTGGGCACATTCTGTGGGAGGCCAGGACTCAGACAAGAGATGCATCCCTCTCCATGTGCACTACCAAAGTCCGGGACTCACTAGTGCCATCGACCTGGGCCAACAGCCAAGCAGAAGGAAACTCAGGTGATCACAGGGAGGCGGTCTCCACCCCAGGCTTCCAGGCATGGAATGAGAGGGTGGGTAAGACTGTGAGAAGACAGCAAGCATCACACACAAAGGGGCGGCCCAACAAGGGTCCTTTGTGAGGCCACGGTCTCCCAAGCACACCACTTTCTCCAGCAGCAAGGTCTCTGATCCACTGCCCATCTGCTGGCTAAAGCTGTTCCCATGAAGAAGAGGGTGGTTTGAGTAACAGACCTCAATTACTACGGGGCCTATAGGGAAGGGCTGCAGGCCCTGGCAGACCGCAGGTGGCTAAGCAATGAGTGGATATTATACCCGGTTGCCAGAGTCACCGGGGCCAGATCTCCTGATTTGGGGAAAGGAGCTGGTGAGGCAACTGCTTAGCCTGCTGACAGCTGCCTCCAATACCACAGGCACAGCACCCCTGCTGAGGGCTGGTCCTTGGACGGTCCCCTCTTCAGAGCAGCCAGAGTGGGCGAGGCATGAGAAAAAGAGTAAAGAGCCCCCAGGGTCTCTAAACAGCAGGTGCCTCAGTGTCCTCTTCCTAGAGGAGGTTGTGTACTGCTCTCTGACATGCTCCCACGGGGATGAGTGTCGTGGCAAAGTTACAGGGATTTCAGCTAGACCCCATGACATGCTCACGCAGTCAAAGTTCAGTGCAGAGTCTAGGGAGAACTGCCCCTGTGTCGTGAAGCTCAGTGCGACCCTTGGGCCAGGCACTCTATCTGTACCTCATGGGGGAGCCTCAGTAGACGGTGGGAATCAAGGAGAGCTAAGTTTTCTTTATACCACCAGGACTCTGTCCCTGGGCCCTCCCCGGAGCAAAGCATAGGAAAATGGAGTGTCGGGGCAGACCAGCAGAACATGGCAGTCAGATCAGTCAGATCCTTCCGGGTCAGGAAACTGGGCCCAGCAGCTATCGAGCCCTGTGAGCCCAACCTTATCCAGAAGGAGAGACAAGACAAGCACAGCTTGACTTGGAAGCTGTAACAGTGGCAAGTGGGCATCGTGCTGGGAGAGGGACAGCCTCCCTCAGGTCCGCGTTGGCAGGGAAGTGCCTGACATGCTCCCTGTGTCCTCAGCAAAGCCTTCAAGGGTGGAGACAGGAAACAGGCTCCTGGTAGCCTACAGACCAGGTGAGCTTTGCGGGCCAGGAGAGGGGGCGTCTGTAACCTTCAGGTGACCCTAGCTGCCGCAGCCCTCCCGGAGTTAGCTCCAGTCCCCAGAATAGGGGAGAGAGCCCGAGAGCAGGGTGCTCGTGCTGTGGAGGGTCATCAGGGGGTACTCAGGCACAACAGTGCCCGACTGCTGGGCACCCCCTCCGCGGTGGCAGAGGGGCTCTATGCCAGGGGCCAGCTGCTCAAACTTGGCTGTAAGCACACCTCCACCTTCCAGAGCCTTCTGGAGCAAATATCCATAATGTTCAATTATTCTGGTGGCTTCCAGAGCGGAAAGGCACCTCCGAGAGCTAATTAACATAGCCTGAACAAGGCCCCAATATAGAGCTCTCATTAGGTGAAGACAGACAGAGGGGGCTGCCAGGGCACCATGCTGTTAAAACCGCTGGGCGGGAAAGGGGCGGACAGGAGGTGAGACAGTCAAGGGGCCCCCTGGACAGTTACTAATCCTGCCTTCCCTCAGCTACTCTCCAGACACCAGTTCTTCAGAAGTACAGCTCCTCTCCCACCTATGGAAAGGCCAGAGTGGAATGTGGCCAGGGGGTGACCGAGAGAAAATCGATGGCTGTGTTGCCATGGTGATGGCAGCAGACAGCAGCGCTTACAGGCATGTTGTTCTGAAACAAAACAAGTCCAAAGTGTCACCTGGATGTCCATGTTGTCTCAACAGCTAGACCATGGGTGCTCAGACTTTGAGAAAAGCAGGGAGAGGTAGGGCCAAGCCCAGGCTCCAATCCAGTGTCCACTGTCCTGAGTCACTGGCCACTATTTGCATTCTGCCTGCTCAGACCCCTGGTCCAGTGTCATCCAGGGGACTGCTCCCATCTGGGAACTTTGAGTGCATCCTGGTTGGCCATGGACCACATGCTTCTGAGTCATGGTACACAAAGCAGCTATAGGCTCTCTCTGATGTGGCTGTTGCACAGAGAGACAAAGATGGTGGGACTTGATCCAATGTCCTCCCATGTAGATGAGTGGCCAGAAACTTATCCAACAACATCAGGACCCCTCCCTGCCCCATTCACTAGAGAGCATCTTAGCAAGACCTGCTGGTCCTCAGTCCTGTCTATCTTCTCTTGTACCTGATGTCTGTGAGGACCACAGACCACAGAGGGCACCTGCCACGTTCCCACTCCTATTCATGGTGACCAAGCTCCTTTGGTAAAGTAAACTAGACACCAGGCCAGAAAGCTGTCTGACACCCTCAGTATGAGAGCTCAAGCTCCTGCCCGCAGCTTAGAACAGAGTCTATTGCATTCTTTTCGGGCTAATTTCCCGAGAACCAGCTGATCCTCGTTAGCAATGTGGCTTGTCAGGCCTGTGTGGCGCCATCTTGGAGTCCTGAGGAAGCACCCCAGCGCTCGTGAACAAAAATGCACTCAGTGTTACCCAGAAACATACCGGCCAGGCTTGGGATGGCATGAGGAAGTTCCTTCCTTCACAGGGCAGAAGGGCAGACAGGGACAGGCACCCAGGTCACCCGCATTCCACACAAGCTCAGCAGCCTGAAGGATGCACAGCATTTGTATGCTGTGCAGAAAGACGTGCTCTCGAGACGGAAGACACTGCCAACTTCTGCTGAATATCCCCCAAACCCATCCTGGGATCCAACTATGCTCCGGATCTGACAGAAGTTCCCGGGTGGAGACCAGCAGATGGACAGAGGGTAAAAGGCAGACAGGCCTTCCTGAGGGCTGCTGTCCCATGGACCATGCCTCTCTGACAACTTGTGCCCAGTGTCCCTTTCATCTTTGTCCTCTGACACTAAAGAGATGGAGCTGGCATTCTTGGACACTGTGCGGATGTTGACCATCCACAACATGCTCATTTCAGCTGGCTAGTCTATCTGGGACAAGACCCAGCCCAGTCTCCAGGGATGTGACTGTTCTCATGAGATCTCGGGTCGGTGGTGAAATGCTTCCAATGTATACCAACATATACCAAGGGCAATATAACAAAAGCCCACAGAGTTATTAAAAGCCTTTGGTTATTAAAAGTTTGGACCAGTTACTTTTATTTAAATTTATTATATATATTTTAGATTTATTATATATATTATATATACATGTGTGCATATAGGCATATATACACATGTGTGTATGCAGTATATATCTTATATGTGTATATGAGTGTTTTGTTTGCATGTGCGCGTATATACACATGTGTGTATGCAGTATATATTTTATATATATGAGTGTTTTGTTTGCATGTGCGCATATGTACACATGAACATCGCCAGATGGTTGGAAGTCACTGTGTGGATGCCAGGAATTGAACCCAGGACCTCTGCAAGAACAGCAAGTGCTCTTAACTGCTGAGCCATCTCTCCAGCCCTCTTCCTTTTTAGTATTGTTTGTTTTTTGAGACAAGGTTTCTCTGTGTAGCCTTGGCTGTCCTGGAACTCACTCTGTAGAGCAGGCTGGACTCAAACTTACAGAGATCTGTCTGCCTCTGCCTTCCAAGTGCTGGGGTTAAAGGTGTGCACCACGGCCTGGCTTGTCTTTTGACACAGGAACTCATGGAGCCCTAGGCTAGACTCAAACTCTTGATAATCATCCTGCTTTGGCTTCCCCAGTGCTGGGATCATAGGCGTGAGCCGCCACACCTGTCTGCTTCTTCCCCCTCCCCTTTTGGTGCTTTTGTTTGATTGCTTTATTTTGAGAGTGCTTTAAACTATGTCACAGAAACCTATGATCTCAGAGGCCCCTGGATTGAGGCCACCTTATTTCCCTCCTGCGCACAGAACGTCCATGACCTAACCCATGTGACAACCGCTCTTCAGGGGACAGGGCTACCCGGACCTCTCCCATCTCTGACTGGACTCTTGACCAGTCCTACCACTGGCCCTGAAGAACCCTGTGCTAAGTTTGCCATCTAGGGCTACTAGAAGACCCCTGACCCTCTCTGTACCTGCCCACGTTTCTTACTGCATCCAGTGGCCCATCTCTTCCCAGCACAGTCTGTATGTAGGTGCCTGATGTGCCCATACTCCTGACAGCCAGTGCTCTGTGGGACCCAGGGAAGGGCAGAGACCTACCCACAGAGGCTGCTGGCCATGCCTGGAGGACCCTGTGCTAACTGCTGACCGAGAAGTGAGCAGCTGGTGCTCTCCCTCATTAGCCCTCCCTGGAGTCAGAGCGGATGTGATAAACAGGTTTTGACTTCAGGGTACAAGGCTGACCACAGATCTGTGAGTCTCCGAGGGGCTCCCAGAGCTGCCTCTACTCCTGGGTAGCTCAGTCCTTAGGGTTTGGCCTTATGCTCAGGGGTGTCCCTGGGGGCCTTTGAGCTGCTGGAAGGGAATATGAACCCCACCTCTGGGCAATCCTGGGACCCTGGTAGAGCCAAGCTTCTCAGAGCAGGACCAGAGCCAGCAAGGGAGCCCGCTGTCTTCGCAGGGCCCCAGACTGGGCTCTAAGCCCGCCCTACTGCAGCCAGGTGACACCGCTGTTCCGTAGAGTGAGGATGGAAAGCACCAGTCAGGAGGCCCCTGCAGCCACCAGCTCTGTCACTGCTGTCCTCATTGATATTCCCATCACACAGCAGCCCAGGAGCTGAAGAACACGGACACCTGCTGCGTCTCCCCTGGCTGTCACATAGTCACTGCCCAGGATTCAGCAAATCGAATTCAGACTGCTATTAATCTCTCCACAGCCTCAGTGAGGCCCCGCCGGGCTCTCAGCAGGGTGGCCAGGGCTGCCACACAAGAGGCCTGGCCACCTGAGCCTACCCTGCTGGCAGCCCCAGAGCCTCAGCTGAATCAAGGTGCCCAGTAACTGCCCAGCAACGTCCACAGTGTACTTGGCACGGTAAAACATGGGGCCCTGCACTCGGGAGGCAGAGGCAGGCGGATCTCTGTGAGTTCGAGACCAGCCTGTTCTACAAGAGCTAGTTCCAGGACAGTCTCCAAAGCTACAAAGAAACCCTGTCTGGAAACCCCCTTCCCAAAGCAACAACAACAAAAACAAAAACCATGGGACCCTGGCTTGAGTCTAAGGGACCTCTGCGATCCTTATTTTTTACTGTCGAGTTGAGAGGAAGTGTCGTTAGCTGGGAAGGGGGCCCCACTCATCTCAGGCGTTGTCAAGCCCTTCACCCCTTTATTGTCCTAACCTTGACAGGCAGCTGGCCCAGACTGGACCTCAAGAGTCAGGCGCCTCAGGGATGGACAAGAGCCAAAGCTCCCAGGGAGTGTGTTTCATCAAGACCTCCAACAGTGCCTCTCAGAATTTAGCAGTCTCTAAGATGAATCCTGCCCTGTGAGGTTCTGACAACTGGTAACACACCCAGTTGCTGTCACGTGCCCCAAGGAGAGGCTGGGACCACAGCCTCTTCTCTGAAGTGGAAGGCTGAGATACTCCAGCTCCCTGACCAGATGTGGGTGGGCTCCGCCTGACCTAGGAGCAACAGGATGCAGTCAGACCACCTCACGGCCTCACAAAAAGCACCACAGCCCAACTGGCCAGCATCTTCAAAACTACCTAGGCCAACAGGTGCCGCTGGGGACAGCTGGAAGGCCTCTTGGGGTAAAGGTCTAAGCCCCCTCCATTCCAGAGCTGGATGCCTAGGGCCACACAGTGCAACTGGCTGAGTGAGCCTGATATGGGAAAGCAACCATGCTATAGCCTCAGGGCAGTCTCGGACCACCTGAGAAGACAGGACACTTCAGACAGGACATGACTGTGTCACACTTGCTCAGAGACCCATGACGGAAGCCAAGCCCACACTCTGAGGCAGGGCGGAGCTGCCTGTCTTCGAGCATCCTTACTTGGAGGCTGTGGCCAGCACAGACCATCTGCTGGTTCCCCCTGGGCCTTTTGAGACTCAGCAGCCAGGAGGGCCCCAGCTGAGGCACACAAGTCCCTGTGATCACAAACAAGCCTGCTGCAGGCCCCAGCAGGTACAAAGCAGCCCTTTAAAGCAAAGCACAGAAGAAGCCTCCAGAGACAGGCAAGGGGTTGAAGAACAGTCAGTTCAGGGGGCAGCCATGGTGGGCACCCAAGGCCCAGAAATAAAGGAAGGTATGCGGCCACTTATGGCCTGCTCTGGGTCCTCCACGCCAGCCCTACAGCTGCCAGACAGCAGGGTTATGGATCAGAGAGGCAGGTGCTGTCACATCTTAGCCAATTCCAGATTTCAGTCACGGGCGAAGGAGCATGAGCTTCTGTGGGAGCTTGACGGATGCACAGCGGAGTTGCTGGCTCCAGGTGTACCTGCCCAGCCCTAGGCCACCACCCAGGGCTCCCTGGCCAAGTGCATGCCTCCGCAGACTCATGAATGGCTTGGAGCTCAGACCTGCATGGATACTCTCATCATCCCAAGTTGCTGGTCAGCCCATACCAAAAAATCCCAAGAAAGCAGAAGTGGCAACCAAGCACACATACAGATCGCACACAGTGACACACAGGGAGCACGGGGCTCACCTGCTCAGAGTTGTTTCTGGCACCAGGGCATCTCTGACAGAGACAGAGGCAGGCGATCCAGAGAAGGGAGGCCACCACAGACCAGCAAGTGGGTGGCTACCGGCTAGGGCATCAGAAGGGCTGTGAGGATGCGGAGCTCAGAGCTACCCTCCAGCCCTGACTAAGCAGCCTGCTATATCAAAGCAGAGCTCTGACAGGCTGCAGACTTTCTCACTGCAGGGGAAAAATAACACTCCAAGTGGAGATGAGAGGATGGTCCCTGCGTGAGTCTGCAGTCTCCAGCCCTTCCCTGGCTGGGCGGTCAGTCTGTAGTACAGAGAGACGGAGGATCAAAGGCAGGCCCTGCCCAGGCCACTAGCTTACTCCAAAGGGGAAAAAAAGGAACAAAGAGGTGTCTCTAGGGGACCATCTGAAGCAAGAGCGACTCCCTGGGCATTCATTGTCCAGCATGAGGGGGTACTCTCTGGAGAGACTGGTGTGTGTGTGTACGTGTGTATGTGTGTGTGTGCGCGTGTGCGTGTGTGTGTGTGCAGGGGAGGGGTTGCGTATGACCCTTGTGACCCATGAGAAGAATGAATGAAGCACAAAGTTCCAGAGGGGACTGGGGTGGGTGGGAGGGGCAGATGCCCACTGCCTGTGAAATGCTACACAATCCTAACAAGGCTGTCTGCCCAGAGCAGAGCAGGAGACGTGGGAAGCTCACCCTGGCCATCACCCTATGTGGGAGAACAAAGACAAGAAGCACTGGGAGGAAGGAAAGGGGTAGGGGTTGGCCAGAAAGAGGAGGACGGAAAGAATTAGCCTGGTTAGGTCTCCTGTATGCTTGACAACCAGTCTCACCCTGTGCAGCCAGGGCCTGGGCCAGAAAGGCCTGGAAGGAAGTCCACAGTGAAGAGTGGGCTTTATAGGCTCCGCCAAGATTGGATCACTAAGCCAGGTGTGTTGAAGCACACCTCTGGTCCTAGCTACTTCACGGGTTAAAGTTTAGGAAGGATTGAGCTCTTGCACCCAGGAGTCCAAGACCAGGCTAGACAACACAGCATAACTTTGTCTCAGAAAAGAAAGAGTGACCCCTGTAAACAAGTAATTAGGGACCAATAGAGGGTGGTCTGGGTAGTGTTTCTACACTTGGACAGACCTGAGACCCCTTCACCCCGGAAGGGGCTATATTCCCTGAGGCTCTGATTTACCTCTCGATGGGGACCTTCCATATCTAGATCAGTCTGCCTTGGACATGCCGACCAAGTGGTCAGAAATGAACAAAGCTGTAGACAGGAGGAGGAGAAAAACCAAATGGTATTAAAAATAGACTACAAGTCTGGTGGTGGTGCATGCCTTTAATCTGAGCATTTGGGAGGCAGAGGCAGGAGGATCCCTGTGAGTTCAAAGCCCGCCTAGTCTACAGAGCGAGTTCCAGGACAGAGAGAGATACAAAGAGAAACCCTGTCTCGGAAAAAAAAAATTACAGATAAGACTAAATGATATAGAGAAGGTCATCTCATGATAACATGGTCTGCTTACCAGCACAGGAAGCAAGCCAGCCCCGTTTCACAGCACTGTTGCCAAGGCCACAGAGCATTTGTCTCCCCACGAACCAGCTCGCTCAGAACAGCAACATCCAGTGGGAATAAACTCAGTTATAACCAGGAGAAGACCAGAGAAACGGATGGTTAATCCTGCATTCGTGGGATATTCTACAGCGGTGAAAATGAACATGCCCATTGCTGACAGTAATACTGAGGGCTCTAGAACAGAAGAGCAGGCTGTACACATCAATTTCCTGTAGTTGATGCTCGTGGCAGGAGGACTACAAGGCCTTGCTTCTCTGAAGCTCTGCTCCCTTCCCACTCAGGCTCACCTCCCCACTTTAGATTATGGACATTTCTGTGGAAACGCATCCTCCCCCCCGTGGGTGGCCTGTTGTCCTCTTCACCTAGGGTGCTCATACACCACCCCCACTACTGACACTGGCCCCATTCCCAGCCCCACCTGAGTGCGGCTAGATAACAGGAGCTCCCGGGAAGACTGTAATCGCTTCCGGGGAGTGAGGACCAAGAACACAGAATCAGGTGAAAATGGCCTTGAACTCAGCAGAACCGCTGGAAGCTGTTACAGCTGAGAGGTGATGCTTCGAACATAGCAAAGATCCTTCCCCACCCGGAACCAGCCAAGCCAGAGAGAGACAGGAAAGCAGCAAAACCACTTTCCATTTCCCTGCGTAGAACCGAAAAGGAAAAACAAGACTCTCCCAAGAGCAGCACTGGAACAAAACAGACAGGCTATCCCGAGAACAGGGGCTCCACCTGGGAGGAAGCCAGGTGACCAGAGGCTCCAGAGGGAGAAAGGAGAAACAGAAGGAGGATGAGCCCAGAGAATGGACGACAAAAATGATTCCAAGGGCAGTCAGAGGCTTGGGAGCAAATCAATTAACATCAATAAAAATGTGAGGGGTATTCCAGAGAAAAGAAAGTTGCTATAATAAAAATCATTAAGCTGGCCGGGCGATGGTGGCGCACGCCTTTAATCCCAGCACTCGGGAGGCAGAGGCAGGCGGATCTCTGTGAGTTCGAGACCAGCCTGGTCTACAGAGCTAGTTCCAGGACAGGCTCCAAAGCCACAGAGAAACCCTGTCTCGAAAAAAA
>NW_026067918.1:12603111-12618523 GCF_014885135.2 Alexandromys fortis | reverse complement strand
AAAAAAATCATTAAGCTGGGGCTGGAGAAATGGCCCAGCGGTTAAGAGCACTGGCTGTTCTTCCAGAGGACCTGGGTTCGATTCCCAGCACCTGCAAGGCTGTACAACTGTAGTTCTAGGGGGTCTGACGCCCTCGCACAATACACACACAGGCAAAACACCAACGCGCATCAAATGAATCATCAAAAGTTTTTAAAAAATTAATAAGCTACCAAACTAAAGTTAACAATTAAATTTAAAATTAAAACTGACCTGTTTCTCCTCCTAAAAATACCAGGAGGCCCAGCTTGCTGGTGCATTCCTGTAATTCTAGCTCCTGAGAAGTGCGGGTAGGACAAGTAAATGAAAGACCAGATCAGCAAGATAGCTAACTCATCAGGATATCACATCACTAAGCTTGACAAACTGTCAGCTCTCGGGGACACAATTCGCAGAAGAAATCAACTCCTAGAAGTGGTTTTTGAACCGTCACACTAGCTCACCCTCCTCACCAAATAAATAAGTATAATAATCTTTTAAAATATTTATTTATTTTCAAAACAGGGTTTCCTCTGTGCAGCCCTGGCTGTGCTGGAACTTGCTCTGTAGGACCAGGCTGGTCTCCAATTAAGAGATCCACCTGCCTCTGCCTTCAGAGTGCTGGGATTAAAGGCGTGCGCCACCACACCCGGCTCAGAGTCAATGTTTTCTAGATAAACCCTGACACAAGATCTAGATTGTGGAGAACCTTCCAGAACCCATTATAAAGACAAGCACCCAAATAAAATAAAGGATACAAGCCCTTGAATTTAATTTTACTAAGGATAAATAAACGGCAAATAAGCACCTGAAAAAGATGATGAACATCATTAATTAGAGAAATGTAAATCGGGGAATGACCTAAACCAGGACAACCTGAACAGCGCTCAGCAGACAATGAACTGTACTGAACCCCAGACTACCAGTATGGCGTGACCTATGAGCGTGCGAGGGGGCCAGACGATGAGGCCCGCCACGCCCTGACGGCACTACACTGACACCAGTCCCTCAATCACAGTGGTGGCCTGGAGATGGGGGGAGGCCCGACAGATGCGCCATCATGCACACGGGAAACTCTCCAAGCGGTATGTTCCCATGTGCGCAGCTGATGCCTCATTCCCCGGTAAAGCAGTGCGGTCCCAGTGGTTATGGGTCTCAGCTGGGAAGATGGCGTTTACGACTATCATGATACACTGTATTGATTTTAGCAAAGATTTTAATAGTTATACGGGGTAAGGTAGAGGATGGCACCAGAAAGCAAACTCCGCCCTAAGAATCCCTTGGCGGAAAGTTAAGAAGGGACAGCACGGACCTGTCTTTTAGACACACGGAAGCAAGCAGCACATGGAGCGCAGCAGCTGACTGAGTGGGAGACGTGGGCAGGGAGGGGGCGGGTGGCAGGGCTGACTTATTTTTAAAGCAAAGCACTGCTGCTTTCACACAGACTCCAACCATTTGCTCTGCAATTCCACTCCCAGGTATCTGCCCGAGAGAAACGAAATATAAGCCCACACGGATACTTCACGCTCACGCTCGACGCGGTGCTATTCACAGCAATCAGGGCAGAAGTCACTCCACCAGCAGATGAGCAGGCCAGGTGTGGCGACACCCGCCTGTAATCGCAACACTACCAGCACTTGGGAGAAGGAGGCGGGAGGATTGGAGTTCATGCCAGCCAGGACCAGAGGGAGATAAACAGACGGGGTCCACCATACAGTGGAATATTGTCCGCAGTGGGAATTACCGGGTATCACAGTGTGCCCAGGCCTGTGGGCTCAACTGCCAGGCAAGCACAATGGGGTGGTGAAGGCCTTGACTGTGGGGCCTCATTGGCAGGGGTGGCCAGGTCTGGGTTTGTTGGCCACATGGAGGTCCCACAAGGGAGCTCCTGAACCAAGGTTCAGGCTCATAGGTCTGGGAAGCTACCCTTCTTCAGTCTAGTTTTCTTAACTCCTCAGGACACTGTAGGAGCGTAGGTGAGCCCTACATGTCTACAGTAGAGCTTCTAGTCAAGAAGCATGACACCTGCCACCACAGATGAACCTCGAAAACATAGGCTGCCGAAGAGTCAGACATGAGCTCACACACGGGACAGTTCGTTACAGGAAACGTCCAGGACAGGCGAATCCAAAGGCGGACCACAGGTGGGCGGCTGTTAAGGCTGTTAACAGACACAGTTTTCTCTGGGAGTGATGGAGAAGTTGGAGCTAGAGAGTGGGAACAAGCTCACAACACACCAAGCCCAGGAAACTGTTCACTTTCGGCGGCGAAATGTACGGCACGTGAGCCACACCAGAAAACCTGTTACCGAAAGAAGATCTGAGCCAGGCCGGCACCGGCTGACCAGCTCTGCAGCACGCGAGGAAGGATGTTCTCCACAGTCACCCCAGAGGACTGCAGAGCCCACACAGACAGCAGCTCCCTGGTTCCGATAGAGCTCTGAGCCTCTCTCCCCTGCTGCTCCCCAAGTCCTGCAGTGTCACAGGAGCCCAACAATCACCAGCAAGAAATTCTGGAATGTCCCAGCAGCCCCAGGGACACACTGCTCACTACAGGGCGTCCAGTGCCTGGCTTTTCTCTGACCACACTCTCGCCCTCCATGTGACCACAGAGAAAACACTTGGTGGTCTAGCACAGAATAAGAAAATGACCCCTCCAAGTGGGGCAGTGGTGGCGCGCGCCTTTACCCCAGCACTCGGGAGGCAGAGGCAGGCGGATCTCTGTGAGTTTGAGGTCAGCATGGTCTACAGAGCGAGTTCCAGGACAGGCTCCAAAGCTACAGAGAAACTCTGTCTCGAAAAACCAGAAGAAAATGACCCTTCCACATAGACATGTATGGCTCACATAACCTCCTACAGTGCCCTCTGAGGAATTAAAAAAAACAGACTGTGAAGAAGGGTAACGTCCCAGGCCTATGAGCCTGGAACTTGGTTCAGGAGCTTTGTGGGACCTCCATGTGGCCACGAAACCCAGAACAGGCCAATGAGAACAGCGAGCTGAGCCTACAGACCTGACCACACTGTGGCACCTGGCACCCCCACAACAGCCCTGCACCCTCACTTCTCTGCCTGTAGAGGCTTTCGGTTAGCACCGCACCTCAGGGACAGAAAGGTCCCCTAACAGCGCCACCAGCTGGCCAGAGCAGTCAGTCTCCTCTCCCCCATTTCAACGACTGTTATGAAGGCTGGAAAAGGCACAAAAGNGGGGGGGGGGGGGGGGGGGGGGGGGGGGGGGGGGGGGGGGGGGGGGGGGGGGGGTCAGAGCAGGCAGAGCTGCGTACACAGGGTCTCTGCCGGCAAGCTCAGAGACACATCTTTGAGCTGAAACTAACACATACACAAAGAAATCCGGTCCCTGACCCGTCAATATAACCCAGACCTCTTGTCAGTACAGGGGAGCTACTGATCCCAAACCTGGCCCTCCCAGGATAGCCATCTGCTTCCTTCTGAACACCTCTACCTGGCGTCCTTGCTAGCAAGGCACAGGGACCACATTCTGGAATGGTCCCCATAGGGAGATGCAGAAGCTTGTCCTCTGTGCTAGAAGAAACTAAGCGGTTCTAGGCCAATTTAGTTTCCTCAGTGTCCAAGGACAGCCTGGGAGCTGCAGATAAACAAAGCCAGCACACTGTAGCCTGCCTCACAGCCCAGCATCCCTGCGAGGGAGGAGAGACCTCAGCCACATCAGCATCTCGCCCCCAAGCCCAGCTTGCAACCGTCACCTCACAGGGCACATGAAAACACAGGCCGGCATAGGAATAAAGACCTCCTGGGAAGTTCCACCTTCAGGCACTTCCCGAGTCTCCTGCGTTATGAGGTTTGCAGATGGGGGGGGGGGTGCACCCTCTAAGGGCTCCACCCTTTTCACTTGCTTCAGTGCCGTTAGTGACCACGTCAGTCCAACTCCATCTGTCACTTAAGCCTTAGCCCCAGTGCCTCTAAGTGTGGCTTTGCCAAGCCCTTCAGGGAAGACCAGCCCACCAAGGTGAGCTCCCAGCAGGACTCTAAGGCTGCACGGTAAGTGCCGCTTTCCATGGAGAACACCCTTACCAGCTCTGCCGTTTTAAAACTATTTTTCTTATTTAAGATAAAAGATAGCTTCTGGCACCCAGTTCTCGAGACCTGCCTGGGTAGATCCTCCAGGCCCTCTTCCCAGCCAAAGGTCTTACCAAGTTCCTTGGAGCCCTGGCTCTCACTGGCCAGCTCCCCCATCTTCACCAGAGCATCGAAATAGCCTTTGGCGGCGAAGGTGACACCTGCGGAGAGAGGAAAGTGGGGTTAACTCCTGCCGACAAGGACAAGGACAGCCGTGGCGCCCACCCCCTACTTAAGCCTGGACAAGTTCAAGGAGTGCTTTAGCTTCACTGTTCCTGAGGACGCCGCTGTTTCTTGTTGATACTCTTATTCCACTGCCATCACGAGGGTTCCTTTCATTTGTAAGAACACAGTGTACTGTGCAGGCCCAGAGCTATTCAAGTAAAACTGCGGAGCGTGGCGCCCTGTCATGTGCTGCTTGACGAGGGGGAGGGAGTGTGGCTTTCGGTGTACTACACCAGACAGAGCACCTACAGACCCTGGGAAAGATCAAGGCGGATCTGGAAGGCAGGCAGCCACTGGTCTATCGGAAGATTCCAAGTAGGAAGACAGTCACTGTCCTCTCTGTCTCAGAGAGGGCCCCAAGCAGGAGCAGGTGCCCCTCCAAAGCAGGCTAAAGGCATCATAGCCGCATTTCGTAGCCACGGGGCTTCTGGGTGTGGAAAGCTCAGCATCCACCAGTTCCTCCCACCAGCCCAATGGCTGCTGCTGACAGGACACGCAGCCCCAGCCGCCAGGTCTAGACTTCCTTGGAGTGCCTGGCACACTCCTTCACCTGAGGGGCCCCGACCACTGCTCAAAGGAGGGAGGACCGAAGAGGCCCCTAGGTCTGGAGAGCAGGGCCACAGAGAGCAGCCAGACTACGATTTCTAATTTGTTTCCTACAGAACTCTGTTAGAGGGTGGTAGCTGGGCACTCTATCAAACTTTATATGGTTTTCAATTAAGTGCACACAATTGGTTCTGTGGTACAAGATCACGTCCCTGGGGGATGGAGGAGTCTCAGTTGCCTGGGAGGGCAGACCTCTTAAAACAGATGGAAGGGAAAACAAAGGAGAAGTTGGGCACTTGGAGTCTGTGGGGCTGAGCGGTGCGGGTAGCCTGTGAGACAGAGCCCAGCCTAGACAATCAGGAAAAACAGGAAGAGGAAGTAAGCATCCAGCCTGTCCCACAGGCAGCCTTGACAGGAAATCAGTGCCTGAGCGTCAGGAGCTGGAGGGCAGCATCAAAGGGGAGGGGACTGCGACTATACTCCATGACATCCACGGGGAAGGAGAGCCCACACCTCAAACGCGAGACACCTGGGTACTGAAATCTGCTCACGGAGGAAAGACTCCTAGCGGCTAGGTCACCAAGCGCCACACAGAACGGCTTTGGAAGGGGACATCACTGCTGTGGAATGTGTCATTATGGCACACAGCCATCCAAGCCTTCCAATATACCAGACACAGTCCACCCGAAATCAGAGCAGGGCAGAAGCAGCTGGTTACATTCAAGGCCCTAGAAAGTTCTCTTGCTGGGAGAACTGGAGCATCGCGTGCTGCTGTGCCTGGAGATAAAACGGTCACTCAGGACATGGGACAGAAGCCTCATTGTTGGTCTCCATGCTGCACTTCTGCGTCCGGAGGCTTCTTCCATGGGGGTTGCAATCAGGCACAGAGAGTCAACTCCTCTTCCCACAGAAAGCAGCTGGGGGAGGCCAGGCTCAGAGCAGGAGAGCAAGGGGGGTGGTGAATGTAATCTCGATACTTGAGAGGCCGAGGCAGAGGTAGAGGCAGGGTAGCGGAGAGATTGAGGCCAGTCTCACAGAATCTGGAGGCCAGCCCTCAGGACTTTGGGCCTGTGCTGTGAGTTCCAATTGACCAGGATCACGGGATGGTCTCCTCCCACACCTCGCCTTGACGTAGCCTCAGTGATGGCTGGGGATATGCGGGGGACTGTTGCCATGGTCCTACTACAGGGTCAGCCCTCCTCGGAGCTATTCTACCAACAATAGAATAGACCAGGGTCCCCGGGAGGACTCAGGTACAGGGGCCACTTGGCAGGACTGTTTGACTACACTGGGAAAGCCCTTGTTCCCACACTGGGTAAGGCAAGAAGGAGGGGACAATGGTGGCTTGACAGTTCCAGCCGGACAGTGTGACCAGGATCAAGTTCTCAAGTGACCACTGGCTTCAGGGCGCAAAACAAGACCCCGCTCCCTAAACATAGCTCTATCTGCTGCCTTGAACTTGAAACCTGTAACTGAACAAGGGGCTCACCCCACACGTGGGGCCACAGCACGATGAAGCTGTAGGAGAGAGGATATGGTGCATATGCTTTACATGATGGGGGGCTGCCACAGCCCTGCCTTCACGGGTGAGGTCACAGGTACAGTGACCACAGGTCAGGCCCAGCAAGAGTGACTCTCTTGATCATGCTAAGACCAATGGTGGGTTTCAAAGTCCTCTCCCTCCAAGAGCTGGGGGTGGATGGTGTCTGAAGAACCTGGGAGCCACGGGTCCAGCACCGCCGCGTCAGTCCCCAGAGGAGCGGCAGCACGTCTGTTCACCAGAGTGAGGACACTAGCCCTAGACCCAGGGTCGCTGCAGTCCCAGCCCCAGCACTGTACTTTGCATAGGGTTCTAAAGAGCAGACATCCAAATCCTTGTCTCCAAGAAGCCTGCTTGTTACCACAGCTGTGGGACAAGAGCAGCCTGCATGGAGACCAGCCCGCCTGGTAACGGCCTGTGGTCACAGGGTCACACTCAGAGCACATGGATGTACACACCCCCTACTCATCTCAACCAGACGTTTCTGGGACAAAAGGCCTAGAGGCTTCTGACCAGGCTGAAGGGAAGTCCACCTGTGAGCCAGGGGCCAGGGGCCAGGTATACCTGCCAGTGCTTTCTCGTAGTTCTTCCCCATGGCGATGAAGTTGCGGAGGCTGGGGTTGAACTGCTCCATGATGGTCTGGAAATGAACAGAGAGAGCAACGTTACCTCACCACCATCCACCCATAGCTGGGAAGGCTCGGCCTGGATGGGATCCAGAAACGCTGCCCCATCTCCCCAAGTCGAAGCCGCAGCTCTGCCCACTGTGAACACTGCACCCTGGGGCGGGCAGGGGCCTGCTGCAGAGAGAGCTGTCTGCAGAGCAACAAGGGGTCTTTGCAGGGCCACATGGCACAGGCGGCACTCACAGGCATGGCTTCCGAGGCGCCAGTACTCAGCTGGCGGGGCTGAGTCAGCCGTGGGAAGCCACCCGTTGGCCACACACAAATGTTCAGCGACGCCCCCCATGCCACCACCCTAACTCAATACACCAATTACCAGCGTCAGCTCTGATTAAAGCCACGTACAGCCTGATTTACAAAGACCGTACTATGAATAATCCAACAGGCTCCGGATCTGCTTGCCCGACGGACTGCAGTCCCGTGCCAATATCGGCAGTTCTTAGACTCAAGAAATTAGATTTTCACTGTGAAGGCCAAATAAATGTTTTAATTACATGGCATAGAAACAGGCGCACACAAACAGCAGCCAAATGAGAATCCTACTAGTGGAATACCCATAAACTGTCAACAGCCTACGCCAGTCAAGGGAGGACCCCAGGAGGAACTTTGAAAGAAAACCTCACCAGACCATATCCTAAGCCACGGGAAGGGTGCCACACTGGGAGCCCACGCTTCCTGAGGATAACAGGAAGGGACGCCACCTGGCTTTACACCAACTCAGGCTAACCTGTGACCCCCGTAAAGAACCAACATGACAAACAAGGACATTTGAGGACACCAGGGCCCGTGCGGGCTCCAAAAAACCCAGCACTGGACACATTCTGCACTGGCTGCCCTGAGGTACGGCAGGATACCCTCACCAAGAGGCATTGAGACCCTCCCTCACTCTTGGGGAAAGGAGGGCTCCAGTTCTAAGCTGCCACCACCCACCCTGTCCCTCCAGGAGGGCTCCTCGCCCACAGGAACCTCGACCGCAACACTTCTCAGCCAGATCCACAGTCGGTGGCCTTCTCAGCCACCTCTGCCACCAGAAGCCACATGCACGACCACTCAGCAACCAGGGAGTGAAGGCAGAAGGGGCCCAGCAGATGGCACAGGAGGGCAGACTGTCAGGACGAAGAGGAGGCAGGCAGGTGAGGGCAGTGAAAGCGCCCGCCAAACCAAGCTGTGCAGTAGGGGCTCAGGGCTAAGAGGAGAGGAAGTGAATGTGGCTACATCTCTAAGACAGAACAGGAAGCCGGGAGGATCTGAGCAGGGCCATGCTGGATACACTAGGAAGGCCCTGGTTTGCAGATTTTAGTCAAGGGTCAAAGAGGAAGTGGCTAGGAGCCTCCCTGCTGCTTAACCCTCTGACTAGGAAGGGAGGAAGGAGGCTCCTGCCAGGACTGGATTCCTGTGTTCTGTACACCAGGCAGTGACCGAGGACAGCTGGGACTTGAATGGGGAGACCAGAGAGGCAGTCCTGGGGCAGGACATTAAGGTGGGACCGGATGCATCTCGAGTAGGGTGCAATCCAAAGAGACGTGAGCAAGATGCTGGAGATGCTGAGTCTAGAGTAGACCCAAGAGCTTGGACCTAGGATCCTTGAGGATCCTGGCAGGATGAGGAGGCTCAGTCCAGATCAGTCCTGTGAGTCCCAGTAACACCCAGAAACCACCCAAGGCCAAGGAGAGCAGCCCATGCGTGGAGGCACCTGTTGTGTCTTCTGACAGAGAGGGCAGCCGGAAGGTTTCACTTCCTCAGTGCTGCTGAGCTCATGCAGGAGGAATGTAAGAGGGAGTTAGCTGGACGGTGTGGGTGGTGAAATGCCAGCGGGGACACCTAGGCATGGCCACAGCCTCCACCTGCTCCAGAGCAGGCAGTCAGCTGGGGACACACTGGTACTGCTGTCTTGGCCTGGAGGCAGTGGCAGGGACTTGAATGCCATTGGGCTGACACCCTGAGGGAGGGCCAGTTTCTTTCCAGGTCTACATAGCAACACCTGCCCTGCCTGGAAAAGTGGGCCTGCGCTGAAGGAGACTTATTTCCAGGCGCCTGGCCAATGTCATAACCTCTCTTTGGGTCACTTGACTTTCAGCTACCTTAAGAAATCCAGTGGCTCAGGAAGTGGGGAATTCATCCAGAGTGTGTGTATACGGGTGCACACATACACTGGTGTGTGTCAGGGTCCCTCTGAGCCCAAGTCCATCTCATTGTTCAAGGGTTCATGCAGAAGTCATTCTGAGCGGTGCGCCACGCCCGGCGGCGGGTCCTGCCCCACCTCATCCAGCTCCCCACCCGCCTGCCTGCTGTAGACTGGCTGGGAGAACCAGCTCCTGCCAGGGACTGTGAAGGTGCTAAGTGCGGCACTCAAAGGGAGAAGAGATCATCTTCCTTATCAACAACGTGGGGCACAAAAGAGAAAAGCAGAAGCTGCAAGTTTTGATCTTGCAAAAATAAACAAACTCAAGATTCCCAGGAAGGAAGAACCTCCCATTCAGGAAAGCCTGAAGCCAGGACTCCAAGCACAGGGCTGGGTGGTCCAGACAGGCAACTCTCAGGCTCTCTCTCTCTCTCTCTCTCTCTCTCTCTCTCTCTCTCTCTCTCTCTCTCTCTCTCTCTCTCTCTCTCTCTCTCTCTCTCTCTCTCTCTCTCTCTCTCTCTCTCTCTCTCTCTCTCTCTCTCTCTCTCTCTCTCTCTCCTGGCAAGACAGAATCCTACCCAATAAACAAGTACCTTCAAAGCCCATGCCAGTGACCTGCCTGCTCCAAAATAGGCCGTGGCTGTGCAGAAGCTCCTTGGGTAGCTTTTCTGGACCAGGAACTATATTTAGAACCACAATTCTTTTACTTATTCACCTGCTCAATCAGTATTTATTAGCGACACCTTCCACACACCACATAAGGCTCTGGACTACCTGCCAACCCACAAGAGACATCCTACAGAACCAGGGCCTCAGGAAGCCCACCGAAAGAGCATAAGCCCTCCAGCTAAACTTACACTGGCCTTTCACAGGCAGGGTGTCCTGCGGTCACTACAGCCTCGCCCCTGCCCTCTTTAAAGACAAGTTTTCATCATGTAGCCCTACCTGGCCTGGAAATTTTTTTGGTTTTTGAAGACAGGGTTTCCCTGTGTAACAGCCCTAGTTTGTCCTGGAACTTGCTTTGTAGACCAGGGTAGCCTCAAGCTCACTGAGATCCACCTGCCTGTGCCTCCCCAGTGCTGGGATCAAAGGCATGCACCACCACTGCCCGGCATTGGAATTTTTTATCTTATTAGTCCAGGTCGGCCTGGAACTGAGAGCTCACCCTGTCTCTGCCTCTTGAAAGCTGGACTACAGGTGTGTGTCGCTACAGAACTGCTCAGGCCCAGCTAACTCACTAGAAAGGCAGGCATCTGCTCTGCAGTCCAAGGCACTACCCAGGAGAGAGGGAACTCCACACACCGGTAGCTCCAGTGCAGGTTGACCCAGCAAGACCTGCCTAGGACGTCACATATCCAGGGAATAAAATCAACTCCAGGTATTCAGCGAGCACAGAGGCTTGGCCCTGGGCTGTGCCTCTCTTAGTTAAGAGTCAAAAAAGGTAGGAATGTTTATATATTATTTTAGATTTTAAAAAAGACACGGGTTCCTAGAAGGAAACAGGTCTTCTAGAAAGGGAGCATGAAGCAGGCAGCCCAAGCAGAGGCCACCAGCCTACATGCCTCACTTCTACACAGTGTGCCCTGTCCAAAGCAGAAGAAAGTTTGCTGTGGCCGAAACATTCTCCATTCTGGGCAGGAGAAGAAGGGAGAAGAAGAAATAGAGATACAGAGATACAGAGAGAGAGAGAGAGAGAGAAAAAACACTCATGTGCACACAGGGTCTCCTCGGCAGGATGTGGACGTGTGAGGCAGGAAGAGAAGCCAGGACTGTTCCAGAGCAGAGGGCTGGATTCCTTGCTCCTCAGAGAGCAGTGGTTCTACCAGATCCACAGGGCCAGCTTCAGTTCCCTAGGGTGCTCCAGGGTCAAAGAGATATATTGTAGACAGACAGGTAGTCTTCAAACACTTCAGATATCTACAGAATATGGTATTTAAGGTATTTTAATAAAACAGGTTCTTTTTTTTTTTTTAATGACAATGAGACATCTCTGCTCCTGGCAGCACCAATTTACTTCAGAGAAGATGGTGGGTATCAAAGAACCTCCATATGGAGTTAATTTTCTTTGTGGCAAAAGTTAGCCACTGGGCAAGAAACTGCCCTTGCCTTGACTGCTGACAGTATGCTCTCCTAATGGACAAGCAGGACAGAAAAGAAAGGACTGCTGGACTTTGCCAAGACAAGGTGGGACAGCCCTTCAAATATCCTGCTTCACAGAAAAGTCTGCCAGATATTCTAGGTCTGTAGGCAGAAGAACCTTGGGTGACTGTCCAGGCAGCCAGATGTCTGTCATTTCTTATTTTTGGAAGTTGTTTGCTCTACACTTCCTGTTTACTCAGGTGATATCATTTCCTTCTCAGGTCTCTGATGGAGTTGAAGACTTTATAGTTATATTTTTACTTGTTAACAAATTCAGAAAAGAAACTCACAAAAGAGATGTAAAGTATATAAGGTTGACAGACATAAAAAGATAGCTTGGGGTTGGTAATGCAAGTTAGGATAAACAGTGGATTAGGTACAACACTTCAGACTCACCAAGACAGGATAGATATTGGAATAACTTCTCTGAATTTGTCAAATGCAAATGGACTAGACATTGTTAATGTAATTATTGCCTATATATTTGTATATAGTTATTATACTTATTATATATAGTTTTTCTGGGTTAGTTAAAACCCTTGCTTTCTGTTTAGACAAAAAGGGGGAGATGTAGATTTTGTTTATTTTTTGACAAATAAAGCTTGCTGGAGATCAGAGCACAAGTCACCAGTTAACCATCGAGGCCAGGCAGTGGTGGCACACACCTTTAATCCCAGCACTAGGGAGGTGGAGACAGGAATATAAGGTGGGTGGAAACAGGACTTGGAACCATTCGGGCTGAGGACTGGACTCTCCCCATTCAGGCTGAGGACTGGACTCTCCATTCAGACTGAGGATTAGACTCCCCATTCAGTCTTAGGATTTGACCTCCCCATTCAGTCTGAGGATTCGTAGAGACAGGGTCTCCTCCATTCAGTCTAAGTATCTGTAGAGGTAAGAAGTCTCTGGTGCTGGCTGTTCTGCTTCTCTGATCTTTCAGCTTTCACCCTCGATATCAGATACTGGGGTTTTATTGTTAAGACTAATCAGGATTCGTGCTTCATCGGTGGGCAGGCATCAGAAGAGATGGACAGACCCCAGGATCTTTCAGGAGCTGCAAGGGGACCCAGATGCCACACAACAGGTTCCCCTGGAGGAGCTGCCAAAATTAAAAAAGAGACTCTGTCTTTGGTAGGGTGTTAGACTGTGATAGGACCGGTGGCCTCGCATGAGGGAGAGCCAGAAGAAGGGCTTCTTCCTCTCGCCCCAACTGTCCCCCAGGAACGACCCCCCTGAGACGGCAGCAAACACTTGGCTGAGGACAGGCACAAACAACACTCAGCCTGCTTTCAGCAGGCCTTACAGCCCTGAGAAGGACCACTGAGTCCTACAGTCTGAGCTCACTGGGCCCAGAGCTTCAGAGCTACTCTCCTGCTGAGAGTTGGTAAGAGGTGAGCACAGCTGTCCCAAGCTGCTCTCTCTCCTTTCAGAGATCTCTGACATCTGAACCCCTCTTCCCAGCTTGTTTCTGGAGACTCTGGAAGCTGCTGGGCACTCGAAGACTGACCTCTCCTGCACAAGATTCCTAAGGGTAGGGCTCCCAAAGGCAAAAGCCACACCAGAGCCTTGCACCTCGCCTAGGCCCTATGCAAAGAAACCCTTGGTCAGCTTTGTTGGAGGGGCTTGGTCAACAGGCCCCAGGAAATCCAGAAGCCAGATCCGTACCATCTGCCCTGTGTGACAGCCACCACTACAGAAACTGGTCAACACCCATCATTCCAGCAGCCTGGACGTGAGACCAAACAGCTTAACCGTGTCTTTCCTGTCTGTGACAGAAATGTCTACTCATGCCAACCTCCACAAAGGCACAGCTTCCCAACAGACAGCTCCCGAAGTCAGTTACTCTGGTCTGGGTCACAGACTTTATCCTCAGGAAGACAGGCGGCTGGTGCAGGGAGAGACATGCAAACTATTAAACTGAAACCAAACTCCTGTTTTGTTTTGCTTTTCCACAGGGTCTCTCTACATAGCCCTGGTTGTCCTTGAACTTGCTACACAGACCAGGCTGGTCTTGAACTTACATAGATCCTCCTCTTGCCTCTACCTCCCTAGTATTAGAATTAAAAGCACTCACCACCATGCCAGGTCCCTGTATCCAACTTCCTGATTGGGTCCTGTATAATGACATCACAACATGATACCCTGGGGACTCTGACGTAAGCTGAGGGCCTCAATTGCTTAAATTGGCAGGAACAAGAAATACAATTAGCCTAGAAAGACAGGTCACCATGATGGAGACAGCCAGCCTCCGATGGCACTCCCTCCAGCTGTGAGGCAGATGTTGCCATGGCTGCATGCACTAAGCCTGTCTGTCTGAATTTGAACCGTCTTTCAAGAGGTCACTAAGGTGAAACTAGGTCCCTAGTGAGGGCTCTAGGCCAGTCTGGCCGGTCGGTGTCTTTACAGAAAGGACCATGATACAGATATGGCGGAAGACACAGGGAAGCCAGGGAGAGGTCTCATCTCCTAGGGCTATCTGAGAACCATTGCTGGGCTCAGGTCATCAATTTCAGCACCGAGCCGGCCAGTGCTGGGTCACTCCCACATCTAGCATGGCGGGGCTGGAGTCAGGCTTCCCATTACTTCAGATGACAGAAGAGGTCTAATCACTGCTCATCTCTGAGAACATGCAAGGCCACTTGCTGGCCCATCTCTCCCTTGAGTATGCTGGCCGAGGACCAGGGAGGGCCAGGTCCACTGGAGCCAGACAGCCTTGGAACACTCTGAACTGTCCCTCAGATCAGGCCTGACAGATGCTGCTACAGACAGGATTGCAGGACCCTTGGTGCCCAGGTATCAGCTTGACACCCTTGCCTGAAGCCCCGACAGAGCTCTGAGAAACCTTCTGTGCCATGGGATGACAATCCTGGTGGGCAGTGATAAGGTGGTGTCACAGGAGCGGAGGACCTCCTGAGATACCAGAGCCCAAGTCTGGTCTAGTCTGAAGCCCAGCTCAGTCTCCTACCAGTTAAAGAGCGCTGCCCTAATCCTAACCCCAGGTATGCTCCCTCACACAGCAGGCATGCATATGAGACTCTGAGAGCTGTGTCTAGGGAACAGTAGAAGGCACCCAAGACAGTCCACAGACAGTAAAGCTGAGGCCTCCACAGCCCAGAGCCACAGGACCGAGTGGTAACACACCTGGCCCTCTCCTGAAGCAGGGCTGAGACTCAGGTTACTGGTCTGACCACAGCCCAAGACTCCCAACACCTGTACCCTGGTCATCAAAGCCCAAGATTCCAATCCCAGGGCAGGATGGGTCTACCAAGGGTGAAGATGGATACCAGGCCTCATCTACCTGACATGGTCACCCAGGTAGAGCCAGGCTCCATAGGCCTCTATAAAAGACGAAGAAGGGTGGAGGGTGCAGAGACCGGGGTTTGGTCCATTCCAGGCACCTCTGCCTGCAGCTCCCTTTCCCGCAGTATAAAAGCCCAGCGGTTAAGTAGTTGTGCACTTACACAGTTAGGAGCAGGCTCTACCTGGCCTGATGAGGGTCCAGGAAGACTAAGGCTCCTGTGGGTGGGACGCCTGCCTCCCAACATCTCATTCCATCCCACAGGCACTGTTCCATCACCTGCGGCAGCTGGGGCAGCTGTGGGTCACTCAGCACACTCCTCTTTGGTGACATTCCCCTGCTATGAGCGTGTGTCTCAGCCTACGAACCGCTCCAAGATCATGAAGAGGAGGAGGAGGAGGCCTGGCTGCTGGCTGGAAACCAGAAAGTAACCAGCAACAGAAATGGTAGCACCTTGGAAGCTTGAAAGACAATCCCCAAAAGTGTTTTATCAGTACCCCTGAATGTTGAGGAGTGAGTGTTGGGAACCCTCAGATGATGACACCCCCGAGCTAAAATGCAGCTCAGAAGGGTCTGATCTAAAATGCAAGTAAGTTTTGGGGCCGGGTGATGGTGGCGCACGCCTTTAATCCCAGCACTCGGGAGGCAGAGGCAGGCAGATCTCTGTGAGTTCGAGACCAGCCTGGTCTACCGAGCTAGTTCCAGGACAGGCTTCAAAACCACAGAGAAATCCTGTCTCGAAAAACC